>NC_041382.1:702234185-702289731 GCF_002162155.2 Triticum dicoccoides | reverse complement strand
TCGCACACTCCACTCCCCTGCCGACGAGCAATGGCAGTGCAGTACCCGGGCGATTCCGCGGCGAAGAACGGCTTCGGCCGCCGCCACCTCTACGAGTGGGAGGCGCGCCTCCTTTTTGAGGCCGACTACCCGGCTCCCCCGGACATGAGGGTGCCAGGCGCGTGGCGTTTGAGCGCCGGCGGCGTGCCGGTGCCACCCGCTCCCACCAGGGCGGACCGGCGGGCAGAGATCGCCTGCATTAGGTCGTCGCTGGCGAAGGAGCAGCGGCGAACGCCGGCGTACTCCCCCGACAACAATGCGTTCTGGACGATCTACTTCGACCACCGCCGCGACGGCCTGATCGCCTCCACCAACAGCGTCGTGCCTCGCGGCCGCCACAACGCCGAAGGGCGGCGCGAGTGGTGGGGGGTGCCCGGCCGCACCCTCGAGCACGTCCTCGACTACATCGAGGCCGGCAACACGCCGCACCTCGAGTACCCCGCCCCCGCACCCCCGTCCTTCTCTCGCCGCCGTGGCAGCTCGTGGATGCCGCGGCAGTTGTCGGACGCGACGACCTCCTCCTCCTCGGGCGGCTCACCGGCGGCCTTCGCCGTCAAGCCTGAGCCGCAGGACACGGCGGGGGAGTCCCCCTAGGGCGCCGCACCCGCAGCGGCGCCCTGACCATCCTAGAGGAAGGCCGCGAGCCGGAGCCTCCTTCACCGGGAGCACCTCGCGATGGCCACCGACGACGAGACAGCCATGAGATGGGCGAGGGAGGACTACGTTCGCGAGCAGGTGGCTCGCCAGCGCCGCGCCCTCGAGGAACTCAAGGCGCGCCACCCCCGCCCCGTCCGCGAGGTGGACGGCGTCCTCTACCTCGACAGCGACGAGGAGGAGGCCGGGCCATCCCGCATCGGCGACCCTGGACAGGGCTACAGCAGGGACGGTGGCGGGTGGCAGGGCGAGGACGACGAGGAAGACGACGACGGCGACGGCGCAGACTACACCGACTTCTACAAGCGCCTAGGCATGTAGAAGTCGGACGGCGGCGAGGCGCGGCGAGGACGGCGTAGCTAGGCCGTGTTTGTTTTTTTATTTGTTTTTTGTACAAATTTGAATGAATGTCGCTGAGTTTGGATGAATTTCGATGAGTTTGTGCCAAAAAAGCGCCGAATTCGTTTAGCCCTGGGGCCGACCTGGGGCGACGACTGGGAACGCAGTCGCCCCCACACCGAAAATCTCGCCGGCTCGCCCCTAGGACGCGTTTTTTCGGCGTCCTGGGGAGCCAAACGGCTGGAGATGCTCTAATAGGGGGTAGTGAGGTATGGGGTGTGTGCACAACTATTTGTCTTCCAATTCCAACGAGTTATAACATTATGGAAGAAGTCAATGAAATTCATGTGTCCCACACACTAGTCAGACCTATCTGGACATACGGACCCGCCAAAATGAACAAAATTGATCCTCTTTGCATCAAGCCATCTCTGAAAGATTTTATATAATTTCATGAAAATTTTATCATTTGAATGCAAGGTTGAAAATTTAGTGTCAAAGTTTTACGAAGCCACATATACAAGTATGTGAGACCCACTTGCTTGAATTTAATCCATCATTAAGCTCCAAGTTGCTCGTCGGCGAACATCTTTCATCAAATTTCAAATAAACTCCATGTAAATTCTAGTTTTTCCGTGGAAAGGTCAAAGGCCATATACCAAAGACCCCATACAAAAACACCCTTACAAAAATTATAGACATCTAAACCCTTGGAGGCATGAAAGTCTTCTTACTTCTGCATCCATCAACGATGTGCCGTGAGCAAAGCACAGACATACGTCACAGCGGAGCAAACTTATTCAAACCCAAGTACTTGTAGAAACAGCGGACGGGTAGACAGAAGATGATTGAGACTAATGTGTGTAGCAAATCGTGGTCTCGAAGAAGAAAACATCGAGAGGGCATGTATAACGCCCCAGGTCTAGTCAAATGGGGTCGGAAAACACAACTCTCACACGCTCCTCAACGAAGCCGAAGCTGGCTAACCTCTGTCGGTCAGAACTAGAGCTGGAGAACCAAGAGGCAAGGTCGCATTATTCGCTGCATAGGACAGCGCCACCAAGAAAAATTTGCACAAAAAGAATAAAAACGACCTAGAAAACATGCCCCCTAACATGCCGAGAAGCACCATCGAAACGAGGACGAGGCGGGGAGGATTTACTCCATGCCGTTGGTGGCACCATCGCCTCATCACCAATGAATGGGGATCAAAACCTAAACTAAAAGGCTAAACCTACCACCGCTGGTCTTAAAACAGCGGGTTCCTATCCCCTCCTGCCGCCGAAGCAATGGACGGAGGGAGAGGGCCCCTTGATCTCGCCAGGAAGGAGAGGTAGATTGGCGCCACCGCCCTAACTCATAGGGTTTAGTGGGAGAGAGGAGGAGGGAAATCGCTCCTAGTAAAGCGTGATTCCATGAAAATAAGATAGTGTGAACATGAGGATGAAAATTATTTTTAGCTAGCTAGGTGTTTGATGTTGCTAGTAGTTATTTTATTAACTGCAGTTAGTCAGAACTTATTGTATTAGCTCTCTTGTTTAAAATTTACTAAAAAAAAACCTATGTTGGTCAATCAACCAAGGTCTCTCGTTTAGTGCGAGGAAGTTTTTCCTTGAAAAATGCGTTTTCCCCTTAGTAGTGTGGACACACTTGCCGCTTTCTCCCGCTGGAGCAGAACACGTCTCACTCACACCTACGTAGCACACACATCACGCCTTGTGTCAAATGAAATTTACAGAACATGATTCACAAACGTAGCACTCGGCGCATGAGATACATAGTTCTTGTATGAACACGTAAAAAAGCGCCCATCAAGCCCGTGGTGAACAACGGCGGATGCACGCAGTACCCAGCGCGAGTAAGGTGAAAAATAAATATCCCCCCCTTGGTGCGTGCTCGCTCGACAACAAAGCGGCCCAGTTTCGCTGCATACCGGCAGTACAAAAATAGTCACCGCCACGAGGAAGACAAAGAGACGCACCAAGGTTTGGACCTCGCGACAGGGAGGTTTTTGACCACGACAACCTTTGTTACCAGTAACTACAAGTACACCCAGTAACTACAAGTACACCCAGTACTCAGGTTCTAGAAACCGGGGAACATGGCTGCAATTCCTGAAGAAGGAGCCAAATCCGGCATGGGTTCTAGAAGCGCATGGGGGTGTTCCTTGCAAGGACGCGCACGTAGGCGGAGGAGCCGATGCCCAAGCTTTGATAGAGACAACAGATACAGCCCTAACAGCTGGCCAGATAATATAGCATGGGAGCTATGCGCCTGTAAGTTTAGTTTTATGTGTTGGGAAGAATATTCACTCACTCTGCCTTTTGCTCTGAAGCCGTGTGGCAGCTATCAAAGACGGACGTTCTAGTTTAAGACCCGGGTCCTAGTACTATCAGGCTGTACATTTAATTACTTGTTCGGTTTGGATTTCTTCATATGTAGCTCCGGGACGTCAGAGGCCTTGTCACTACGGTATAGAATTGAATGTAATTATGTACGTAGCTGATCGACTAGCTGGAATGTGAGCTGCTGGTTTTGTTCTGAATGTTGCCGGCAGCAATGCCATTTGCCGATTTTTTATATATACCAGCTGTTGTTCCCGGACCCTTTTACCTTCCTGAAGCAGCTAGCTAGCTAGCTAGCTAGTGAGAGACATGTTCATGTTAGGAAATTTTAGTTGGGCGATGATAACTCAAGTTAAGCCTTTCAGGCTTCAGATCAAACGGAATCAGTATAATCAGTATATTGTATTGAGAAAAACATATTTTTCGTCTTTCTTAACTTGACCAATGCATTCTAAATGGTCCTCCGGCTCTGATATCAGAAAAACCATCTATTTTTCGCCCCTTGGGCTATTTTCATGGTTTCGTACCGATATTGACTTTGTTGTTGCCGCCAAAAACAATCATCATCGTCGTCACTAACAGGGACCACTCCCATGCAACTCCAGCGACCACTCCTGGTGCCACGAGCTAGCCGATAGTGGACCTCCCCTACCCCTTCCCTTCCCTCGCCATCGCCACGCAAACCTCATGCAACGTTGGCACCGGTGCGGACATTCTCCAGTGTGGTAGTGTCGACTATGGTGGGCTTGGTGGTGTTTTGCTGCAACGAGGGGAGGCGGTTATGGTCAGCTATGGTGGACTCGTCCGCACTAGAGGTGCGGATCGGGCGGGTGGTTGGCATGCGTCTTAAGTGGGTGAAGGAAGACACGACGGTCGCCCATCTTATGCCTCAGAGTGTGGTCGTGCGGGGTGGCAGGATTGAAGGTGTTAGTGCATGCAAGTCTTCACAGTGTGGTGCTCAGCGGTGGGACTGACACGGCCTCGACGCGTGCACGTTTAGAATCTTGACGTGTGCCAAAACAGATTGGGTGGTGTTGCCCCTTCTTGGGGGCTTGATCCGAACGATGAGGGCGAGAGGAGGCATGGTGGACGTCCAGGCAGCTACCCAGGGAACATGGTTAGTGATCCGCGAGGTTGTTGCATTGGTGGTCATATATGGTTGCAACCCTACATCATGTGTCCTCCCTCTCTCATCGATGAAGGTCGAAGGCAGTGGGGCAGTGTCTTCGAGCGGGGCGTTCGGGTCCTCCACTTGCTTCCTACCTTTTCTCCATTGGGTGGGGTGAGCATCGGTCTCTCTGTATCCAGATCTGGCTAGGGAGTTGGTGTCAGTTGAAAGAAAGGTTAATGGCAGTGATGGCTTCGATAACAAGTATACGCACACTCCAGGTGAACCCCCGAGATTTTGCCTCATTGGCTTGACCAGGCAACGTCGATGTGTGTACGCTATTACCTTGTCAAGGGTGTTGGCTCAAATCTTGATTTTGGGGATGGAAATCACAAGTTCGACCATTGGTTGTTTTGGATGTCCATGGGTTTTTCTTATATAAGTTGATCTATCATTGATGCCTAGCTTTGCTTACCATTGGGTTTTCCAAAATTTATCTTGTTTGAAAGCGTCTCATTGAGTTATTTTAGTTCCAAAGTGTATTTTAATGTTTCATTGTGTATCAGCAAACCCGAGCCAAAACAAATGAATTATTTTTTATTAGTACACAATGAAACATGATGGTACACGTTGAAACAAGACAAAAACCAAACAAAAAATTTTGAAACGAGATTTTTCTTGACAACAACCAAAAAAGTAGCACAACTCTCAAATCAACCACAGGTGGTGAATCCATGCACGAGATATCCCGTACACGGTAGATAAACCATTCTCCTTCTTGGAACGTTTTGTGTCTCGATAGCATATAGAGCAGTAGTAATTTTCAATTAGAGCTCAGTGGCTACCACTTATAAGGCTCGCTCAATTCATGGGCATGGCCCTCTCCCACATGCACCACATGGTTTGAAAGGTTTGGAGCTTTGGGCTCCATCAAAATTCAAGTTTTTGTGTGATTGGCTTTGCAAGATCGGATTTGGGCCGCTAGCAGGTTGGCAAAGCGTGGGTGTACAAATTGAGGCCTTTGCCCTCTTTATAAAAGGGAGCAAAAAAACATGGCTCAACTCTTCTTCAAGTGCCGCTACACCCTTAGATTTTGAAACTTGGTCATCCAGAGGCTAGGCCTTGTGTACATGGATACATCCATTTGGCATTTGGAGGGCCCCGTCAAGGATTGATGAGATAAGAGAATCGGAATGCAAAACCCCAATAGATGAGCCACGACTTCTCTCATCATGTTTGTCTCTTTGACAATTTGGAATGAGAGAAACTCCCGGGTTTTTCGGCAGAGGAGAGACCCGCCGGCAATCTTGTTGAACATCATCTTCGATGAGGCGAAACTTTAGACCACTACGGGTGCTAAGAAACTAGAGAAAATTGTATTGCATGATGCATTGTTTCGAAGTGTACTTGTAAAACTATATTTATCGCCTCAATTAATTGATGATGTAAATCTTATGCCTCTGAAAAAAAAATCAATCAGATTAATTTCAATCCTCTCTGGCCCAAACCCCTGGTAGACTTACGAACAAGTTTTACGGATTAGAAGTTACAGAGTGAAATGACATGAACTGATATGGGGGTGGCCGGCTCCATAGTGGAATGCAAGGGGTGGGGCGAATTAAGGAGGGCCGCATCCGTCCGTAAAAATTGCCCGTACGTTGAGCATTTTCACCGAAACCCAAACTTATAACAGTTATACCTGGCCATGGGATACCCGACCCGGCCCTATCTTGCCCACGGGCCAGCCATGGGCCTGAGATCTAGACCCGATGGCCGGGCTGGGCCTAGGCTTGACATATTTGTGATTTAGAGAAGGGCCCGACCCGATGCCCCAAAGCCTGGCGGGCTTTTCCGCTGATGGACTTGGCCTGGGCCTGATATCTAGGCCAGACGGCCGGGCCAGGTCCGGGCCTAGGTTTTTTGTAGTAGGCTTTGTTAGACCCGACCCGACATATGGCGAGGTATAATAATAGTACACAAATATGGTAGTCTTACGTATACTTTTACAAAAACTTTTACGTACTGGGAGGGCGGAGAGGGATAGTAACCACCTGGAGCTAAACATGGGAATAACCGTCGTCCGATTGTGCTGGTGTGTATGCTTTTTGTAGATGTGTTACGTAAAAATAGCATTGCTCGTACAGTACAGTGTGTGAACCCTCTGCGTTGGAGGCAGGAGCCGTACGTACACAACACAACCGTAGCTTGAGCTTTCCTTGGATAGCTATTGATCGTATCAGCTGCGCCCCCAGCATGCATGCACACACAGGTGATACTACCCATGCCATAGTTTGCGCAAGTTTCTGTGTGTCGCAACCTCGCAGACATGAACAAAAGCTCACAACGCGCGACACAACCGATGCGATCCCATCCCTTCCGTCTCTTCCAAAACCCCACAACCCCCACTGCCTCACTAGCAGCCTCTATAAATGCCCGGCGACGCAGCCGCACGAATGTCCCGTCAGTCCACGGGAGCAAACATCTCAAGCTGACACGGGAGCTGAGCTAAGCCGACCTGCCGCGATGCCTGCCAGCAGCACCGAGCCGACGAAGCACATTACCCTGCACAACTTCCTGAAGCAGCAGCAGCTGCTGCAGCACCGCCTCAAGCCCACCGCCGTGCTCTGGGGCTGGCCGGCGACGCCGCGCCCGGTGCCGGACGACGCGGCGGACGACGCCGACGGCATGGGCGGCGGGGCGTGGCCGCCGCGCTCGTACACGTGCGCCTTCTGCCGCCGCGAGTTCCGGTCCGCGCAGGCGCTGGGCGGGCACATGAACGTGCACCGCCGCGACCGCGCCAAGCTGCGCGGCCAGTTCGGCGCCGCGGCCGCGCAGCTGGGCGCGGCGGCCGTCTCCGAGGCGCCCGCAGCCGCCGCGGCGACCACCGAGTACGCGCTGCTGTACCCCGTGCTCAACTCCACCGCCGCCGGCGCGCGGGCCGTGTTCATCCCCAGCGACGATGTGCTGCTCTCCACGCCCGTGGCAATGGCGCACGGCCACCGGTGCCAGCAGAGCGACGACGAGAACGACACGGACATTGACCTGGAGCTGCGCCTCGGGTGGCCGTGAACCGGAGAGACGTGCCCGCCTTTTGCTAGCTCCTTCGTTACGTGTGATTCTTTATTCGTCTTCCAGTTCGAGCCATTTTTGCATCGAATGAATAATGGCATAAGATTACCCGACAAAACCGCCATTGAACAAAGCCTCCAAAGGGGAGACGACGAGAGGACAAGAAAAAAAAGGGTGCAAAGTAGTACAAAATATATGTCATGTCGTATAATATATGTGGGCCTCGGCGCCTCGATTGATCATAGATTTGGTTTCCATCATCGTTTTGTTTTTCACCGGCAGGGTTTAGGCGACAGGCGACAGTTATGATGTGACACCGAGGAGTTCTGTCTCGGGATGCCCATCTAGAAGCCAGCATATTCAATAGATTTTTCAATTTATTTTGGTTCCTTTAATCTATGATGAAGTGAAATTACATTTCAACGACATACTTGCAGAGATTTACTTCGGTTTTATTATAGGGGATACCGAATTTCAGATACAACATGTATGGAGCAACACTAGCTACAACTACGAAGGATTGCAAATCATATGCAAAATAGAATCCAACTCATCTAAGGTCCATTTCACCGGAGTTTCATCAAACCTGCCTAATACATGCCCAAATCGGTAATCCACCAATACTGAAGTCTAGATGTTGAATTTTCAGCGGTGTTCTCATTCTTCAGGCAATTTTACCCAGGTTACTGGTAGACAGTAAATTCAGACAATCCTATGCCACACAGCTATTGCGGTCACCAATTCTAATATGTTGATTCCAGTGGAAGTTTTAGAGCTCATGCAACAACAGAGTTTGCAGGCATTGCAGCAATACATCTTAATACGAGAAAGATGTCCAAGGTAATGTGATTTCTAGTCGATACCATTCCGATGCCATCAGTTGATTTCTTCTAGGAAAATTTAAACCAAACACACCATTGTCTATTATTAGTGGTACTAGTACACAACAGATTGAGAGAATCGTATGCCACTCCGCTATTTAGATCACCAGTTCTAAATTACACAATTTTCATGAAAGTTTTTGGAGCTGATGGCGATGACAGAGCATACAGAACTACAGCAATACAGCTTGAGCACAGAAAAAATCTCCAACGAACTACTTGCAATCATTTTTGGTGTCGCCGGTTAGTTGAATAGAGCACCCATCAGTTTGCCCGACGAAATACTCCCTGTAGTTTCAGTTTGACAAGGTTCATTGTTGACTACACTTTCGATTCAGATGTCTGCACTATATGAATTCCAGGGCCAGTGACTCACCTGGCAAAGCTGCTAATCACACGATATGGTCATTATGTTGCACTTTCTCCTTGCACAAAACCCTGTTCACTCGAGTTTCCTTCCAAAACTCCATTATCATCCAGTGTTGATATTTCAATCTGCAAAGTTAAGTGAAAATGCTATAAGTTTTCATACAGCAACTTAACAAAAATAACACTCATAAGCAATAACACTGAAGAAATATAAAACTGAATTTCATTGATTCATACTTCCAGCACTAGCATTGACCATGTAAAAATTGTTTTTACTAGTATTCATTTGAAGAGCCTTTACATTAACTTGTAGATTTGAGAGTACTTAAGGCAAAGCACTTTGTTTGCAAAGAAATATTACTTTACATATTATACAGAAAATATAACACTGTAAAGGTTCTATAATGGTTCTACTTCGGTTTCATCTTTAACAGCCTCTTTTTCGACACTGCCAGTGACACGCTTCAATCGGGCGGCAGCTTTGTCAATCGCAAGGTTCAGTTGGCTTATCTTGTCACCCAGTGTCTGACGAGTTTTCTGGAACAAATACACAAATATTTAGTTGTCAAAATAATACCTTTTAATCTTTCACATATAGAAGTCTGGAAATGTGCCACACTGCCACCGCATTTGGCTCCTTACCTCTAAACCTTCATCATAGTATTGAGCATTACGTGGCCTTGGTACACTTTGGACGCCTTGCTCGTCAGGCTTACCATCTTGCCCGTCGTCATTCAGCAATGTATCTAAAGTTTTGCTGATCTGCTCAAGGAGGTCAAGTTTTTAACAAATAGTCCCCCGGTGGAAAATTGCCAATAGAACAAGGCAAGTAGATAACAGATTGTAGCATGGGGCCAGGGCCAGTCATACACCTGTCTGCCAAGCGTTAGACTGGCATCAGAGATAGAAGCAGCAACTGATGCGCATTACTAGAGGACTAAGACTCCTTTCCCTTGCCCATTAAGCTAGGAATTGGATTTCCCGCAAAAAGAAGAGCTAGGAATTGGATGTCAAAGATTTGAATAAGGACAAGATATATTAAATTAGTTAGATTCTAGCTTTTGTTCATTACTTCTTACTTGCAAGCTGGTGTTTGAGGAGATTGAATAATCAAATAGGGGAAGCAAGATCTGGAAGGATCACCCATGTTCCTTCCCTCTCTCTCTTGCGATGGCAGAGACGCACCTGGCCGGTGCAAAACGCCACAACAGTGCACAAGTGCTGACTTGTTCCTTCACGTTCCTATTTCTCTGTACTTCCGCTCAAGACCATAACAACCATCTAGACTAAAAAAATAATCTGTACCACCTACACATAGTAACTTGCATCATGCTTAGTTAAGAGTTGTAGTATTACATGTGGACTTTGAGCTTGTTGAGATCGTAACTTTTTGTTTGTTCTTCGGTAGAACACTAGATGCTGTGACTTCTATATTTGCTAGGCAGAGCATTGTTAATTAATGCATGATGGTTTTACATTCCCTTCCTGAGGTTGCACATGTGGCAATGAAGAATACTCCAAAGGTTCGATAATACCTGAGGAGCAAAGACATAACCCAGTGTTCCAAAGACTGCTCCCCCTATGAGAAATCCAGTCAAGAATCCTCCCCCGCCTTTAGAATCTTCACTGCATAATCACATCACAGAAAATAAAATTTGAGAAAAGCATACAGAATGCGGGAAAAAAACATATACCGGTACTCTAATGATTACAAGATATCAAAACATAGCAAAGCTCTGTCCAAAACCAAAGTACCAGAAGATGTCATCGGTGAAGATGACAGTCCAAACCCAAGGTGCAGGAAGAAGATGCCATTGGGGAATATGACCTCCACCACTTGTGTTAAAAGGTAACTGATACATCTACTTGAAAAGAATCTCAACAAGCGCTTTCAACAAAACATGTGTGTCTACACCAAAATGTAGGCATGCTATCTACAGCACAAAGCATTTTCAGCATGATATAGTGATATGAATTGTACATTCAAAATAGAGCTCCATTTCAGCGTGCCGGTGCTCAATTCATATGCAACTAGAGCAGAACATGAACAAAGAATTATCATTACCAGTCATCTCAGCTGTAGCTTGAGCTATGGAACACTAAATGAACCAGGCTACTTGTTCTCTACCACGAGACAATGTAACAGAGATGAAAACTGGGAGAAGCTGCCTATGCTCGATTACTTCAAAACTTTTGGTGCTCCAGATGTAATTATTCAGCCGTAAAAAGAACATAAATAATCAAGTAACAAATTGTAAGCAAGACCTTTCTGCTCTGCAGACGGTTAACTTTCCATAAAGATTTGCATTTTGGGAATTTGAGGGAACTGCTAGCTGCAAGAAATTTCTGTTTGAGATCAGCTTCTTCGGCTTGCATCCAAATGCACTGGTATGCGCCCCACCTGTGACAGAACAGAAGGAAATAAAACTCTCAGCAAACAACTGAGTAGCAACTGGGTACTAAAGAACTTCTACAGAATGCATAAAAATACTAAAATGCCAAGCTCCACTTATACACCAGGCAAGAACAAGCGCTCCATGAGTTCATAAGATACGAGCAATTGGATCTCCATATATTATCTACATAAAGAATAACCTTCCGGGAAATCCACACTTACAGTTACAGTGTTACTCAGTTACTCTGACCATACCATAAGTTGGACTGCAAGTAGCAGAAGCGGCGGTTGTTTGTGCAACCACGCCGCAATACAGATCCAAAACTAACACATCTACTCCTAGGTCCTTAGCACAGAACAAGTAAGGTGCAAATCTCTTTGGTCTACTAACTCTAGAGAAGTTCCGGTGGCCAAATTAACACGCATCTGATTCTCAAGCCAATACGTTTCCATGAAGAAAGTACCGAAGCAAGGGTCGGAGAAAAGAGACGCGGGGAGCGGAGAAGTGGCTCACCGGAGATGGAGAGGGCCGCGGAGGGAGCAGCCATCGCCGCCGAGCAGGTGGGTGCGGAGGAAATGAAAGGGGAACGGCCTCTGCAGAGGAGGCGATGAACTCGGCGGCTTCTCCTGCTTTCCGCCGGCTCTCGCACAGCGCGGTGGACACGTGGAAGGATCAGAGCGGGGGATCTATCACTTGGCGGATGGTGTTGGGCTCTGAGTTTTTCTACGAGCAGTTGGGCTCTAATAGGCCGGTGATCCCGCAAACCACCGTCCTGCAAAATTTACGACAAACTAAATTTACGGTACCGCGGACGGTAAGAAAATACAAATCTAGTAAACAAACACAAACACATACGGTATAATTTAAACTAGCGGTTCGTGCCACATATTACATTGCTGAACAGAGTTCACACTAATATTAAAAAAACCTAGATACGCATCATCATCACCACCGTCCTTCTTGACGCCGAGGTGGTGCTCCGTTAGCAAGTTGGAGAGGATGGCGAGCTGGTACTCCTCATTCAACGCCTCCACCCGCATCGCTGCAGCTTCGTCTCCAGTGGCGATCGCCTCCTCCGCGCGCGAACCACGCGCGCTCCGCCACTCGGAGAAGCTTGAGCGCGGGCGAGAGGTCCGATCTAGCCTGTCGAAGTTGCTCCAGGGCCGGCGGCTGGCGTTGCGGGAGAGAGCGCCGCGTGTCCGCGGCTGCTCCCTGCGCCACTCCTCCACCTGCAGGCAGAGAGAGGAGCTACCGACCTCGTCGTTGTTGCAGTGCTTGCAAGGCGACGAGCCGCCACCCTCCCTCGGCCACCCCTTCTGCCACCCGCTCACGACATCAGGGCTCGGTTCCGGTGACTACGCGCGCCGCAAAAGGCTGCTGGAAGACAGGGATTTGTCGCCGAAGGAGAGGGGATTTGCGGCGGAGGGGATAGGGGAAATGAACGACGCGAACCCTAAAATCTCCTTGCTCCGGTATATATTGCGGATTCGGGGGCGGTTTACGGGCCTCCCGTAAAAAAATTATGAGTCGGCCCCCCTTTACAGGACCTGTTCATGCCTTTTTTTGCGTGTACTGTAAATCCACAGAAAAACGCGAGCCCGCGAGCTTTTACGAGATCGGCTAGAGATGTTCTTATAAACAAAATTTGGCACCCAAGGGCGGGTGGATTTTCCTATTCGGCGCATAGGTCATGCGCGAGCGACCGCCTCATACCCCTCGGCTACCCGGAGCGTACAAGTGGCCTGGCCCAACTAGCTCATGTCTGGTTTTACGAAGGTTCTAGAACGTTCCCAAACCACCACTTAGAAAAAACCTTCCAAAACAGGTTTTTTTTATTTCTCCTTTTCTTTTTTCATTTCATCTTTTAGTTTAGTCTTTTCTTTTATTTTTTCATTTTTTCCTTTCCAAATTTCATAAACATTTTCTGAAAACCGTAAAAACAAATTCAAATTGGTGCACATTTTTTGAAATTTGAACATTTATTTCAAATCAGGGTGTAATTTTTTGAACTCAATTAAAATAATTTCGTATTTTTTAAAATTACAAACAAATTTTAAATTAGTGACCATTTTTTTAACTCACGAACATTTTTTGAAAACTATGAACATTTTTTAATTTACTATTTTCTAAAAAACATTCGTGAAAATTTGTTTGAAATTTTGCACATTTTTTTATATTTTAAAAAAATTATAAAAATTCATGAACATTTTTTTAGGTTTTTTGAACAGGTTTTTGAATACAAGATGTTTTTTGAAAATCATGGACATTTTTTGAATCCGTGAGCATTTATCATTTCCCGGACATTTGTTCAAATCACGAAATTTTTTGAATTCACAAACATTTTTTCCATAATTCACAATTTTTTTGAAATCTTGAACACCAAAGGAACATTTTTTCGTTTGTATTTTTACTTCTTGGTTGGTGTTCCTTTGTGTAAAGGTTATGGAAAAAATGGTTGGAGTACCTATGAACAGAAAAGGCAAAAGAAAGAATTGCGAGAAGCATCAGGCCAATGACGGATCCCTGACTCTGTCGTTAAGTTCAGCAGCCGTGGTCTTGACACGAGAAATCAGGAACTCCGTGCCTCCTTGTCATCGACTTTAACCAGAGACTTCCACTGCTATAAAATGTTAAGCAATTTATAAACACAATCAGCAGGCTTGTTAGGAAAAACATGTTCAATCGAGAACTTATTCCTATCAGTCCAGGGAACCCAGGACAAAGCTGCAAAGCCAAACCAAAAGATCCTACTCAGTTGCCCAGATAAGGTTTTAGCAAGATCAATAACATTAGCGAAAGAAGTATATGGGCACTATTCAAACCCAACCACGACCGAGTGCAACTCCAGAACAATTTGGCTAGATCACAGTTGAAAATGATGTAGTCAGTATCCTCAAGGGCACCACACAGGGTACAGAATTAGGACCATTGTGCTTACGAATTTGGTCCGCCGCGGGAAGTCTCCCTCTGGCAGCTTGCCAATGGAAAATATGAATCTTAATGGGTACACGTGCATGCCAAATGCACTCTTTTTGTATGGTAATATGTGTCTCATTTATATCATAAGGATCATAGTACAAGCCAAGTACATACCGACATGGTAAGACTGGAAAAATAGCATAATGCTAACCTTTACACAAAGGAACACCAACCAAGAAGTAAAAATACAAACAAGACCTAAGAAACCTTGAACCTCGAAGAAGAAGAAATATGAAGAGGAAATACATAGATGTATTCCCCCCTTATGGGAAAAAGTACTATTTTTGAATGGTGTGTTTGTGTATTCCTTTTGAGTGCCATTCAGGTGTTCTTTTCTGGGTTAATTATGTTGATAACCTGACAATAATATCTTTCTTTAGACATATCATCATATGGCAATTGCTAATATACCTTTGTTTTTCCCAGGGAATTGTTTGTGCTAACTTGATATACCTTTGTTTTTCCCAAAGTTTTTTTTAATGTGTGTCGGGTGGATCTAAGTTTAGGTTTCACAAAAAAATACATTAAAAGGACGTTAAACCCGCATCATTATGATGCACACAACCATAAGTTTTTTTACATATTCAATTTTGATAGGGTTTGTATCCCACTTAGTAAGGTGAGACGATGACGTAGATCTTGCAAGATTTGATCGGTGGCTATATTTGATGGTTCTGCTCGGATCCGGTCTTTGTTCGTCTAAGTTTGTGTGTCTTTAGAGCATCTCCAACAGTCGCGCCAAAAGAGGCGCGCGCGCGCGGTAAACTGAGTATTTAGCGCGCACGGGACGTTTCGGCGCGTTCCAGCGGTGGCGCGAAACTAGCGCGCGCAGAAAAAGGCGGCAGCTCGCGCGCTATTTTTGGCGCACCGCTTCTGGCGCGCCTTTAAATTGCGGCACTCGCCACACGCCTATTCCACACTCTTCCGCTGCCATGCGCGCCTCCCCCGCTTCCTCGTTGCTTCCTCGCCGCTCCAGCGCCCCGCCACCAACGCGCCACCATGCTGTCGCGCTGCCGAGGAGCGTCGGGCTACCGCGGCGTTCGCCAGCGCCCCAACGGCTCGTACTACTCTGAGATCCGGTCCGGCGACGTCCGGCTCGGCCTCGGCACCTTCGAGACGGCGCATGAGGCTGCCCGCGCGTACGACGCAGCGGCGTGGCGCTTAGGCAGGCCGCGCCCGCAGATGAACTTTCAGGATGTCTACACGCTTCAGCAGGCGCTGGACGTTGCCCCTCTGCCTCGTCTTATCACGGCACAAGACCGTGCCGAGCACGCTGAGCGGCAGCGCCGCCTCCTCATCACCGAGGAGGACGAGCGGGTCATGGCGGAGTGGCGCCATCCGGAGGACGTCACCGACGAGCAAGCCTACTGGGCGGAGAAGACGGCAAAGCGCCGCGCGAACCGATTGGAGAGGCATCGGCGGAAGGCCCTGGCGTTATCGCAGTGCGAGATCGTTGAAAATGGTGGGCAGTCGATCTTTTCGACTAATGATCCTTATTGGGACGACATGTGGCTCGATACCTCGGACCAGACCAGCGAGGATGACGGTGATGATGATGATAACGACTGAGAGTATGATGTAGTTTTATCTAGTTGCACTATCTAGTAGTTTTTTATGTCGTTGTAGTTTTATGTCGTTGCACCGTAGTTTGTTATTATCTATCTATGCTTTGGAACTATGTAAAATATTTATGTATCGTTTATCTATGAATGTAAAATATCTATTGGAAAAGGCACGAGGATGTTTTTTTTTCTATGTGCGTGCGATAGCGCGCGCTGCATTTTTAGCGCGGCTGCTGGAGCGGCGCGCGCGCGCTTCATTTTAGTACGGCTGTTGGAGCCAGCGCTGCCGGCCGCGCAAAACCAGGCGAAGGGCGCGCGTCAAAGTAGTTTTTAGCACGCGGCGCGTAGCGCGGCTGTTGGAGATACTCTTAGAGCATCTCCAACAGCCGCGCTAAACTAGCACCGCGCCAAATTTTTTGCCATTTTAACACGCGCAACCTGTAGACAAGCTCGAGCGGGCGCGCAATAACCGCGCGCGCGGCATATGTAGTTGGGCGCGCGGTCCGAATCGCCAACTCGCGCTGTGTATTTGGGGCGCCGGCTTCCGCGTGTGGCACACACGAGCGCTCGCGCCGCACTCTCTCCTCCCCGCCACCTTCGCCCCGCGCGCGCCGGCGCCGGCGAACTTGACCCAATGGACGCACGTGCCGACACCCTGCTCACCCCATCCTACAGCCGCGACCCCTCCCCCGCCGCCGTTGCTGCCGCTGCCAGAAACCCTAGCACGGGGAGCGTTGGCCTCGCCACTGCCGGAGCTCCTCCGAGCATCGGCCTCGCGCGCGGCCTCTTCATGCCGCCGCGGATGACCACGACGGCGGGTGGCGTCGCGCCGGTGCCGCCTCGTGCCCCCCCCCTCGAAGCTCCCCAATGCGGCGCGAACGAAGGGCAAGACATCCACAAAGAAGAACAAGGCGACGGATGGCTCCGGCACCTCGAAGGCGAGGAGAAAGAAGCTTGCAGGACATGTGACGGGCGTGGCGGCTACCGAAGCGCCGGCGAGCTCACTCATTGAGCCGGCGGCCGACGCGGACAACGTGTTTGACGATATGCCCCAAAGGTAGAAAGTTTTTCCAACTTTTCTTTTCTTGTTATTTTTTGAATGCATTCATATAGATAAATTATTTGCATTGTTCTATATATTTTGTAGTGTCAACGATGCTGCACACATGTCAACTATGGGTGTTGGATCCAACAATTCGCATTGGTCTCAAACCAATGACATGCATTTCGAAGACCATGAGTTCGAGGTGGACGAGGATGGTGAGGGCATTGTCGACGCGTCGAAAGGAAGAGCGGGCAATTACTCCAACGCCGATGACATCTTATTATGCAATACTTGGTTGAGTGTTGAGGGATCCATCCATTGGAGGTGATCAAAGTAGAGATGCTTATTGGGGGTGGATGAAAGAACACTTTGATGTTCACAACATGAGTGGAATTGACCGCTCCGAGAGATCACTTCGGTCCCGGTGGTCGATAATCAACACGGATTGTCAAAGGTGGGCGGCCGCACAAAAGGCGGTTGATAAGTTGAACCCAAGTGGCACCAATGAGGATGATAGAGTAAGTGGCATTTTCATCCATGTTCATCATACTTGTTGTTGGTGTTTGAAGTGCTAACTTGCTTTGTTTTCATGTAGTATAACATTGCACAAAACTTGTTCAAAGGAGAGGAGAAGAAAACCAAGAAGGGGAAGATCAAGAAAGGAAGGGTATTTACCTTGCCTCATTGCTATGAAGTGTTGAGGGATGATGAGAAATGGAAGAAGCATGAAGATTTGGATGATTTGCATTTGAGCAACATACGCAAGAGAACAATTGAGTTGAATGATGATGATGGTGAGGAGGATGATGATGCATCAAGTGATGATGGCAAGAGAAGCCCAACACCTAACTCAGTTTCATACTCGAAGCCAAAACGACCGGATTTGTGCAAGAAAGACGCAAAAGAAAAGAAGAAGAGGAAAGGAGATGGTGAGCTAAAAATGCTATGGAAGCTATTGTGAAGGCAAGAAAAGAAGCCAACGAGGTGAGGCAAATGGAAAGGAACCAAGATGCCGCGGCCGAGGAGAGGAGGTTGGCGGCCGAGGAGAGGAGGGTAGCGGCCGAGGAGAGGAAGGTGGCTTTGGAGGAGAGGAAGGTGAGCAATAAGGAGCGAACTAGATTGTTGGAATGGAAGAAGCAATTGTTCTTCTTGGACACATCTATCCTCAATGAGGCGCAAAAGGAGTATGTCAATCATGCCCGTGAAGAAGTCCTGATCCAAAAAAGAGCCATGATTCGTGCAATGGGTGGCGGTGGCCTTGGCGCCATGGGTGGCGGTGGCTTTGGCGCCATGGGAGGCATGGGTGGCTTCGGCGGTACTGTGGGCGGTTTAGGTGCCATGGGTAGCTTTGGAGCTACCATGGAGACCATGGGAGGCATGGGTGGCTTTGGAGCACCCCCCGACGCTATGGCCGCCATGTGAGGCATGAGTTTTGCTTCTCTCATTGGAGGCATGGGTGCATCTCCGGACGCCATGGGCGGAAAGTCTTCCGGTGTGCCTCCTCACACACATTCCCATGAAGATGTCGTTGAAGATCTTGCCAACACCGTCGGAGCTTCACGTGATGCGGTGCGCGATGAGGAGGAGAAGGAAGAATCATCTTCGGAGGAGGAAGAATCATCTTCCGAAGATGAGGACAAAGACGAGGACGAGGCTTGATGTGTCTTTTGTTTGTGTCATGAACTTGGTTTGCATTTTGAACTTGGTTGGATGAACTTGTGGGCATGATTTTGAACTTGTGGGCATGAACTTTTATTCATCAACTTGTTTGTGTGAAATTTATATGTCATGTTCATTGCATTTTGAATGTTTCAAATCCATTTTGTGTCCAAAATGCAATATATGCAATGCCTCGGCGAGTCGCGCGCGCTGCATTTTTTGCGCGCTGCTGGAGCGGCGCGCGCTGCATTTTAGCGCGGCTATTGGAGCCAGCACTGCCGGCCATGCAAAACCAGGCGAAGGGCGCGTGACAAAGTAGTTTTTAGCGCGCGACACGTAGCGCGTGAAGGAAATATGCCCTAGAGGCAATAATAAAGTTATTATTTATTTCCTCATATCATGATAAATGTTTATTATTCATGCTAGAATTGTATTAACCGGAAACATAATACATGTGTGAATACATAGACAAACGTAGTGTCACTAGTATGCCTCTACTTGACTAGCTCATTAATCAAAGATAGTTAAGTTTCCTAACCATAGACATGAGTTGTCATTTGATTAACGGGATCACATCATTAGGAGAATGATGTGATTGACTTGACACATTCCGTTAGCTTAGCACTTGATCGTTTAGTATGTTGCTATTGCTTTCTTCATGACTTATACATCTCTAGTATAAAAAGGGGGCTTTGGTCTAGGCCGGGTAACCCCATTAGTCCCGGTTCAGTCCAGAACCGGGACCAATGGGTGCATTAGTCCCGGTTCGTGCGGCTAAGGCATTAGTCTCGGTTCACCTGGGCCCTTTATGTTGGAAATATGCCCTAGAGGCAATAATAAAAGCATTATTATTATATTTCTTTGTTCATGATAATGTCTTTATTCATGCTATAATTGTATTATCCGGAAATCGTAATACATGTGTGAATAACAGACACCAACATGTCCCTAGTAAGCCTCTAGTTGACTAGCTCGTTGATCAACAGATAGTCATGGTTTCCTGGCTATGGACATTGGATGTCATTGATAACGGGATCACATCATTAGGAGAATGATGTGATGGACAAGACCCAATCCTAAGCATAGCGCAAGATCGTGTAGTTCGTTTGCTAGAGCTTTTCCAATGTCAAGTATCTTTTCCTTTGACCATGAGATTGTATAACTCCCGGATACCGTAGGAGTGCTTTGGGTGTACCAAACGTCACAACGTAACTGGGTGACTATAAAGGTGCACTACAGGTATCTCCGAAAGTATCTGTTGGGTTGACACGGATCGAGACTGGGATTTGTCACTCTGTATGACGGAGAGGTATCACTGGGCCCACTTGGTAATGCATCATCATAATGAGCTCAAAGTGACCAAGTGTCTGGTCACGGGATCATGCATTACGGTATGAGTAAAGTGACTTGCCGGTAACGAGATTGAACGAGGTATTGGGATACCGACGATCGAATCTCGGGCAAATAACATACCGATTGACAAAGGGAATTGCATACGGGGTTGCTTAAATCCTCGACATCGTGGTTCATCCGATGAGATCATCGTGGAGTATGTGGGAGCCAACATGGGTATCCAGATCCCGCTGTTGGTTATTGACCGGAGAGTCGTCTCGGTCATGTCTACATGTCTCCTGAACCCGTAGGGTCTACACACTTAAGGTTCGGTGACGCTAGGGTTGTAGGGATATGTATATGCAGTAACCCGAATGTTGTTCGGAGTCCCGGGTGAGATCCCGGACATCACGAGGAGTTCCGGAATGGTCCGGAGGTAAAGATTTATATATGGGAAGTCCTGTTTCGGCCATCGGGACAAGTTTCGGGGTAATCGGTATTGTACCGGGACCACCGAAAGGGTCCCGGGGGTCCACCGGGTGGGGCCACCTGTCCCGGGGGGCCACATGGGCTGTAGGGGGTGTGCCTTGGCCTACATGGGCCAAGGGCACCAGCCCCAAGAGGCCCATGCGCCTAGGGTTACAAGGGGAGAGAGTCCTAGGAGGGGAAGGCACCTCCTAGGTGCCTTGGGGGGGAGGGAAAACCCCCTTGGCCGCCGCCCCACCCTAGGAGATCGGATCTCCTAGGGCCGGCGCCCCCCCCCTTGGCCCTCCTATATATAATGAGGGAAGGAGGGCTTTTCTCCCACGCCTTTGGTTGCCTCCTTCTCCCTCTCCAACACCCCTCCTCCTCCATAGCGCTTGGCGAAGCCCTGACGGAGTACTGCAGCTCCATCACCACCATGCCATCATGCTGCTGTCGGAGCCATCTTCCTCAACCTCTCCTTCCCTCTTGCTGGATCAAGAAGAAGGAGACGTTACGCTGACCGTACGTGTGTTGAACACGGAGGTGCCGTCCGTTCGGCGCTAGGATCTCCAGTGATTTGGATCACGTCGAGTACGCCTTCCTCATCCCCGTTCTTTGAACGCTTCCGCGCGTGATCTACAATGGTATGTAGATGCAATCTGATCACTTGTTGCTAGATGAACTCATAGATGGATCTTGGTGAAACCGTAGGAAAATTTTTGTTTTCTGCAACGTTCCCCAACAGTGGCATCATGAGCTAGGTCTATGTGTATTTCTTGTTGCACGAGTAGAACACAATTTGTTGTGGGCGTAGATGTTGTCAACTTTCTTGCCGTTACTAGTCTTATCTTGCTTCAACGGTATTGTGGGATGAAGCGGCCCGGACCAACTTTACACGTACGCTTACGTGAGACCGGTTCCACCGACTAACATGCACTAGTTGCATAAGGTGGCTAGCGGGTGTCTGTCTCTCCTACTTTAGTTGGAGCGGATTCGATGAAAAGGGTCCTTATGAAGGGTAAATAGAAGTTGACAAATCACGTTGTGGCTTTCACGCAGGTAAGAAAACGTTCTTGCTAGAACCCTACTTCAGCCACGTAAAACTTGCAACAACAATTAGAGGACGTCTAACTTGTTTTTGCAGCAAGTGCTTTATGATGTGATATGGCCAAAGTTGTGATGAATGATGAATGATCTATATGTGATGTATGAGATGTTCATGCTAAGGTAATAGGAATCACGACTTGCATGTCGATGAGTATGACAACCGGCAGGAGCCATATGAGTTGTCTTTAATTTTTGTATGACCTGCGTGTCATTGAGAAACGCCATGTAAATTACTTTACTTTATTGCTAAACGCGTTAGCCATAGTAGTAGAAGTAATAGTTGGCGAGCAACTTCATGGAGACACGATGATGGAGATCATGGTGTCATGCCGGTGACAAGATGATCATGGAGCCCCAAGATGGAGATCAAAGGAGCTATGTGATATTGGCCATATCATGTCACTATTATTATTTGATTGCGTTTGATGTTTATCATGTTTTGCATCTTGTTTACTTAGAACGACGGTAGTAAATAAGATGATCCCTTACAACAATTTCAAGAAGTGTTCTCCCCTAACTGTGCACCGTTGCTAAAGTTCGTCGTTTCGAAGCACCACGTGATGATCGGGTGTGATAGATCCTTACGTTCACATACAACGGGTGTAAGACAGTTTTACACATGCAAAACACTTAGGGTTAACTTGACGAGCCTAGCATGCACAGACATGGCCTCGGAACACAGAGACCGAAAGGTCGAACACGAGTCGTATGGAAGATACGATCAACATGAAGATGTTCACCGATGATGACTAGTCCGTCTCACGTGATGATCGGACACGGCCTAGTCGACTCGGATCGTGTAACACTTAGATGACTAGAGGGATGTCTAATCTGAGTGGGAGTTCATTAATAATTTGATTAGATGAACTTAATTATCATGAACTTAGTCTAAATCCTTTGCAAATATGTCTTGTAGATCAAATGGCCAATGTAGTCCTCAACTTCAACGCGTTCCTAGAGAAAACCAAGCTGAAAGACGATGGCAGCAACTATACGGACTGGGTCCGGAACCTGAGGATCATCCTCATAGCTTCCAAGAAAGATTATGTCCTACAAGCACCGCTAGGTGATCCACCCGTCCCATAGAACCAAGACGTTATGAACGCTTGGCAGACACGTGCTGATGACTACTCCCTCGTTCAGTGCGGCATGCTTTACAGCTTAGAGTCGGGGCTCCAAAAGCGTTTTGAGAGACATGGAGCATATGAGATGTTCGAAGAGCTGAAAATGGTTTTCCAAGCTCATGGCCGGGTCGAGAGATATGAAGTCTCCGACAAATTCTTCAGCTGTAAGATGGAGGAAAATAGTTCTGTCAGTGAGCACATACTCACTATGTCTAGGTTACATAACCGCTTGACTCAGCTGGGAGTTAATCTCCCGGATGATGCGGTCATTGACAGAATCCTCCAGTCGCTTCCACCAAGCTACAAGAGCTTTGTGATGAACTTCAATATGCAGGGGATGGAAAAGACCATTCCTGAAGTATTTGCTATGCTGAAATCAGCAGAGGTAGAAGTCAAGAAGGAACATCAAGTGTTGATGGTCAATAAAACCACTAAGTTCAAGAAGGGCAAGGGTAAAAAGAACTCTAAGAAGGACGGCAAGGAAGTTGCCGCGCCTGGCAAGAAAGCTGCCGGGAAGAAGCCAAAGAATGGACCCAAGCCCGACACTGAGTGCTTTTATTGCAAGGGAAAGGGTCACTGGAAGCGGAACTGCCCCAAATACTTAGCGGACAAGAAGGCCGGCAACACCAAATGTATATTTGATATACATGTAATTGATGTGTACCTTACCAGTACTCGTAGTAACTCCTGGGTATTTGATACCGGTGCCGTTGCTCATATTTGTAACTCACAGCAGGAGCTGCGGAATAAACGGAGACTGGCGAAGGACGAGGTGACGATGTGCGTCGGGAATGGTTCCAAGGTCGATGTGATCGCCGTCGGCACGCTACCTCTACATTTACCTACGGGATTAGTTATAAACCTCAATAATTGTTATTTAGTGCCAAGTTTGAGCATGAGCATTGTATCAGGATCTCGTTTAATACGAGATGGCTACTCATTTAAATCCGAGAATAATGGTTGTTCTATTTATGTGAGAGATATGTTTTATGGTCATGCTCCGATGGTCAATGGTTTATTCTTAATGAATCTCGAACGTAATGTTACACATATTCATAGTGTAAATACCAAAAGATGTAAGGTTGATAATGATAGTCCCACATACTTGTGGCACTGCCGCCTTGGTCACATAGGTGTCAAACGCATGAAGAAGCTCCATGCTGATGGACTTTTAGAGTCTCTTGATTATGAATCATTTGACACGTGCAAACCATGCCTCATGGGTAAAATGACCAAGACTCCGTTCTCAGGAACAATGGAGCGAGCAGCCAACTTATTGGAAATCATACATACTGATGTGTGCGGTCCAATGAGTGTTGAGGCTCGCGGTGGCTATCGTTATGTTCTCGCCCTCACTGATGACTTGAGTAGATATGGGTATATCTACTTAATGAAACACAAGTCTGAAACCTTTGAAAAGTTCAAGGAATTTCAGAGTGAGGTTGAGAATCAACGTGACAGGAAAATCAAGTTTCTACGATCAGATCGTGGAGGAGAATACTTGAGTCACGAATTTGGCACACACTTAAGAAAATGTGGAATCATTTCACAACTCACGCCGCCTGGAACACCTCAGCATAACGGTGTGTCCGAACGTCGTAATCGCACTCTATTGGATATGGTGCGGTCTATGATGTCTCTTACCGATTTACCGCTATCATTTTGGGGATACGCTCTAGAGACAGCTACATTCACTTTAAATAGGGCTCCGTCTAAATCCGTTGAGATGACACCATATGAATTATGGTTTGGCAAGAAACCTAAGCTGTCGTTTCTAAAAGTTTGGGGATACGATGCTTATGTCAAGAAACTTCAACCTGAGAAGCTCGAACCCAAGTCGGAAAAATGCGTCTTCATAGGATACCCTAAGGAAACCATTGGGTATACCTTCTACCTAAGATCCGAAGGCAAGATCTTTGTTGCCAAGAACAGACTCTTTCTGGAAAAAGAGTTTCTCTCGAAAGAAGTAAGTGGGAGGAAAGTGGAACTTGATGAAGTATTACCTCTTGAACCGGAGAGTAGCGCAGCTCAAGAAAATGTTTCTGTGGTGCCTCCACCGGTTGGAGAGGAGGTTAATGATGATGATCATGAAACTTCAGATCAAGTTACTACTGAACTTCGTAGGTCCACAAGGACACGTTCCTCACCAGAGTGGTACGGCAACCCTGTCCTGGAAATCATGTTGTTAGACAACGGTGAACCTTCGAACTATGAAGAAGCGATGGCGGGCCCAGATTCCAACAAATGGCTTGAAGCCATGAAATCCGAGATAGGATCCATGTATGAAAACAAAGTGTGGACTTTGACAGACTTGCCCGATGATCGGCGAGCGATAGAAAACAAATGGATCTTTAAAAGGAAGACGGACATGGATGGTAATGTTACCATCTATAAAGCTCGACTTGTCGCTAAGGGTTATCGGCAAGTTCAAGGGGTTGACTACGATGAGACGTTCTCTCCCGTAGCGAAGCTGAAGTCCGTTCGAATCATGTTAGCAATTGCCGCATACTATGATTATGAGATATGGCAAATGGACGTCAAAACGGCATTCCTTAACGGTTATCTTAAGGAAGAACTGTATATGATGCAGACGGAAGGTTTTGTCGACCCTAAGAATGCTAACAAGGTATGCAAGCTCCAGCGATCCATTTATGGGCTGGTGCAAGCATCTCGGAGTTGGAACATTCGCTTTGATGAGATGATCAAAGCGTTTGGGTTTATGCAGACTTATGGAGAAGCCTGCGTTTACAAGAAAGTGAGTGGGAGCTCTGTAGCATTTCTCATATTATATGTAGATGACATACTTTTGATGGGAAATGATATAGAACTCTTGGACAACATTAAGGCCTACTTGAATAAGAGTTTTTCAATGAAGGACCTTGGAGAAGCTGCTTATATATTAGGCATCAAGATCTATAGGGATAGATCAAGAAGCCTCATAGGTCTTTCACAAAGCACATACCTTTATAAGATTTTGAAGAAGTTCAAAATGGATCAGTCCAAGAAAGGGTTCTTGCCTATTTTGCAAGGTGTGAGATTGAGCTCGGCTCAATGCCCGACCACGGCAAAAGATAAAGAAGAGATGAGTGTCATCCCCTATGCTTCAGCCATAGGATCTATTATGTATGCCATGCTGTGTACCAGACCTGATGTAAACCTTGTCGTAAGTTTGGTAGGAAGGTACCAAAGTAATCCCGGCAAGGAACACTGGACAGCGGTCAAGAATATCCTGAAGTACCTGAAAAGGACAAAGGACATGTTTCTCGTTTATGGAGGTGACGAAGAGCTCGTCGTAAAGGGTTACGTCGACGCTAGCTTCGACACAGATCTGGATGACTCTAAGTCACAAACCGGATACGTGTATATGTTGAATGGTGGAGCAGTGAGCTGGTGCAGCTGCAAGCAGAGCGTCGTGGCGGGATCTACATGTGAAGCGGAGTACATGGCAGCCTCGGAGGCAGCACATGAAGAAATATGGGTGAAGGAGTTCATCACCGACCTAGGAGTCATACCCAATGCGTCGGGGCCAATCAAACTCTTTTGTGACAACATTGGAGCTATTGCACTTGCTAAGGAGCCCAGGTTTCACAAGAATACAAGGCACATCAAGCGTCGTTTCAACTCCATTCGTGAAAATGTTCAAGATGGAGACATAGAGATTTGTAAAGTACATACGGACCTGAATGTAGCAGATCCGTTGACTAAACCTCTCCCTAGGGCAAAACATGATCAACACCAGAATTCCATGGGTGTTTGATTCATCACAATGTAACTAGATTATTGACTCTAGTGCAAGTGGGAGACTGTTGGAAATATGCCCTAGAGGCAATAATAAAAGCATTATTATTATATTTCTTTGTTCATGATAATGTCTTTATTCATGCTATAATTGTATTATCCAAAAATCGTAATACATGTGTGAATAACAGACACCAACATGTCCCTAGTAAGCCTCTAGTTGACTAGCTCGTTGATCAACAGATAGTCATGGTTTCCTGGCTATGGACATTGGATGTCATTGATAACGGGATCACATCATTAGGAGAATGATGTGATGGACAAGACCCAATCCTAAGCATAGCGCAAGATCGTGTAGTTCGTTTGCTAGAGCTTTTCCAATGTCAAGTATCTTTTCCTTTGACCATGAGATCGTGTAACTCCCGGATACCGTAGGAGTGCTTTGGGTGTACCAAACGTCACAACGTAACTGGGTGACTATAAAGGTGCACTACAGGTATCTCCGAAAGTGTCTGTTGGGTTGACACGGATCGAGACTGGGATTTGTCACTCCGTATGACGGAGAGGTATCACTGGGCCCACTCGGTAATGCATCATCATAATGAGCTCAAAGTGACCAAGTGTCTGGTCACGGGATCATGCATTACGGTACGAGTAAAGTGACTTGCCGGTAACGAGATTGAACGAGGTATTGGGATACCGATGATCGAATCTCGGGCAAGTAACATACCGATTGACAAAGGGAATTGCATATGGGGTTGCTTAAATCCTCGACATCGTGGTTCATCCGATGAGATCATCGTGGAGTATGTGGGAGCCAACATGGGTATCCAGATCCCGCTGTTGGTTATTGACCGGAGAGTCGTCTCGGTCATGTCTACATGTCTCCCGAACCCGTAGGGTCTACACACTTAAGGTTCGGTGACGCTAGGGTTGTAGGGATATGTATATGCAGTAACCCGAATGTTGTTCGGAGTCCCGGATGAGATCCCGGACATCACGAGGAGTTCCGGAATGGTCCGGAGGTAAAGATTTATATATGGGAAGTCCTGTTTCGGCCATCAGGACAAGTTTCGGGGTAATCGGTATTGTACCGGGACCACCGGAAGGGTCCCGGGGGTCCACCGGGTGGGGCCACCTGTCCCGGGGGGCCACATGGGCTGTAGGGGGTGCGCCTTGGCCTACATGGGCCAAGGGCACCCGCCCCAAGAGGCCCATGCGCCTAGGGTTACAAGGGGAGAGAGTCCTAGGAGGGGAAGGCACCTCCTAGGTGCCTTGGGGGGTAGGGAAAACCCCCTTGGCCGCCGCCCCACCCTAGGAGATTGGATCTCCTAGGGCCGCCCCCCCCTTGGCCCTCCTATATATAATGAGGGAAGGAGGGCTTTTCTCCCACGCCTTTGGTTGCCTCCTTCTCCCTCTCCAACACCCCTCCTCTTCCATAGTGCTTGGCGAAGCCCTGACGGAGTACTGCAGCTCCATCACCACCACGCCGTCGTGCTGCTGCTGGAGCCATCTTCCTCAACCTCTCCTTCCCTCTCGCTGGATCAAGAAGAAGGAGACGTTACGCTGACCGTACGTGTGTTGAACACGGAGGTGCCTTCCGTTCGGCGCTAGGATCTCCGGTGATTTGGATCACGTCGAGTACGCCTTCCTCATCCCCGTTCTTTGAACGCTTCCGCGCGTGATCTACAAAGGTATGTAGATGCAATCTGATCACTCGTTGCTAGATGAACTCATAGATGGATGTTGGTGAAACCGTAGGAAATTTTTTGTTTTCTGCAACGTTCCCCAACACTTTAGTCCCGGTTCATGCCACGAACCGGGACTAAAGGGTGTGATGCCCATTAGTCCCGGTTGGTGGCACCAACCGGGACTAAAGGTCTAACCTTTAGTACTGGTTGGTGCCACCAACCGGGACTAATGGCCTTTGAGGCATTAGTACCGGTTCATGGCACGAACCGGGACTAAAGGTCCAATTTTCAAACTCTCTCCCCCCCCTGTGGACCGCCTTTTCAGTTTTAGAAAAAACAAAAAAAAGATGGAAATGTCAATAAAATAAAATAAAATAAGTTTCCCATGTGATATGTGGTCTAGTTGTTGGGAAAATTTACAAATATGAATTTCGACTTTATTTACAAAATCTCTCTGGAATTTGTAAAATGGGCATAACTTTTGCATACGAACTCAGATTAAAAAGTTTTTTATATGAAAAATCATCTACTCGAAAAGTTACATCCGGTGGAGATGGCCTACGGCCTGTTTGCAAATTTGTAGAATCCTCAAATTCCAAAAGGAAAAAAAGTTATGCTCAAATTTCAGTTTTTTTTGAATTTTCATTAAATCTGGTCAAACTATGGTCAAACTACTTATTCAAGAAGTATTAGTGTTACTAAATAATTATTCAAGAATATTAGTGTTATTAAATAATTATTTCAGCTTTTTTGAATTTTGGTCAAATCTGGTCAAACTATGGTCAAACTGTGGTCAAAACAATGGTCAAACTACTTATTCAAGAAATATTAGTGTTACTAAATAATTATTGTTTTTGGAACAATAGTTTCAAACTCAAACAGTGAAATGTGTGACTTCATGCTCAAGCTAAAATCCTGAGGGTTAATAGGATTAACATCTTACTATTGTCAGGAAAACAACAAGTGTAGACTTGGAAACGAGGGAGAATAGAACCTGGAAGTTAAGCGTGCTCAGGCTGGGGGAGTGGGAGGATGGGTGACCGTCTGGGAAGTTAGATGATTTGGAATGATGAGGGGTGATTAGAGATTAAATTGAGCAGTGATGAGAGGTGTGATTAGAGATTAGAGGTTAAAATAAATCAGAAATTTGAAAATAAAAAAATTTCAAAAAAAAATTCAAATTTTTTTTCAAAAAAAAAATCAGAAAATTACCTTCAGTACCGGTTGGTGTTACCAACCGGGACTAAAGGTGGACCTCCAGGCAGCGGCCACGTGGAGGGCCTTTAGTCCCGGTTATGGTTTGAACCGGGACTAAAGGGTCAGGGCATTAGTACCGACCCTTTAGTCCCGGTTCAAGAACCGGGACTAAAGGCCCTTATGAACCGGGACTGCAGGCCCTTTTTCTACTAGTGCATGTTCCTATGACTATGAGATTATGCAACTCCCGTTTACCGGAGGAACACTTTGTGTGCTACCAAACGTCGAAACATAGCTGGGTGATTATAAAGGTGCTCTACAGGTGTCTCCGAAGGTACTTGTTGAGTTGGCGTATTTTGAGATTAGGATTTGTCACTCTGATTGTTGGAGAGGTATCTCTGGACCCTCTCGGTAATGCACATTGATACGCCTCCAACGTATCTATAATTTTTGATTGCTCCATGCTATATTATCTACTGTTTTGGGCAATATTGGGCTTTATTTTCCACTTTTATATTATTTTTGGGACTAACCTATTAACCGGAGGCCCAACCCAGAATTGCTGTTTTTTGCCTATTTCAGTGTTTTGAAGAAACGGAATATCAAACGGAGTCCAAACGGAATGAAACCTTCGGGAACGTGATTTTCTCACCGAATATGATCCAGGAGACTTGGACCTTACGTCAAGAAAGCCACGAGGTGGGCATGAAGTAGGGGGGCATGCCTACCACCCTAGGGCGCGCCCCCCATCCTTGTGGGCCCCATGATGCTCCACCGATGTACTCCTTCCTCCTATATATACCTACGTACCCCCAAACGATCAGATACGGAGCCAAAAACCTAATTCCACTGCCGCAACCTTTTGTACCCACGAGATCCCATCTTGGGGCCTGTTCCGGAGCTCCGCCGGAAGGGGAAGCCACCACGGAGGGCTTCTACATCATCACCATAGCCCCTCCGATGAAGTGTGAGTAGTTTACCTCAGACCTTCAGGTCCATAGTTAGTAGCTATATGGCTTCTTCTCTCTTTTTGGATCTCAATACAATGTTCTCCCCCTCTCTCGTGGAGATCCATTCGATGTAATCTTCTTTTTGCAGTGTGTTTGTTGAGACTGATGAATTGTGGGTTTATGATCAAGATTATCTATGAACAATATTTGAATCTTCTTTGAATTCTTTTATGTATGATTGGTTATCTTTGCAAGTCTCTTCGAACTATCAGTTTGGTTTGTCCTACTAGATTGGTTTTTCTTGCAATGGGATAAGTGCTTAGCTTTGGGTTCAATCTTGCGTTGTCCTTTCCCAGTGATAGTAGGGGTAACAAGGCGTGTATTGTATTGTTGCCATCGAGGATAACAAGATGTTTTTTTATCATATTTCATGAATCTATCCCTCTACATCATGTCATCTTGCTTGAGGCGTTACTCTGTTTTCATTAACTTAATACTCTAGATGCATGCTGGATAGCGGTCGATGAGTGGAGTAATAGTAGTAGATGCACGCAGGAGTCGGTCTACTTGTCTCGGACGTGATGCCTGTATACATGATCATACCTAGATATTCTCATAACTATGCTCAATTCTGTCAATTGCTCAATAGTAATTTGTTCACCCACCGTAAAATACTTATGCTCTTGAGAGAAGCCACTAGTGAAATCTATGGCCCCCGGGTCTATCCTCCATCATATTAATCTTCCATCACTTTGTTATTGCTTTGGTTTTACTTTGCTTTTTATTTTACTTTGCATCTTATACCAAAAATACCAAAAATATTATCTATCATCTCTATCAGATCTCACTCTTGTAAGTGACCGTGAAGGGATTGACAACCCCTATTCGCGTTGGTTGCAGGAGTTATTTGCTTTGTGTAGGTACGAGGTACTCGCGCGTAGCCTCCTACTGGATTGATACCTCGGTTCTCAAAAACCGAGGGAAATACTTACGCTACTTTGCTGCATCATCCTCTCCTCTTTGGGGAAATCCAACGCAGTGCTCAAGAGGTAGCACACATCACTATAAGCCTTGCAAGCAATGTGACTAATGAGTTAGTTGCGGGATGATGCATTACATAACGAGTAAAGAGACTTGCCGGTAACGAGATTGAACTAGGTATTGAGATACCGACGATCGAATCTCGGGCAAGTAACATACCGATGACAAAGGGAACAACGTATATTGTTATGCGGTTTGACCGATAAAGATCTTCGTAGAATATGTGGGAACCAATATGAACATCTAGGTTCCGCTATTGGTTATTGACCGGAGACGTGTATCGATCATGTCTACATAGTACTCGAACCTGTAGGGTCCGCACGCTTAAAGTTCGGTGACGATCGGTATTATGAGTTTTTGTGTTTTGATGTACTGAAGGTAGTTCGGAGTCCCCGATATGATCACGGACATAACGAGGAGTCTCAAAATGGTTGATATGTAAAGATCGATATATTGGATGACTATGTTCGGACACCGGAAGTGTTTCAGAAGGTTTCAGACATTTACCGGAGTACCGGGGGGTTACCGGAACCCCCCAGGGAGTATATTGGGCCTAATGGGCCTTAGTGGAAGAAGAGGAGGGGCGGTCAGGGCAGCCGCACGCCCTTCCCCTCTAGTCCGAATTGGACAAGGAGGGGGGGCGCCCCCTTTTTCCTTCTCCTCTCTCCCTTTCTTCCCTTCTCCTACCCCAACAACGGAAGGAGGAGTCCTACTCCCGGTGGGAGTAGGACTCCCCTCTTGGCGCGCCCTCCTTGGCCGGCCGCCTCTCCCCCCTTTCTCCTTTATACACGAGGGCAGGGGGCACCTCTAGACACACAAGTTGATCTGTTGATCTCTCCCAGCCGTGTGCGATGCCCCCTCCACCATATTCCACCTCGGTCATATCGTAGCGGTGCTTAGACGAAGCCCTGCGTCGGTAGCAACATCATCACCATCATTACGCCGTCGTGCTGACGGAACTCTCCCGTGAAGCTCTACTGGATCGGAGTTCGCGGGACGTCATCGAGCTAAACATGTGCTGAATTCAGAGCTGCCGTACGTTCGGTACTTGGATTGGTCGGATCGTGAAGACGTACGACTACATCAACCGCGTTGTGTTAATGCTTCCGCTTTCGGTCTATGAGGGTACGTGGACAACACTCTCCCCTCTCGTTGCTATGCATCACCATGATCTTGCGTGTGCGTAGGAATTTTTTTGAAATCACTACGTTCCCCAACAGTGGCATCCGAGCCAGGTTTATGCGTAGATGTTATATGCACGAGTAGAACACAAGTGAGTTGTGGGCGATACAAGTCATACTGCTTACCAGCATGTCATACTTTGGTTCGGCGGTATTGTTGGATGAAGAGGCCCGGACCGACATTACGCGTATGCTTACATGAGACTGGTTCTACCGACATGCTTTGCACACAGGTGGCTGGTGGGTGTCAGTTTCTCCAACTTTAGTTGAACCGAGTGTTACTACGCCCGGTCCTTGAAAAGGTTAAAACAACACTAACTTGACGAACTATCGTTGTGGTTTTGATGCGTAGGTAAGAACGGTTCTTGCTCAGCCCGTAGCAGCCACGCAAAACTTGCAACAACAAAGTAGAGGACGTTTAACTTGTTTTTGCAGGGCATGTTGTGATGTGATATGGTCAAAGCATGATGCTATATTTTATTGTATGAGATGATCATGTTTAGTAACCGAGTTATCGGCAACTGGCAGGAGCCATATGGTTCTCGCTTTATTGTATGCAATGCAATTGCCCTATAATTGCTTCACTTTATCACTAAGCAGTAGCAATAGTCGTAGAGGCAATAGTTGGCGAGACGACAACGATGCTACGATGGAGATCAAGGTGTCGCGCTGGTGACGATGGTGATCATGACGGTGCTTCAGAGATGGAGATCACAAGCACAAGATGATGATGGCCATATCATATCACTTGTATTGATTGCATGTGATGTTTATCCTTTATGCATCTTATTTTGCTTTGATTGACGGTAGCATTATAAGATGATCCTCTCGCTAAATTTCAAGGTAAAAGTGTTCTCCCTGAGTATGCACCGTTGCCAAAGTTTGTTGTGCCGAGACACCACGTGATGATCGAGTGTGATAAGCTCAACATTCATCTACAACGGGTGCAAGCTAGTTTTGCACACGTAAAATACTCGGGTTAAACTTGACGAGCCTAGCATATGCAGATATGGCCTCGGAACACTGAGACCGAAAGGTCGAGCGTGAATCATATAGTAGATATGATCAACATAGTGATGTTCACCATTGAAAACTACTCCATTTCACGTGATGAATGGTTATGGTTTAGTTGATTTGGATCACGTGATCACTTAGATGATTAGAGAGATGTCTATCTAAGTGGGAGTTCTTAAGTAATATGATTAATTGAACTTAAATTTATCATGAACTTAGTACCTGATAGTATTTTGCTTGTCTATGTTGTTGTAGATAGATGGCCCGTGCTGTTGTTCCTTGAATTTTAATGCATTCCTTGAGAAAGCAAAGTTGAAAGATCATGGTAGCAATTACACGGGCTGGGTCCGTAACTTGAGGATTATCCTCATTGCTGCACAGAAGAATTACGTCCTGCAAGCACCGCTGGGTGCCAGGCCTGCTGCAGATGCAAGTGACGACGTTAAGAACGTTTGGAAGAGGAAAGCTAATGACTACTCGATAGTTCAGTGTGCCATGCTTTACAGCTTAGAACCGAGACTTCAACGACGTTTTGAACGTCATGGAGCATATGAGATGTTCCAGGAGTTGAAGTTAATATTTCAAGAAAATGCCCGAATTGAGAGATATGAAGTCTCCAATAAGTTCTACAGCTGCAAGATGGAAGAGAATAGTTCTGTTAGTGAGCATATACTCAGAATGTCTGGTTACTGCAATCATTTGATTCAACTGGGAGTTAATCTTCCGGATGATAGTGTCATTGACAGAATTCTTCAATCACTGCCACCAAGCTACAAGAGCTTCGTGATGAACTATAATATGCAAGGGATGGATAAGACAATTCCCGAGCTCTTCGCAATGCTAAAGGCTGCGGAGGTAGAAATCAAGAAGGAGCATCAAGTGTTGATGGTCAACAAGACCACCAGTTTCAAGAAAAAGGGCAAAGGGAAGAAGAAGGGGAACTTCAAGAAGAATGGCAAACAAGTTGCTGCTCAAGAGAAGAAACCCAAGTCTGTACCTAAGCCTGAGACTGAGTGCTTCTACTGCAAGCAGACTGGTCGCTGGAAGCGGAACTGGCCCAAGTATTTGGCGGATAAGAAGGATGGCAAGGTGAACAAAGGTATATGTGATATACATGTTATTGATGTGTACCATACTAGAGCTCGCAGTAGCACCTGTGTATTTGATACTGGTTCTGTTGCTAATATTTGCAACTCGAAACAGGGACTACGGATTAAGCGAAGACTGGCTAAGGACAAGGTGACAATGTGCGTGGGAAATGGTTCCAAAGTCGATGTGATCGCCGTCGGCACGCTACCTCTACATCTACCTTCGGGATTAGTTTTAGACCTAAATAATTGTTATTTGGTGCCAGCGTTGAGCATGAACATTATATCTGGATCTTGTTTGATGCGAGACGGTTATTCATTTAAATCTGAGAATAATGGTTGTTCTATTTATATGAGTAATATCTTTTATGGTCATGCACCCTTGAAGAGTGGTCTATTTGTGTTAATCTCAATAGTAGTAACACACATATTCATAATGTTGAAGCCAAAAGATGCAGAGTTGATAATGATAGTGCAACTTATTTGTGGCACTGCCGTTTGGGTCATATTGGTGTAAAGCGCATGAAGAAACTCCATACTGATGGACTTTTGGAATCACTTGATTATGAATCACTTGGTACTTGCGAACCATGCCTCATGGGCAAGATGACTAAAACGTCGTTCTCCGGAACAATGGAGCAAGTAACAGATCTGTTGGAAATCATACATACTGATGTATGTAGTCCGATGAATATTGAGGCTCGCGGCGGGCATCGTTATTTTCTCACCTTCACAGATGATTTGAGCAGATATGGGTATATCTACTTAATGAAACATAAGTCTAAAACATTTGAAAAGTTCAAAGAATTTCAGAGTGAAGTGGAAAATCATCGTAACAAGAAAATAAAGTTTCTACGATCTGATCATGGAGGAGAATATTTGAGTTACGAGTTTGGTCTACATTTGAAACAATGCGGAATAGTTTCGCAACTCACGCCACGTGGAACACCACATCGTAATGGTGTGTCCAAACGTCGTAATCATACTTTACTAGATATGGTACGATCTATGATGTCTCTTACTGATTTACTGCTATCGCTTTGGGGTTATGCTTTAGAGATGACTGCATTCATGTTAAATAGGGCACCATCGAAATTCGTTGAGACGACGCCTTATGAATTGTGGTTTGGTAAGAAACCAAAGTTGTCGTTTCTTAAAGTTTGGGGCTGCGATGCTTATGTGAAAAAGCTTCAACCTGATAAGCTCGAACCCAAATCGGAGAAATGTGTCTTCATAGGATACCCAAAGGAAACTGTTGGGTACACCTTCTATCATAGATCCGAAGGCAATCTATTCATTGCTAAGAATGGATCCTTTCTAGAGAAGGAGTTTCTCTCGAAAGAAGTGAGTGGGAGGAAAGTAGAACTTGATGAGGTAACTGTACCTGCTCCCTTATTGGAAAGTAGTTCATCACAGAAACCGGTTCCTGTGACACCTACACCAATTAGTGAGGAAGCTAATGATGTTGATCATGAAACTTCAGATCAAGTTATTACCGAACCTCGTAGGTCAACCAGAGTAAGATCCGCACCAGAGTGGTACGGTAATCCTATTCTGGAGGTCATGTTACTTGACCAAGGCGAACCTACGAACTATGAAGAAGCGATGGTGAGCCCAGATTCCGCAAAATGGCTTGAGGCAATGAAATCTGAGATGGGATCCATGTATGAGAACAAAGTGTGGACTTTGGTTGACTTGCCCGATGATCGGCAAGCAATTGAGAATAAATGGATCTTCAAGAAGAAGATTGACGCTGACGCTAATGTTACTATCTACAAAGCTCGACTTGTTGCAAAAGGTTTTCGACAAGTTCAAGGAGTTGACTATGATGAGACTTTCTCACCCGTAGCGATGCTTAAGTCTGTCTGAATCATGTTAGCAATAGCCGCATTTTATGATTATGAAATTTGGCAAATGGATGTCAAAACTGCATTCCTGAGTGGATTTCTGGAAGAGTTGTATATGATGCAACCAGAAGGTTTTGTCGATCCAAAGGGAGCTAATAAAGTGTGCAAGCTCCAGCGATCCATTTATGGACTGGTGTAAGCCTCTCGGAGTTGGAATAAACGTTTTGATAGTGTGATCAAAACATATGGTTTTATACAGACTTTTGGAGAAGCCTGTATTTACAAGAAAGTGACTGGGAGCTCTGTAGCATTTCTGATATTTTATGTGGATGACATATTGCTGATTGGAAATGATATAGAATTTCTAGATAGCATAAAAGGATACTTGAATAAAAGTTTTCCAATGAAAGACCTCGGTTAAGATGCTTACATATTGGGCATTAAAATCTACGGAGATAGATCAAGACGCTTGATAGGACTTTCACAAAGCACATACCTTGACAAAGTTTTGAAGAAGTTCAAAATGGATCAAGCAAAGAAAGGGTGCTTGCCTGTGTTACAAGGTGTGAAGTTGAGTCAGACTCAATGCCCGACCACTGCAGAAGATAGAGAGAAAATGAAAGATGTTCCCTATGCTTCAGCCATAGGCTCTATCACGTATGCAATGCTGTGTACCAGACCTGATGTGTGTCTTGCTATTACCCTAGTAGGGAGGTACCAAAGTAATCCAGGAGTGGATCACTGGACAGCGGTCAAGAACATCCTGAAATACCTGAAAAGGACTAAGGATATGTTTCTCATTTATGGAGGTGACAAAGAGCTAGTCGTAAATGGTTATGTCGATGCAAGCTTTGACACTGATCCGGACGATTCTAAATCGCAAACCGGATACGTATTTACATTGAACGGTGGAGCTGTCAGTTGGTGTAGTTCTAAACAAAGCGTCGTGGTGGGATCTACGTGTGAAGTGGAGTACATAGCTGCTTCGGAAGCAACAAATGAAGGAGTCTGGATGAAGGAGTTCATATCCAATAAAGGTGTCATACCTAGTGCATCGGGACCAATGAAAATATTTTGTGACAATACTGGTGCAATAGCCTAGGCAAAGGGATCCAGATTTCACAAGAGAACCAAGCACATCAAGAGATGCTTCAATTCCATCGGGGATCAAGTCCAGGTGGGAGACATAGAGATTTGCAAGATACATACGGATCTGAATGTTGTAGACCCGTTGACTAAGCCTCTTCCACGAGCAAAACATGATCAACACCAAAACTCCATGGGTGTTAAAATCATTACTGTGTAATTTAGATTATTGACTCTAGTGCAAGTGGGATACTGAAGGAAATATGCCCTAGAGGCAATAATAAAGTTATTATTTATTTCCTCATATCATGATAAATGTTTATTATTCATGCTAGAATTGTATTAACCGGAAACATAATACATGTGTGAATACATAGACAAACATAGTGTCACTAGTATGCCTCTACTTGACTAGCTCGTTAATCAAAGATGGTTAAGTTTCCTAACCATAGACACGAGTTGTCATTTGATTAACGAGATCACATCATTAGGAGAATGATGTGATTGACTTGACCCATTCCGTTAGCTTAGCACTTGATCGTTTAGTATGTTGCTATTGCTTTCTTCATGACTTATACATGTTCCTATGACTATGAGATTATGCAACTCCCGTTTACCGGAGGAACACTTTGTGTGCTACCAAACGTCACAACATAACTGGGTGATTATAAAGGTGCTCTACAGGTGTCTCCGAAGGTACTTGTTGAGTTGGCGTATTTCGAGATTAGGATTTGTCACTCCGATTGTCGGAGAGGTATCTCTGGGCCCTCTCGGTAATACACATCACTATAAGCCTTGGAAGCAATGTGACTAATGAGTTAGTTGCGGGATGATGCATTACATAACGAGTAAAGAGGCGGTAACGAGATTGAACTAGGTATTGAGATACCGACGATCGAATCTCGGACAAGTAACATACCGATGACAAAGGGAACAATGTATGTTGTTATGCGGTTTGACCGATAAAGATCTTCGTAGAATATGTGGGAACCAATATGAGCATCCAGGTTCCGCTATTGGTTATTGACCGGAGACAGGTCTCGATCATGTCTACATAGTTCTCGAACCCGTAGGGTCCGCACGCTTAAAGTTCGGTGACGATCAATATTATGATTTTTTGTGTTTTGATGTACCGAAGGTAGTTCGGAGTCCCGGATATGATCACGGACATGACAAGGAGTCTCGAAATGGTCGAGACGTAAAGATTGATATATTGGACGACTATGTTCAGACACCGGAAGTGTTTCGGAAGGTTTAGGACATTTACCGGAGTACCGGGGGGTTACCGGAACCCCCCGGGGAGTATATTGGGCCTAATGGGCCTTAGTGGGAGAAGAGGAGGGGCGGCCAGGGCAGCCGCGGGCCCGCTCCCCCTCTAGTCCGAATTGGAAAGGTAGGGGCCGGCGCCCCCCTTTTTCCTTCTCCTCCTCTCTCCCTTCCTTCCCTTCTCCTACCCCAACAAGGAAAGGAGGAGTCCTACTCCCGATGGGAGTAGGACTCCCCCCTTGGCGCGCCCTCCTTGGCCGGCCGCCTCTCCCCCTTGCTCCTTTATATACGGGGGTAGGGAGCACCTCTAGACACATAAGTTGATCTGTTGATCTTTCCCAGCCCTGTGCGATGCCCCCTCCACCATATTCCACCTCGGTCATATCGTAGCGGTGCTTAGACGAAGCCCTGCGCCGGTAGCAACATCATCACCATCATTAAGCCGTCGTGCTGATGGAACTCTCCCATGAAGCTCTGCTGGATCGGAGTTCGCGGGACGTCATCGTGCTGAACGTGTGCTGAACTCGGAGGTGCCGTACGTTCGGTACTTGGATTGGTTGGATCGTGAAGACGTACGACTACATCAACCGCGTTGTGCTAACGCTTCCGCTTTCGGTCTATGAGGGTGCGTGGACAACACTCTCCCCTCTCGTTGCTATGCATCACCATGATCTTGTGTGTGCGTAGGATTTTTTTTGAAATTACTACGTTCCCTAACAACGTGGCTGTTGGAGATGCTCTTAGATTAGATCCTGTTGGTCGTCTACCATTCTCTTCATCATCGGCGATTGCTCTTACGGTGTGCTATTCCTATGGATCTTAACACGACGATTCCTCGACTGTCTATTATAACAAGTTTTACCTGACTTCAACGAGGGAGGGATGATGATGGCGGCGCACCTTCGTCTCTTTTTAGTACTTGTAGTCGTCGGTAGGTGATCAACGTATCTGGATGTAATCTTTTATTATTTCTGGTGTTCAATGTACTGTCATGATCGAAGATAAATAGATCAGAAGTTTTCCAAGGAAAAAACTTTAATTATTTTAGAACAGAAAAAGTACAGCACAACAATTATTACATATACAAAAAAATCTTGTTACAAAGCGAACATTTATCTGGATTTTTTCGGGATGGTAAACTGGCAGAGACAGGGGGGAAGGTGGTGCGAGGGAAAAAAGGTTGTGGGCAGTGGGCACTGGGCACCAGAGGTGGAGCGGGGCGACTGGGGACGAGAGCGCTCGGTTGTGGCTCCCGCATCACGTAGCTCAGAGCATCTCCAAACAGGCGCCAAACACGGCGCGCGCAAAAAACAGCTTTAGCGCGCGCCCATCGCCTGGTTTGGCGCGACGCGCAACGCCCGCTCCAGCAGCCACGCTAAAATGCAGCGTGCGCGCCGCTTCAGCAGCGCGCGCGACTCGCACAAACAACATATGCATTCAAAAATAGAAGCAAAAAGATCAAAACAAACAAAAATAAATAGTTCAATTTCGTTTATTACAACTCAAACAAATAGTTTATCGTTCAATACAACAAATAGTGCAATTAACACAACAAATAGTTCAACAATACAATAACGAACACACAAATCATGATGCTCTTTATCGTCCATTCCATGCCCACCACTCCTTAATGAGATCCTTCTGAAGATCATTATGTGATGCGGGACGTCGAATGGCATGATAGGAGGCAACAAAACGGGCCACCCTTTCAGCCCTCCGTCGCACTCGCACGGGATATCCCAAGAGCTCATACTGAGAGTAGTCTACATCTTGGCCACACTCATTTTCGATGATCATGTTGTGCATGATCACACAAGCGTGCATTATGTACCAAAGCATCTTCTGATCCCAAAATCTAGGCGGTCCTCTCACAATAGCAAATTGGGCTTGCAAAATCCCAAAAGCTCTCTCCACATCTTTTCTAGCCGCCGCCTGAGCATTGTGGAAATCAAGATTTTTCTTACCTTCTGGCTTTTTCAACGGCTTGACAAAGGTTTGCCACTTTGGATAGATGCCATCCGCTAGATAATAGCCATAGTTGTATGTATGGCCATTTGCTACAAACTGCACCGGTGGCAACTCCCCATTTGCAATCTTACTCATCAGTGGTGACCGGTTGACAACATTGATGTCATTCAAAGATCCAGGCATTCCAAAGAATGCATGCCAAATCCAAGTCTCTTGATCGGCCACTGCTTCAAGGATTATAGTGGAACCCTTTTTTTGGCCGTGGAATTGCCCATGCCATGCCTTTGGACAATTCTTCCAAGTCCAATGCATGCAATCTATTGAGCCAAGCATGCCAGGAAAGCCGCGAGCTTTGTTCATCGCCAAAAGCCTTGCGACGTCTTCAGCGTTGGGAGATCTCAAATACTCCTTGCCAAACACTTGCACAATTCCGACTGCGAAGCGCTTGACACACATGATGGCTTGGCTCTCACGCATAGCCAAGTGATCATCAACTAGATCAGCCGGTATACCGTATGCTAACATACGCAAAGCGGCTGTCACCTTCTGAAAGGTGCTACGCCCGAGCTCTCCGGTGGCATTCCTCCTTTGCTGAAAAAAGCGATCATGGCTCGCTAGTTTCTCTGCAATTCACCTGAACAACTCGGTGCTCATCCTAAACCGGCGACGAAAATATGACTCGGGATATGTGGGATTCTCCGCAAAATAACGCCTGATCAATCTGTTGTGGGCATCGATCCTATCCCTCCAAAAATTTTGCCGACCCATAACCGAACCACCGTGCTTCGGTTTTTTATTAATATGCATAGCTAGGATCATTGCAAGATCCTCCTTCTCTTCCATATCAAATTCTTCTTCGGAAGAATTATAAGACAAACTCATCTACAATGTTGAATACTATGCTATAAATAAAAAACTACAATCAACATGCACGAAATTCATGGCTTTTGAGCAATACATACCTTCTAGGCGTTTTGTCGAACACCTTGCGGGCGCCGAGCCGCAGCGAGCGCGCGGGCGCTGTTCGTTGGAGGACCAACACGCGCGCGGGGCGGCAGGACTAGAGGGGGGGGGGGCGGAGAAAGCGCGCGCGGGGCGGGGATAGGCCGGGGAAGCGCCGAAACGGTCGCCGGGTGGCGCGGTCGGCGGCGGCGGCGCGGCTGGATGGGGGTGGGAGGTGCGAGCGAGCGCACGAGAGTCCAGCGCGTGGGAGCGGGCGCAACAAATAAGCGGCGCGCGATTGAGTTTCGGCCCGCGCGCTGGACTATGTATGCCGCGTGCGCTGTTTTCGCGCGCCCGCTGGAGCAACTATTCCGGTTGCGCGCGCACTAAAATGGGGGATTTTGCGGCGCGACGCTAGTTTGGCGCGCCTGTTGGAGATGCTCTCATATAGAGTAGGCGCGTTCCCCTCTCTCTTCCCTAGCGAGTCTCTTTATCCAGCGCAATGGAGCGGGTGGAGATCACGGACCTCGTCAGAGGCAGACCGATGGAGATGATACGCCTCGGCAGCGGCAAGGTGGAGGACTATCCCTTCGTGAGGCGGCTCCGCAACCGGCGGCTCCTCACCTACCTCTGGCTCCAGGGCTTCGACGCTGCCTACGACAGGTACGCCCGCCCGCCCGCCCACCGTTTCACTTTTCTCGTCTCATCTTCCTAGTCCTTGCCTCTAGGCTAACGCACCCCCTGCATGCCGTGTATGCGATGCAGCGTCGTGCATGAGATGGATGTGCGGCAGATGAGCAGGCTGCATCTGTGGCAGCTGGTGGTCTGGGGCCAGTGGAGAGAGGCCGTCAAGTACATCACGCGCTTCTTGTCGTCGGCCCTCAACCAGGGCGTCGAGACCCGTTCCCTCCTCGTCTTCCTCCATGCTCTCTGGTCACTGGCCAACGTCGCCGCATGCTCGGCGGGCAGCCTCGTGAACGGCACCGTGCACCGCCACCTCGAACTCTTTTTTTTAGAAAAGGAGGATGACCCCCGGCCTCTGCATCTGGGTGATGCATATGGCCACTTTATTAATTATTCTCACAAGACCTTACAAAGTAATACAACAGTAAGACTAAAGCCGCCGTCTAAGCCACTCTATCCAGTTGATGAAGGGGCGCAGATAGCCTGGGCTTAATACCAAACAGGCATCACAGCCAAACCTAACATCTAAGACCCGAGATCCCATCCAGGACGCCTGCCGGGCATGGGTCTCACCGGTCCGGCGTGCACTCAGAGGCCGCCGCCACCAACTTCCACCGCTCCATCTTTAGAACTGTACTAATGCATCAACCTTTCTTGGTCCAGCTATCGTCGACGCCACCACGGCGCCCAACGGCACCTCCTCCCTGCGCGCAAATATCTAAGGACATCGCGATCGCCACCGATACAGCTCAGCACCATGCTGCCAAGTACCACCAGCCGACACAGCTTGAAGTCTTTGGAAGATCTGTCATGCGTAGCACCTGCCGACCAGGCATGACAAAGCATAGCACCTATCGGTCAGGCATGACTTGACATCTCCATCGAAGCTCCATGCAAGATGAAGCCGCTCCACCTCCAGCCTATCTGCACGGGAGGGGAGCACCCTAGGAAGACACAGCGAAGAAGTTGGGCACCACAATCACCACGAGAGCCGGACCAGCCGACCGCCATGGTGAAGCGACACCACTAAAGAGAACCGCCGCCATCAGGAATGCCAAGAACGCGCTGCAGCTGTCCCACCTCCCCACAACCCAAAGCGGCGCCTTCAAGAAGGTGACGGAGCCGGGCACCGCCGCCGCCCAACCAAAGTTGTGGGTTTTCACCTGGGTGCAGGGTGAGGACGAGGGGGAGGGAGCTGGATCTCGAAGCCGCCTTCAAGAAGGAAACATCGCTTGGGGCGTCGCCGGCGTCGTGGCCGCCGCAGCCGGCCAAGAAATTACTCCAATCCAGAGATCCCAACCCCACATCCGCGCAGTCCATCACCGGATCCGGCCGGATTGACGAGGAGGAAGCAGCAACACGGGGGCGCCGTCTTCAAATCTGGGGAAGAAGAGTAGCAGGGGATCCCTCCACGTGGTGCCCGCATCCACCGCCAACTCACCGCCCGCGCGGCCGAGAAGACGCGGTCCACAACTCCGGCGAGCGCCGCCCGCCTCCCGGATGACGCCGCCCTCACCAGCGGAGGCCGCCGCCTCAAACCCTAGGCCCGGGGCGGACGGATCTGGCGGATCCGATCCATGCCCCTGCCCGAGCGCGAGAAGCTCCCCGCCGCCACCTTCCTTGGCTGCGCCCAGGGCCTGCCCTGCGCTAGCCTCTGGCAGCGGCGAGGAAAGGAGGAACGTGGTGACGACGAGGGGCGGCGGCGCGAGATCGCCCCCGTGTCGCCCTAGCAGGGTGACGCGGGGGTAAAAATCCCTTTGATCGCATCTGCCACAAATTGAGGTAAATAAACTGAACAGCCTCAACCGTTTCCATACCATGTGTTGAAACTCCACCTGCACGTATTGGTATACCTGAAATTCTTAGCTGTCAGTGAACCCTCTTTCAGGAGCTGTACATATTCTTCTGTTTTTAGCCAGATTTTTCTGACCTTTATCCCCTAAGATTCCCCATGTACATAAACTTTTATTATATTTAACTGATGTGCAGAGCTCCTGCCTGCTACGACGAAAGAAGATAAGACCGTGAGGGTTCCGTTGGAAGAAAGAATCCAAGAGAAGATTTGATAACTGTTGAGGAACATGATCCTGATAGAAGGCGGCAATGGACTAAATTCATAAGGCTTAGTATAAATGGTCCCTTTTTTTGCTTTACATAGGACGCGTGACTGGAGAAGTTAAATCATTTCCTTCCATGAATATTTATCTAGGTTGCACTTTCACCAGTTATTTACCAAACAATCTACTGGTCCCTGATGTTTTGCAAGTACTTTACCACTCCCCAGCACGTTTCTCCACTCACTAATAATATCAGCACTTCAAAACAAAACATGTGTTCCTTCCTACACTGAAATGTAGGCACACTATCTAAAAATTATAGCTCCATTTCAGCATGCTGGTTCTCAATTCATCTGCAACTATAGCAGAACATGAACAAAGAATTATGACTGCCAGCCATCTCAGCTATAACTTGAGCTATAGGGCACCAAATGAAAACTGGGAGAAGCTGCTTATGTTTAACTACTTCAAAGCTTTAGTGCTCCAGACGTGATTATTCAACCACTAACAAGAATGTAAATAATCAAGTGGCACACTGAAAACAAGACCTTTCTGCTCGACAGATGGTGAACTTTCCACGGAGATTTGCATTTTTGTAACGTGATGGAACTTCTAGCTGCAAGTGATTTCTGTTTAAGATTAGCTTCTTCTGCTTGCAGCCTAATGCACTAGAATGGTATATTGGAATGCATCGCACCTGTGACAGAAGAGACAGGAACATAACTCTCAGAAAACAATTGAGCAGCAACAGGGTACAAAAAACGTCAACAACGTGGATAATAAAAAGACCAAAGTGTGAAGCTCCACTTACACATCAGGAAAGAACAAGAGCTCCATAAGTCATAATAGATACTACATTACTATGGTGTTACTCAGTTACTATGACCATACCATAAGTTGCATTGCAAGTAGCAGTTGTGTGTGCAAACACGCCACCATATAATTCCAAAATTAGTCAAACAAGGGACAAACAATGTATAATGGAAGAAGTAAGGACAAAACAAACAATGATTTGTAAGTGCAGAAAGTGAAGGCCTCTATCTACAAAAGGAGGCAAGGCAGCCTAACAACCAGTTCACAAACAATGTATTCTCCGACAGCAAGTGTAAATGAATGCATAGCGGAACTTATGCAAGAATTGTAAAAAAAATATTATTGTTCTTCAGAAGAACTCAACCAACAATAAGCATCACTGGAAACAAAGAAAAACAAACAAAAACTGACTTGGTCAATGATATATAATAAATCTCATTCACGATCCCCTTACAACTTAACACACGACACTAAGCACTTGGAAACACGGATGTAATGTCGCTCTCCATGGTGATAACATAACACTACCAAAAGTAGTTCTAGCTAGGAGACATGCAAATCTCAAGTTTGTAACATAACATAGCTCGGTGCTCCAACACAGTAGGCAGCAAATCGACTCGAAGGAGCACCACGAGTAATGCCCACTCAGTTAGCCATCAAGTTGGCGCTGCAAGATCCAGCTTCCACTTTAGTCACCAACTCCTGCACTCCATCAAGTTAATAGTGCTAGCTGCATTTTTGCTTGCCAGAAAAAGATACATTAAAAATATTGAAAGGTGTTGATGTTCTCGTGGATGGATAAAGGTAAAACCTACTGGTAAGTGGTGAAGTACTTGGCAAAACATCAGGGATCAGTAAATTATTCAGTAAAATCAAAGTGCAACATAAGATTGGATAATCTGGTAGGAAACTATGGAAAGGGGAAAAAGTACTATGTATTACCAGTTCAGTCAGTTGCCTTTTTCTATCAGGATCATCTTCCTCGACAGTCATCAAAACTTCTTCCGAATTCCTTTTCCTTCCAACAGAAAGCTTGATTGGGCCTGCCCAAGCATCAATACCATTTAGGAATGCCAGAGTAAGTATTAGCAGCACTTCTTGATTCAATCTCCACGCATAATATTCTCTTAACATTCAACATTTCAAAATGTGTCGGAAGGGCATTTAAGATCAGAAACCAAGAGGCTAAACTCAACTCACTTCCATTTCTTATGAGATGGTGGAACATTAGCTAGATCTATACCATAAAAATGAGCATGTCCATGTAGCATATGGTTTGCGGTACATATGCTAATCAGCCCCCAGATGCAAGTGCAATCTGGCAACTATTATGGGTGTACACAAATAGAAGAAAGAAAGCAGCTGACAAATGCAAGAATCTCAGTTGAGGGTGTTCAGTTAACTTACCTGCATTTGAGGTAGATGTGATCCAAGGGGTTCTAAAAGGCTGTGAGACTGCACCACCTGTGAAGAGTTAGAAATTATGCTTATAACATGTTGATTAGTTCATTGGTGTTCTCTAACACTGAGCCATTATAGGGTTCCATGAATTTAAAATACTTCACCTGAAAATACAACTTTTTTTTCGAAAAGGGGGGACTCCCCGGCCTCTGCATCAGAACGATGCACTGAAAATGCAACTGATGAGCACCAAGAACATTTAGGCCTACCTGTGCAACTTAGAGCACCTGAAACGAATTTTTCAGTTAGAAACAACGACATGTTGCCAACTGTTGGGATATCCTCCTCATGTGGGCTGTGAGGATGACCATTTGAGGCCTTTTAGGCAGCCCAAAGAGGTGCATGAGCCCACTACCCATTAGGGTTATGACCTAGGGTCATTTTGGACTTTGCACATGAGTGGATGGGGATGCTTTACCCTCCATCCAGCAGCCACCACCAAGAGTGACGAAAATCAGTTCATCCTCCAAGAAAGAAGAAGAGAGAAAACCAAGAGAGCAAGGGAAGAAGGGGAAGATTGAAGGAAGAAGCAAGGGAGCTCCTCCCCAAGGTTGTGATGGTCCAGATCCACTACCTTGTCTCCTTCAAGCTTCGGTTCTACCATCTTTGGTGAGATTGTTCCAATCCCTAGTTCTTGAACCCCCAAATCTTGTTGTATTCATCCAAGATTCAGAAATCTTGATGTATGAGATCCTCTAGTGCTTTCTAGAGAAGAACTTGTTGTATCCCATATTTGATAATAGGGAAAGAGGATTTGGGTGGCTTTAGCCCATGGTTTTTCCCCTCAAGTTGAGGGGTTTTCCACGTAAAAAATCTGGTGTCTCTTTGTTGATGCTTGGTGTTGTCCAGAAACTTACTCCTACCACAAGACACTAGGCTGAGGAGTGTCTTGCCTGCTGAGTAACATTTTCTGCCTCCATATATGCTGCTACATATGTTTCCTTCCGTGCTAAGCAACGATCCTTGATTTAGTACATGATGTGGTGCTGCGATTACTTATTTCCGCTGCAGTTATCAGTTAACCACAAGTGCATTTGTGTGATAATTCCCATCAGAGTGGCATCAGAGCCTTGGTTGCTTAGAAGGTTGCAAATCCCAGTTGATTGATTGTTACTGGAAGTGCTGCTCACAATGGCTTTGGAAGAAAGCGCTACTACAAGTGGCATGATAAAACTTGATTCTTCCAATTACTCATTATGGAAGCCCATGATGGAAGACATCCTTTATTGCAAGGATTTGTATGAGCCAATTGTGAAAGACAAGATACCCACAGGTGTCACGAAAGAAGAATGGAGAGTGTTGCACAGAAAGGCAGTAGGTATGATTCGGTTGTACATCAACCACAATATTTTCCACCATGTTGCAAATGACACAAATGCTCATGAGATGTGGCAGAAGTTGGAGTCTATGTATGAGAGGAAGACATCAATGAACAAAGCTTCGGTGATCAAAAGACTTGCAAAGCTTGAGTACCGAGATGGCACAAGTGTGATTGAGCACTTAAATGTCTTCCAATGCCATATAAATCAACTTTCGGCCATGAAGATCAACTTTAAGGATGAGGTGCAAACATTGTTGCTGCTGAGTTCCATGCCTGATAGTTAGAACACGCTTGTTGTGTCACTTAGCAATTCAGCTCCGGATGGGAAGCTGACTTTGGAGATGGTGAAGAATAGTATGCTGAATGAAGAAGCCAGAAAGCAGGAAAAGGGTGATGCCTCTTCTTCTGATGCATATGTGGCTGAAACCCATGGGAAGAATGAGAAGCATGGACGCAACAATACAAGATTTCAGCAAGGCAAAAGCAAATCCAGGGGGAGAACAAAGTAAAAATAGAGAAAAGATATTACTTGCTTTCATTGTGGCAATCCGGGACACATAAAGAGCGAGTGCAAGAAGTACAAAAGAGAGCTTGCAGAGGGGAAACTCACAAAGAAAACCGAGCAAAAGGCTGAGAGCAGTTCAGCCATGACCGCAACAGATGAGGACTATCTAGTCATTGAAGATGAAGATTGCTATAGTGCTGTTCGTGATGATGCCATGAGTTGGGTTATGGATTCAGGTGCGTCTTTCCACATCACATCACACAAGGAGTATTTCACATCTTATACTAGTGGTGTTGCTGGCCAAGTGAGGATGGGAAATAGTGGTTCGTCAGCAATTGTTGGCTAGGGCTCTATATGCATTGAAACAAACACAGGTTGCAGATTGGTGCTCGATGATGTGAGGCATGTTCCCGACATAAGGCTGAATTTGTTGTCAGTTGGCAAGCTTGTTGATATCAAATATCATAGTTATTTTGGTGAAGGAAAGTGGAAGCTCACCAAAGGCTCTTTGATTGTGGCTCGAGAAAGTAAGCAAGGTAATCTCTATGTGACTAAAACCAAGTTGTGCAATGAGGTGTTGAACATTGTTGAAAAAGACACTTCGGTTGAATTGTGGCACAAGAGGCTTGGGCATATGAGTGAGAAGGGTATGCACGCTCTTGCTCGCATGGAGTACCTCCCTGAGTTGAAAGGTATATCCTTGAAACCCTGTGCACATAGTTTTGCTGGCAAACAACATAGGGCTGCATTTCGTACACTCCCTCCACATCGTGCAGAAAATGTTCTTGATATTGTGCACACTGATGTTTGCTCCATGACTGAAAAATCTCATAGTGGAGCATTATACTTTGTGACTTTTATTGATGACCATTCCAAAAAGGTTTTTGTGTATGTGATGAAACACAAATACCAGACGCTTGAAGCCTTCAAGGAGTTCCATGCCAAAGTTGAAAGAGAAACTGGCAGGAAATTGAAGTGCATGAGATCAGACAATGGTGGTGAATACAGAGGTCCTTTTGAATGGTATTGCAGAAATGTTGGTATCAGGCTTGAGAAGAGTCCACCAAAGACACCCCAGCTCAATGGTCTTGCAGAGAGAATGAACAGGACACTCACAGAGAGGGTCACAGCTATGCTCTCTCATGCTCATTTACCTAATTCATTTTGGGCTGAAGCATTGATGAATGCTATGTATGTGGTTAACCTATCTCCCTCAGTTCCTCTTGCAGGTGATATTCCTCAGAGAGTTTGGTCAGGGAAGGAGGTATCATACAAGCACTTGAAGGTCTTTGGTTGCAGGGAATTTGTACATGTTCCAAGGGACGAGAGATCCAAGCTTGATAGCAAGACAAAGCAGTGCATCTACCTCAGCCAACCAAGTGAAGAGTTTGGCTACAGGTTGTGGGATCCAGTAAATAGGAAGATTGTGAGAAGCCGAGATGTGGTGTTCATTGAAGATAAAACAATAAAATATATTGGGAAACCAGAGAAGCCAATGACCAACACACCTCAGGTTGACATGGATCCAATCCGTCCTCCTCTCGTGCATGACAATCATGGGGGAGATGATGACACTGAAGACAGTGGAGATGCAACTGATCAAGGCAGTACAAGTCAAAGTGGCGAGCAGCCATCAAGTGATGATGATAATGAAGTTGGTAATGATGATGCCAACGAAAATCCACCTGATTCACCACCAGTGCAGCAGCAAAGAAGAAGTGAAAGAGGTCACATTCCTTCTTCTAAATATCCATCACATCAATATGTGTTGATGACAGATCCAGGTGAGCCCTCATGCTATGAGGAGGCAATGTCTGATGAGAACAAGGAAGAATGGTCAGAAGTCATGCAGGATGAGATGAATCCCCTGTATGAGAATGATACCTTTGAGTTAGTGAAACTGCCAAAGGGCAAGAAAGCACTTAAGAACAAGTGGGTGTATAGAGTGAAGACTGAAGAAAACACCTCACATCCAAGGTACAAGGCCAGATTGGTTGTGAAAGTATTCAGTCAGAAAAAGGGCATTGATTATAATGAGATATTCTCTCCGGTGGTCAAGATGTCTTCGATCCGAGTTGTGCTTGGCATGGCTGCCACCATGGACTTGGAAATTGAACAACTTGATGTGAAGACAACATTCTTACATGGTGACTAGAGGAGGAGATATACATGGAGCAGCCAGAGGGATTCATGGTTGCAGGCAAGGAGCACTTAGTTTGCAAATTGAAGAAGAGCTTGTATGGCTTGAAGCAAGCTCCTCGGCAGTGGTACAAGAAGTTTGAGTCTTTTATGACTGGGCTTGGTTACCATAAAGCACAACATGATCATTGTGTCTTTATGAAGAGGTACGCCGAGGGTGACTTTATTATTCTCTTGTTGTATGTTGATGATATGCTGATTGTTGGAAATGGCACAAAGAGGATTGCTCTCCTCAAGAAGGCATTGAGTAAATCATTTGCCATGAAGGATTTAGGACCAGCTAAGCAAATACTTGGCATGAAGATCTCCCGTGATAGATCAAAGAAGCTGCTTTGGCTCTCACAGGAAAGATACATTGAGAAGGTACTTGAAAGGTTCAATATGAAAGATGCAAAATCTATTATCTCTCCGCTTGCAGGCCATCACAAACTGAATTCTAAACAATGTCCTACAAGCAAGAAGGAGAAAGAAGAAATGAGGAAAGTACCTTACCAATCTGTTGTGGGCAGTTTGATGTATGCCATGGTATGCACTAGGCCTGACATTGCCTATGCAGTTGGAGTTGTTAGCCGGTTCATGACAAATCCAGGTAAAGCTCGCTGGGAAGCAGTGAAGTGGATTCTCAGGTATCTCAAGGGTACTTCTACATCTTGTCTATGCTTTGGAAATGGTGATCCTGTATTGCAGGGCTATACAGATGCAGATTACGCAGGTGACAAGGATCGTAGGAAGTCCACATCCGGATACCTGATGACTTATGCAGGGGGAGCAGTGTCATGGCAATCAAGATTGCAGAAATGTGTTTCTACATCAACTATAGAAGCTGAATACATTGCAGCAGTTGATGCTAGCAAGGAAGTTTTGTGGATGAAGAACTTCTTGCAAGAGCTCGACATGAAGCAAGAGAAGTATGTTCTGTTTTGTGACAGTCAGAGTGCTATTCATCTTGCCAAGAATTCAAGTTATCACTCTCGAACCAAGCACATTGATATGAGGTACCATTGGATTCGAGATGTTGTGAGTTCCAAGTTGCTAAAACTTGAGAAGATCTATACCGACGACAATGGTTCGGATATGATGACCAAGATATTGCCAAATGAGAAGCTACAAGTATGTTGCAAGGTAGCGGGCATGGCGGTGCCCCCCTCATGAGTCGGAGGGGGAGATTTGTTGGGATATCCTCCTCATGTGGGCTGTGAGGAGATGACCATTTGAGGCCTTTTAGGCAGCCCAAAGAGGTGCATGAGCCCACTACCCATTAGGGTTATGACCTAGGGTCATTTTGGACTTTGCACATGAGTGGATGGGGATGCTTTACCCTCCATCCAGCAGCCACCACCAAGAGTGACGAAAATCAGTTCATCCTCCAAGAGAGAAGAAGAGAGAAAACCAAGAGAGCAAGAGAAGAAGAGGAAGATTGAAGGAAGAAGCAAGGGAGCTCCTCCCCAAGGTTGTGATGGTCCAGATCCACTACCTTGTCTCCTTCAAGCTTCGGTTCCACCATCTTTGATGAGATTGTTCCAATCCCTAGTTCTTGAATCCCCAAATCTTGTTGTGTTCATCCAAGATTCAGAAATCTTGAGGTATGAGATCCTCTAGTGCTTTCTAGAGAACAACTTGTTGTATCCCACATTTGATAATAGTGAAAGAGGATTTGGGTGGCTTCGGCCCGTGGTTTTTCCCCTCAAGTTGAGGGGTTTTCCACGTAAAAAATCTGGTGTCTCTTTGTTGATGCTTGGTGCTGTCCAGAAACTTACTCCTACCACAAGACACTAGGCTGAGGAGTGTCTTGCCTGCTGAGTAACATTTTCTGCCTCCATATATGCTGCTGCATATGTTTCCTTCCGTGCTAAGCAACGATCCTTGATTTAGTACATGATGTGGTGCTGAGGTTACTTGTTTCCGCTGCAGTTATCAGTTAACCACAAGTGCATTTGTGTGCTAATTCCCATCACCAACAACTATGTTCCAGTTTCCAACTAATTTACCTGCATTTGTCACTGATGAGATCCCAGTGTTTTTAGAAGGATTTGTCACGGTACCAAACATAGTCTGCAAAAGTGGAGAACCAGTAGCACCTGCAAGCAGTTCGTTAGAAGTGGCATAACAGAGGACTTAGGGGGAGATGTTTCTAGCCTAGAACTAATAAGGCATATATCTCATTTATCACATTACAATGGTGTAAATAGCCCTTCACTAGAACATTTGGACTTCTCTAAAGAAGTATCACTTCATATGTTAAGTCAGTTGAGCAGCTAGAGATGACAGCAGGTTCCCGGCATTGATAACATGCAAAGAACAACATCCTGCTTGCATTCGAGTGCTGTTATGAATTACCATGCCCATGTGCATAGATAACGTACATAACATGTGAGCAACCAACAGAAGAATAACAGAATACGGAACTTAGCCTAGGAATGAGCTGAAGAAAACACGGTGTATGAGCTCAATGAAATCAAGGAATGAGCTGAACAAAACATGGTGTACGAGCCACTTCAATGAAATACTCCATGTATAAACCTAGCCTAGGAATACAAAAGCAACAATGATAAATGTGTGCAGTGAGAGCATAAAAGTGGTTTGTAACAAAGATGAATGAGAAAATTAACAAGCAAGATACAAGGCGTCAAAGTCAGATGAGTTAACTCAGTTTCACACCAGCGTAATATAAGGGTCAGAAAACTGTGAATTAATTAATTACCTTCATTTGCATTTGACTGAAGTGGCTGCTCTTGATGGAGCTCCGGAATTTTACCGGCTTTTAAACATCCCTCTAAATGTTAACAAGTGAGTTTATCAGCACACAACAACTCACATAGCCAAACAGATTTCCACAAACAAAGCAGATACTCCCTCCGTCCTATAATATAAGAGTGTTTTTGACACTACACTATGGGACGTAGGGAGTAGATATTATCACATATTTTCTTTGCAAACTGGAACCAGATGGTCAGAGACTAGTTTTACCAATAAGATCCGCCATCCAGTTGAGTGCATCATCGAGCAATCCTGCCGTTCAAAACATAGCAAACATTAACTGCCGTACATGTGGAGAGTTTAGGAGAGGGGTGTTGCTTTCATAGGAAGATTTCATTCATACCAGGAGGTGGACTTGAAGACAGCAGGCTGCAAGAAGGAAGGAATATGTGTGAATGTCAATTGAAGACAGCACTGAGGAATTGAGGACAGCTTCATATGATGATAATTAATGAAGTTGCAAGTACCTCCTTTTCCTGTTGAGAAAGCACTTGGCAATAGCATCTGGTTTTGGCCGCCGGGATCGTTCCCTCCGGTGGCGCCTTGACGATAGGGACTGGCAAATTAAACGAGATCATGGATGGGATGATCAGATTTGACATGTCCTTGTTTTCAATTTCTGTTCCAGAAAAAAAATCAGCACTAACTGAAATCACTGAAATTCAGTGAATGTTTGAAATTTTTGAAAATTATTTGAATTCCTGTGTACTACTGAAATTGCCAAATATTTTGGCCGAAGCGTAAATATTTCGGCGTCTGCTGAAATTAATGAAATTCAGTGAACTTCATTGAAATTTCACTGAAAGTGAAAACCATTACCGGAACGTGCACCAAACAGTAAAAAATTGGATGGATGAACGAATACAGTAACGACTCACGCGATGGGAAGCACGTCCTGCGGGAGACCTGGGCCGGCAGGCAATTGGAAGTTGCGCCTCAATTCCGGAGTCTCAAGAGCCCAGGCATCGACAATCGACGATGCCTTCTCCCTCACCAGCATCCAGTCCAGAGGCTCCCTGCAACACATGGTACATCTAAACAACAAGTAGAAAAGTGTTCCGAACAAGTAGAAAAGTGTTAGGCACGTACCTGAACTGCGGCGGTTGGAGCGTGTATCGGAGGATGGAGGAGAGCTTGGCGCTGCGACTGCAGAGCGTCGTCAGAAAGCGGAGGTCGCCGTGCGCAGAGTCGCTCACGAGGCCCTCTTGGAGCAAGCGGCGACGTTGTCCAGGGCCCGGAGCATGTGGAGGAAGAAGATGAGGGAACGGACCTCCCGGCCCCGGTCCTTGGACGCCGGCGGCAGGAAGCGCCTTATGTAGTTGAGGGCTTCGCTCCACCGGCCCCAGATCAGCAGCTGCCGCAGATGCAGCTTGCTCATCTGCACACCCGACTCGCGCACAACGCTGCATTGCATGCACGGCAGGACCGCATTAGCGGCGAGGAGACGAGCAAGCGAAACGACGGGCGGCGTACCTATCGTATGCAGTGTCGAAGCCCTGGTGCCGGAGGTAGAGGAGGAGCCGCCGGTTGCGGAGCCGCCTCACGGAGGGATAGTCATGGAGCTTGCCGCTGCCGAGGGCTATGGTCTCCATCGGCTTGCCGCTGACGAGGTCCATGATCTCCTTCGGCTCGCCGCTGCCGAGCTCCATGATCTCCTCCCGTTCCGTTGGCGGTGGATGCAGCACAGAGACTCGCTAGTGATTTTGGGGAACAAACGCCGGGATTCAATTTGGGGGAGCGATGCCTGGTATATGCGGGACCCACCCGCCTTTCCCCTCTCACCCCCGCTTCCAGTGCCCTCTCCCTCCCTCTCCCTCTCCCTCTAGTGCCCTCTGCCCCTCTCCCTCCCTGTACGGGCACCACTTTCCTCTTTCTAAAAAATATTAGAGAGCTTTATTCCGGAAATTGCTTTTGGAGGCCCAGCTCGATGGAGTCGTTAATTCGTAAAAAAAATATTTTTATATTTCAAAAAATTATGAAAAAAAATACAGACATAGATGAAGGCATAATGCACAAGTTTGTAAATTTTCAGGACCAAATACGTTGAAATGAGGGTTGTGCAAAAAAGAATAACAAATCTGGGGCCTTTTAACACATGATACTATTCACCCCCAGACCATAAACTTGTCTTTTTTGTACAGATCACATTTCAATGTATTCCATCCTGAAATTTTACACATAGACACATCAGATCCTTATTTACTTGCACAAAAAGTTTCAATTTTTTTTGAAACCATAAAAATTGAATTTTTCAAAAGTTCGGCCTC
>NC_041382.1:702147142-702233785 GCF_002162155.2 Triticum dicoccoides | reverse complement strand
ATATCGTATCGTATTTTTATAGAAGGCAGAAAGTTAATTACAAGAGCCTAAAGTAGATGTGAACATCTACGTAGGCACACCCACACCACAAAAACAAAAAGGATCACTCTCTCACAAAAGGGTCTAAACCACCAACACCAAAACCTGCCTCTGTCCACTCCTTGATCTAATCTAACACTAGAGACTAGATACACTAGTTCTTGTGGCGATTTTTGTTGATGTGATCTGTGGTTATCCACCATAGGGACCGAAAGGGACATGATTTTCTATACATGGAGAAGCATTCTTAAGGACGTTAGTCTCCTCGAGGAGGGCATTGTGTGGCATGTGGGCTCTGGTGATCATCTTCAGCAGTCATCAGATCTTCTCCTTTTTTTTTTCTTCCAACAGAACCCTGACCAGTACTGTTGCTATAACAACCGTCTTTTCTAGAATGCTTGATTAGACCTGCCCAAGCATCAATACCATTTAGGATCACCAAAATAAGCATTATCAACACTCCTTGATTAAGTCTTTACACAAAATATTATCTTAACAGTCAACATTTCAGAATCCCGGAAGGGCTTTTAGATCAGAAATCAAGAGGCTAAACTCATCTTCATTTTTTATACGATGGTGGAACATAGCAAGGTCTATACCATAAATATGAGCATGCGCATGCAGCATTCCGTTGCCAGACATTTATAAGAAAGACGAAGCAGAAAATTAACAAGCAAGATACAAGGTATCAAAGTCAGATGAGTTAGCTCAATTTTGTACAGCGTAATCCAAGGTAAGACAACTGAGAAGTAGTTAAATTACCTTCCTTTGCATTTGATTGAAGCGGGCACCCTTGATGGAGCTCCGGAAGTTTACCAGCTCTTAAACATCCCTCTAAATGTTATCAATTGAGTTTATTAGCAACAGAAACTCACATAGAAAAGAGGTCTCAGCAACATCATCAGAAAACTATATATTATCATATATGTTCGTTACAAACTGGAATTACATGGTCAGAGACTCGCTTTACCAATAAGATCCGCCACCTGGCTGAGTGCATCTTCGGGCAATCCTTCTGTTCAAAACATAGAAAACATTAAGTGTCGCACATATCCAGAGTTTAGGAGAGGGATGTTGCTTTCATGCGGAGATTTCATACCAGGATGTGGGCTTGGAGGCGGCAGGCTGCATGAAGCAAGGAATATGTGTGAATGACAAGTGAAAACTCAGAGACAGCACTGCGGAATTGAGGACTTGGCAATTAATCAAGTTGCAAGTACCTCCTCTTCCTGTTGAGATAGGACTTGGCAATCGTAGATGCTTTCGCCCGCCGGGATCGTTCCCTCCAGTGACGCCTTGGACAGAGGGGGCTAGCAAATTAAACAAGATCATGTGTAGGGTGATCAGATTGGCATGTACTAGTTGGTAATAAAATGTGGACCAAACAGTAAAGGATTGAATGAATGAACCCACCCGATGGGAAGCAAGTTCTGCGGGAGACCTGGACCACCGGGCAATTGCAGCTTGCGCCTCAATTCCGGAGTCTCGAGAGCCCAATCATCTACAATCAACGATGCCTTCTTCCTCACCAGCATCCAGTCCAGAGACGCCCTACAAGACATGATTCATCTAAGGCTTAACAACAACAAGTAGAGCAGTATTTCGAACTGTTTTATTAGTACTCCCTGTGTTTTTATTCACTCTGCGTGTTAGCTTTGGTCAAAGTCAAGCTTTGCAAACTTTGAAAAAGTTTAAAGACAGAAATATTAACATATACAAATAACAAATCAATACCATTAGATTCATGATTGAATGTAATTTCACATCATATAGATTTGTTACGGTAAATGTTTATATTATTTTCTCTAAACTTGATCAAACTTTGCAAAGTTTGACTTCAGTCAAATCTAATATGCAGACCGATGGAGTACCTGAATTGCGGCGAGTGGAGTGTGTATCGTAGGATGGAGGAGAGCTTGGCGTTGGTACTGGCAAGGGTCCTCAGGAAGCTGAGGTCGCCGCGCACAGAGTCGTCGTTCACGAGGCCGTCCGTCGAGCACGCGGCGACGTTGGCCAGAGCCCAGACCGCGTGAAGGAAGAAGAGGAGGGAACGGGCATCGAGGCTCCAGTCGTTGAGCGCCGCCGGCAGGAAGCGCCTCACGTAGTCGAGGGCTTCGCTCCACCGGCCCCAGACCACCAGCTGCCGCAAGTGCAGCCTGCTCATCTGCACACCCGACTCATGCACAACGCTGCGTTGCGTACACGGCGGGGGCGCGGCGCATTAGCGGCAAGGAGACGATCAAGTGAAACGACGGGCTGGGCAGGCGGGAGTACCTATCGTATGCGGCGTCGAAGCCCTGGAGCCAGAGGTAGACGAGTAGGCGCCGGTTGCGGAGCCGCCTCACCAAGGGAAGGGATAGTCCTCGAGCTCGCCGCTGCCGAGGCCCGTGGTCTCCATCGGCTTGCCGCTGCCGAGGTCCGTTATCTCCTTCCGTTCCATTGCGCTGGATGCAGCACAGGGATTTTGGGGAACAAACGCGAGGATTCGATTTGGGGGAGCGACGCCTCGTATATGCGGGACCCACCAGCTGCCCTCTCTCCCCCTCCTCCCTCTCCCTGTGCCCTGCACCGGGACAACTTTTCTTATTTTTCTTTTTGAGGGGACAACTTTTATTATTGGCCGACACCACCGGATGGCGCGCGAAACAAAATGTGTTGGATACTTACGAGACGAGGACAGTGGTATCCCTGCCCATCAGGTTCAAGTTCTAAACTTGACAATGGTGCTTGCATTATTCTTGGAATTTCAGGCTTACGTCGATTTTCGTTCAATGGGAGAAAACGTTCCCGTCGACTGCAAGGCGTCTGTGGTGACTTCGTAAAATCTCAAGATGCTATGTCGGCCCAGCGAAGGTGCTCATAGGGGTAGGGGGTGCGTGTGTGCGTTCATAGGGGTGAGTATATACTCGTGTATGTGAACGACTTCAATTGTACTGTGTTCAAGAAGACGCCGAATGGCGTTGTCGCATGTTTTTTTCCTTTGCGTTTGTATCCCTCCGATGGAATTGGCAGAAATACCCCTCTGAAACTAATCGAATTGCCTGGGCAAAGCAATTAAGAGCATCTACAACTGGACTTGGCAAATCTGACCACCTATACGCCTGCGCATCCGCGGAGAGTGACCGGTCATACCTCTAATTTTCGGTTACATGAAATCTCAAATCAATAAAATTACATGCAACGTAAAACTAGTCTAAAGTTTCTCCGACCTTGTTGTTTCGGCCGTGTCTGGGAGATAGAGTAGGACATGGTACATGCACATGCTCACGTCTCCCATGCCCTACTCTTCCTCGCTGAAGCCCATGGCCTACACGTCGCTGGTCAATGTGAGGTCGATGATGGATCCATCGTGGTCGGAACCCGACACATCCACCACGACACGGTTGCAACGCCAAGGGTTGTTGGTCACCCGTAGTGGCACTGCAGTGTGCGACTCTGCCTCGTCGGTGTCTGCCGCGAGGGTTGTTGCGGCCTCCCGCACCCTCTTCCTCACACGGTGGGCACGCCACACCATATTAGCCTCTGATGCCGACAGGCCATGGAAGGCCTCCCAGTCGGCGTGCCAATGAAAGAGATGTGCCTCCTGTTGGGGAACGTAGCAATGCAATTTCAAAAATTTCCTACGCTCACGCAAGATCCATCTAGGAGATGCATAGCAACAAGAGGGGGAGAGTGTGTCCATGTACCCTCGTATACTGAAAACGGAAGCGTTAGTTTAACACGGTTGATGTAGTCGAACGTCTTTGTGATCCAACCGATCAAGTACCGAATGTACGACACCTCCGAGTTCAGCACACGTTCATCTCGATGATGTCCCTCGAACTCTTGATACAACAAAGTGTCGAGGGAGAGTTTGTGACACTCCAAAATTTTTGATTTGGTTTTTATCAAAATCTTTATTTACTTTGGAGGAGGCTATTTAAATTTTTTCTTAAACCCTCTCCCTCTCAAAACTTTTATGACAAATATTTTGGTACTCTTCTCAACCTTGATTTTTGGTCTTGAGAGCTTTTCATTTTGTCTTGACTCTACTCTAGTTATTTTTAAAATTTCTTCTATTAAGAAGAAACCCTAGGGATTATGGGTTTAGTCTTTTCCCACTCAAAATTTCCTCTTTTGCCATGTCACATTTTGACATAGCATTCCAAAACCCATCCCTGCCTTGAATCAAGTCAAGACTTCCATCTCCAGCAAGTTTCAAACCATTTTTGATTTTTATTCCATTTATTTAATCCTCAAAACTATTTCTGCCATTATTTATGGACCTAGGTGATTTACAAAGGAAGTACCAAATTTCTTTTGAGTTTTGATCCCAAACCAACTCCTCTGACTAGTCCTTAGTACCCTCAACCTAGATCCATCAAGATCCACTTGTCCTCAGTTCAAATATTTCAAAATTTGCCCTCTGCAAGTTTGGACCAGAAATGCCATTTTTGGTGAAATTCATGTTTTTCTTTTTCCAAAAATTCTGAGATAATTCATACAGCTTCCAGATACACCAAGAGGCCACCTCACCAAAGATCAGCTCCAGAAAAATTTCCCACATGCCAAAATCATTTCATCGAGCACCTGACATGCACTATTGCTGTTCAAATTCAGAAAAGTTCAGACGTTCAGTGTTTCTGTTTCGCCGTCAGTGTCGTTTTCTTCAGAGCACGGCGTCGATCTCGCCAGTAACTGCAGTGGCGCCTTGCTCCCTGTTCCCCCTCCTTATCCAGAGCGCCGCACACTCGTTTGTTCGGGCACCATTGTCGGTGGTGACGTGTCTCGCCGACGCCGCCAGCTTCTGCGGTGGCAGAGCCACCCGTGGCGGCCAGCAGGGATTAACACCACCTTTCGGCGCCGTCCAGCACCGCCCAAGCCACCCGTGGCCTCCGCGTGGCTGTCCGCTTGCCTGTGCATGCTGTGGCACTGTCACCGTGGCCTGAGCAGCACAGAGCGTGCTCTCTGCCGCCGACGAGTCCCGTGAGCCGTTCCGTCGAGAACGTGGAGTACCACCCAAGGCAGGCCAAGCTTAGCACTTGAACGGAACCAGCGGACCATCGCGGTGATGCCTAGCTCCCTAAACCACCTGACCAACCTCTGCCTCGCCGTAATCATCGCCGGTGTTATCCCGTTCTCGGCCACCGCCTCGGATCGGCTATAAAAGGAGCCCCGAGCTCATTCTCGACCAAGCGCTACACCTCCACCTCACCAGAGCCCCGTCTAGCCACTAGGAGGACCCCGAGGAGGTCACCTTCTCCGACTCCAGCCGCCCCGATCCGCCTCGGGCTCCAGCTTGATTCACTCAGGTGAGGCCATTCCCGCCTCCCTAACCGCGTCAGCAACCCTCTAGTGCACCCAGTACCCTAACCCGAGCCTCAATTCGATCTTTGCAGCTCTCCCCGGTGAGATCCACCAACGCCCGAACCACCGTCCGCCGGAGTTGGGGGCCGCCGTCGACGTGGTGCTCGCCGACGCTCAACTCCACCACCCACAGGTGCGGAAGAACACGGTAACACGTTGGTACCTTCCGATCCCCCTGCCTCGCCGTGGATCGCCGCCGGCGACCGCCGCGGCCATCGGGCGCCAGCGCTCTGTTTTAGTTTTAACCCGACGGGTGGGATCTCCCCGTCAGCTCTTTTCTCTTTTTCAAAATGTTTTCTGAAAACGCCTTCGGGCAAAATACGTCTTCCCTCTGGACTGACGTATTCTAGACTGAAACGTTTTCTGTTTTTATGTAGTGAACCCTGGAAACTTTCTGTTTTATTATAGAAAGGTCCCTGGACTAAAACCCTTATAACTTTTAAACAAAAGATGATTTTAACTTGAAACTTTTTCTGTCATCTTTATTTTTCTGTCTAGTTTTTTGTCATATTTATTTGAAAATTATTTGGGATACTTTTTGTGCACGCACGGTATTTATGTAGTGTCCGATTTTTCTTTAATACGTAGATACCGGAAGGGGTAAAGGAGACGCGTACTTCACCGAGCTAGACTCCGACTTTTCTGAACCAGGCAAGCATGTTTGAACCTTTGATATGATGAGTGTTTTGCATGTTTGCTCGAGTAGTTTTCTCATGGCATGTTTATATAAGCATTTGTAAATGTTATGTGCATGCAAGACAAGCTGCAGGTGAGCTTCGAAGTTGATGTGTTGTTATGATGATAAGATAACACGATCATGTGGTCACATGATGGGTTGCAGGCTGGTAGTGTTGAAGCATGCCAGCTTTATGCCAACCATGAACTCCAGTTTTAACGTGGATCAAGTCTCGATCCCGTTCGTTTCCCCTTCGTGCTGCCACATGTTTTCTGGAAAGAGTGCGGTTTAGTAAGTTGCAAACCTCTTTCCTGGTACACACCAAATAGAGGGACCGCGATGAGGGTTCCATGGCCCTGGATTAAAGCCAGTCATCCGGTCAGGGGGCATGGGTGTTTCCGGTTGGGACCAAGAGGGGGCACCCCTTAGAGCGCGCGATATAAATTTGATCCCATGCTATTCGAGGTTGTAGCCTCCCCGTCTTAAGGTTTTTCTTGAACGTCGCCGAGGGTGATCCCTGGCAACGGAATGTGGAATGGGTGTGTACTGGTTAGACGTGTTTCTTCTAAAACACCGTAAACGGAACTAGTCCTTGTGACTACCGAAATCCGTTGGCTGTGGTAAGGAGTACAAACTCTGCAGAGCAAAATCATTCGAGTATCCATGTCCACGAGCAAGGACTTGTACATCATCTTTGTATCAGTGTCAGTCTCAGCCTCAGTGGCAAATCTCAGTGTCAACCCCAGTGGCAGTCTCCGGAGAATGAATTTAAAACCGAGAGTGGTAAACTCGGCTGAAGGTTATTTATGTGAATGGACTAACCTGTTTATTATTATATGCTGAGTATTTCCTTGCGATGATTTAAATTCATGGGCTATTTAAATTTGAATGATGAACTATAAGCCCTTTATGTGATGTCGCTCAGACGTCCGACTGTGGCATCATTGTCATTTACTTTTCAATATAAGCCCTTTATGTGATGTCGCTCAGACGTCCGACTGTGGCATCATTGTCATTTACTTTTCAATATAAGCCCTTTATGTGATGTCGCTCAGACGTTCGACTGTGGCATTATTGTATTTACTTTTCAATATAAGCCCTTTATGTGATGTCGCTCAGACGTCCGACTATGGCATTATTGTTACTTACGTTTCAATATAAGCCCTTTATGTGATGTCGCTCAAACGTCCGACTGTGGCATCTTTGTCATTTACTTTTTAATATAAGCCCTTTATGTGATGTCGTTCAGACGTCCGACCATGGCATTATTGTTATTTACTTTCCAATATAAGCCCTTTATATGGTGTCGCCTTGACGCCCGACTGCGGCATGTTAAATTTATTTTTACCTTTCGAGGCGTCGCTTTAGACACCCGATCGGTCTTCAGTTAGTTTTATTGGGATTTCGGGAGGACTACCGCCTGATTTCCTCTTATTTATCGTGCAGTGCAAATCTATTATTTGATTGTGCATACTAATTCTACTCATGTGCATCGTGTTTACATTTGTTATATCTTATGTCCGATCTGTCTTGCGAGTACATTCAAAGTACTCACCTGCCTTGTTGATTTGGCCAGATGTTGACGAAGGCGATCTTATGGATGAAGAGTTCGATAGCGAGTTCGACACCTAGAGGAGTCCCAGTCAGTCGCGTGCAACCCTGGAATCGTTCACTTGTATTGTACACGCTTCTGCCATCCAAATAAAATCATCAAGCCTCACTCTGACGCTTGATGAGCTGTATGATTTCAGAGTCATGTCACCCACTTCACTGTGACATATCCACCACCACCTTTTTACAAGTCAGTAGTTATGCCACCCTACCCTTGTGCCATATCCGCCTTTATGTATAATATAGGCGTGCTTGTAATAAATTGTTGAGCATCCTCAGCTCAACCATGTATAATATTTAGTTCTGCTGGATTTTTGTATCAAGGTTTTGTCTGCTAGTAAGAAGAATTCTTCTGTACTGGTCAACACAAAGGTCGGCTTTTCAATAAATGTTTTATTGGAAAGGCGGTCCTGACAAAATTGGTATCAGAGCCAGGCTGACTATAGGAAGCCACTAGGTGCGATAGCTGGTCGGTTATTAGCTTATTTTATTCTGCATATTGTAGCAATTTTCTGTTGGTCATCATAAATTTATGATTTGACTATTCGGGATTTTGTCTACTTTTGTATATGGCGAGCAACGTTTGTGAGTCACAAGTGTTCGCCAATGTTCCTGAGGGGTTTATCAAGCTCCTCATCTCCATCACCAAGATCGCGATCGGGCCATCAGTCCGTCCGGAGTTCACACTCTACCGGCACAAGCTCAGCGACAGTTTGTCCATGTACCAGGCCGCAGTTTAGTTCAAGGGAGGACGCGCCGAGTTCCGCCGCTTCCGGTTCGTCGGGAGGGCCATGCCTACGGAGAGGCATGCCATGCAGATGGCTTCCCGCGAGGCAATAGCTCGTCTCCGGGATGTTCTTCCTTCAATGAAGACTCGTCGCTACCGCTACCTTCCCTGCCACGTGCCATACACTTGCCACTATGCATTCGCTTGCGCCAGGGGAGAAAGAGATGAGGCTATTGAGATGCTTGTTGAGTACCTCAAGGCACTTGAGGCAGCTTTCGACAACCTCGTGGACGACCTCGTAGCTGCTCGTATGGATTCCATCCATGGCTGCTCCGCCAACAGGAGGGAGCTCCTCCATATGGCACCACCACTGACGTTCGTCTCGTCCTCAGCATCCTATACACCAGCCATCTTAGCCACTGCTCACCGCCTGCCTACCACTGAGGAGTTTGACCAGGTCATTGCTCCCACTCCAGTCTGAGCCGCACCACCTGCCACACCCGTGCCAGCTCCACAACCCAGTACTTCGCGCCTGGAGCCTATCATTGAGGAAGAGGTTGAGTCTCCAGCACCACTGGGTCTTACCCTCGTTAGGCCAAAGGAAGTCTTCACCATCTCCGACTGAGTATGCCTAGCAGCAGTGTGATGTGCCAGCTTGTATGATATGTTTATATGTACATAGGTTTGGTGAGAAGTAGCTTGTTTACGCATCATGTAGGATCTTGGAGAAGTGCACTAGCCTAAATAATATGTCAGGAATGTGTACGCACATCCTGAGTGATGTATTGTATAATTATGGCTTGCATGTAAGATATGTACGGAGCGGTCCTTCTCCATGCGCGATCAAGTGTTTTCTTGGAAAATGTTGGAGTTCTTAAAATTTCCGCCTTTTCAAAATTATTTATTTTTATGACTCAATTTTCTCATGAGTTTGCAAAATTACCCCAGAGTGAAAAATGCCTCGTCCCTAGACTCGTTCCATGCCAAACCCGCCGGAAGAAAATTATGGTGCCCAGACTAGCAACAATTTCACACAGGGACAGTCAAGTCAGCAGGGCAGTGAAACAACATTTTCTCAAGTATGCCGCCTTTATGAGCAAAGCCAGCAGCAGCATCAAGAAATGATGAACCATGTTATCAATATGGGGAATCATCATGATCCGTATCAGCAACACTCTAAATTGTCTGAATTACAGAAGACGCGTCCCCCAACGTTCTCTCACACTGATAAACCTCTTGAGGCCGATGATTGGCTCCGAGACATTGAGAGGAAGATGATTATTGCACAGTGTTCAGACCGTGAGAAGGTACTTTATGCACCTCACTATCTCACGGGAGCAGCCACGTCATGGTGGGAGAATTTCCTACACATGCACCCCAATGAAAACAATATCACCTGGGAAGATTTCAAAGAAGGATTTCGTGGGGCGCACATTCCCAGAAGCATTATGAAGATCAAGAAAAGGGAATTTGATAACCTCAAGCAGAGAAGCATGACAGTGACTGACTACAATAGTCAGTTTACCCTATTATCTCGTTATGCCAACGAAGAACGTATGACGGAGAACAAAAAGATGGAGAAGTTTCTGGATGGTCTGGCACCAGCACTTAAATGCCAGCTGGTCGTACACACCTTTCCAGACTGCAAAACGCTTGTGGACAAGGCCATCACATTGGAAAATGAGCGCCACAGCTTGGGGGAATTTCGCAAGCGGAAAAGGGACCAGGTTACTCATGCTCGCAACAACCGGCACAAGACTGACCCTCAGAAGATTGGAGCAAACCGACCCACAACCAATGTTCCGCGGCCAATCAAAAATTTTCATGCAAGGGACAAGGATTTTACGTATCACCCAGGCGTCACTTGCTACACTTGTGGGGAGGAAGGACACTATGCTAAACAGTGCCCAAAGCCTAGGAACTCGGCCCCAAAACCGAACAACAATGGGAACAATTCAGCACCCAAGCGCAACAACTTCAACCCCAACAACAATCACAAGAAGGGTCACCTGAACCATGTGACCAAGGAGGAAGCACAGAATGCCCCGGATATTGTACTCGGTACGTTCCCTGTCAACACAATACCTGCCACGGTTTTGTTTGATTCTGGAGCTTCTCACTCATTCATTTTGAAGAGTTTCGCTTTGCAACATGATTTTTCGATGCTCCCTTTGGAAAAATCCATGATCATCAAGTCCCCTGGGAATAAGCAAATCACTCAGAGTTACTGTCAAGGTGTGGTTATTGAGCTCAGAGGACTAAAGTTTCAAGCAAACCTCATCGTATTGGAAAATAAAGGACTGTAAGTTATCCTAGGAAAGGATTGGTTAACCACCAACAAAGGGTTTATCGATTGCTTCAGTCGGACTGTAATCCTCACTCATCATCATGGGAAGACAATAAAAGTCGCAGCTCAAGAAAGACCAGGATCACGACAACCAAGATTGAACAAGGTAGACACCTTAGAGTTAAGCAAAGTTCCAGTGGTGTGTGAATTCCCTGACGTTTTTCCCAAAGAACTACCCGGCATGCCGCCAGACTGGGAAATAGAGTTCAACATTGAACTAGCACCTGGAACCACCCCCGTCTACAAGAAACCCTATAGGATGGCACCCTCCGAGTTAGTAGAATTAAAGAAGCAAATAAAAGAATTGCTGGACAAAGGATTTATATGAGCCAGCTCCTCACCTTGGGGTTCACCAGTATTATTTGCCAAGAAAAAGGATGGGACACTGAGATTATGCATAGACTATCGAGCACTCAATATGGTCACTGTCAAAAATAAATATCTGATGCCACGGATAAATGATTTATTTGACCAGCTCGCACAAGCCAAAGTTTTCTCAAAAATTGATTTAAGGTCAGGATATCATCAATTAAAAGTCCGGACAGAAGATATCCCTAAGACAGCATTCACCTCCAGATACGGACTATATGAGTTTACAGTAATGCCGTTTGGACTAACAAACGCCCCCGCATATTTCGTCCACCTCATGAACAAAGTGTTTATGAAATTTATGGACAAATTTGTCGTGGTGTTCATTGACGATATTCTGGTATACTTTAAGACACCAGAAGAGCATGCAGAACATCTCAGGATTGTACTGGGAGAATTAAGGAAACACCAATTATACGCCAAATTCAGCAAATGTGAATTTTGGTTAAGACAGGTTGGTTTTCTAGGCCACGTACGTATTGACCCAAGAAGGCGTTGCCGTGGACCCAGAAAAAATCAAGGCCGTACTTGGCTGGAAACCACCAGCCAACGTAATGGATGTCCGCAGTTTTCTGGGAATGGCTGGATACTACCGAAGGTTTATTGAGGGGTTCTCCACCATAGCAAAGCCAATGACACAGTTACTCAAGAAGGATAAGAAATTTGCATGGACTGAAGCTTGTGAGAAAAGTTTCCAAGAACTCAAGAAGAAATTAACAATATCACCAGTATTGGCTATACCAGACATACACAAAAGTTTTGAAGTGTATTGTGATGCATCCCGGAAAGGCCTCGGATGCGTGCTAATGCAAGAAGGCAAAGTAGTCGTGTACGCTTCCAGACAACTTCGAAAGCATGAAGAAAATTATCCCACTCATGACTTAGAATTGGCAGCAGTCATTCATGCACTCAAAGAGTGGAGACACTTTTTGCTTGGAAATCGTTCTGAAATATATACGGACCACAAAAGTCTCAAATATATTTTTACACAGCCAGAGCTCAATTTACGGCAACGACGCTGGTTGGAATTGGTGAAAGATTATGATGTGGGCATCCACTACCATCAAGGAAAAGCAAACATAGTGGCAGATGCTCTTAGTCGAAACCCCAGCTCGGACAACAACAGTCTACAAGACTTGAGACCTGAATTTCAACAGGAGTTCGCCAAACTCAACTTGATGATGGTCACGGAAGGCACTGTGTCAAATTTGGAATTACAACCCACCCTTGTGGAGCAGGTTAAGAAAGCTCAGCATGGACATCCCAACATCGAAGGCATAAAAAGAAAAGTGAGTATGGGCAAAGCCTCAGAATTCGTCGTAGACGATGAGGGAATATTATGGTACGGAGACAGACTTTGCGTGCCAAATATAGAGGGCCTCAAACAGTAAATCCTAACCGAAGCCCACACCGCTCCATATTCGATCCACCCTGGAGGAACCAAAATGTATAAGGACATTCAGGAAAGATTTTGGTGGCACGGTATGAAGAGGGATATAGCCACCTTCATTGCATGTTGCGATTCTTGTCAACGCATAAAAGCCGAGCACCAAAAACCAGCCAGACTACTATAGCCAAACAGGATACCTGAGTGGAAATGGGACGAAATTGGGATGGATTTCATTGTCGGACTACCTCGGTCACAATGCGGAAATGATGCCATATGGGTCATCACCGATAGACTAACCAAGGTGGCACATTTCATCCCAGTGAAGACAACCCACACCACTCAGAAGCTTGCCAAGATTTATCTCTCATGTATAGTTTGTCTGCATGGAGTTCCAAAGACTATAATATCCGACAAAGGCACTCAGTTCATCTTGAAATTCTGGGATCATTTACAACTGGCTCTGGGAACTCACCTAGCATTCAATACAGCCTACCACCCCCAAACTGATGGACAAACCGAACGCGTGAACCAAATTCTAGAGGACATGCTGAGAGCATGTGTCCTCACCTATGGAACCAGTTGGGAAGAAAGCCTGCCATATGCCGAGTTCGCATACAACAACAGTTACCAATCCAGCCTACAAATGGCACCTTTTGAAGCCCTGTACAGGCGGAGGTGTCGTACTCCATTAAATTGGTCGGAAACAGGAGACAGCCGTATCTTCGGCCCAGACATGCTCAAGGAAGCTGAAGAGAAAGTTAGGCTCATCAGGGACCGACTCAAGACAGCTCAAAGCCGACAAAAGAGTTACTACAATCAGAAACACCGTGAAGTCAGCTTTGAACCCGATGAATATGTGTACCTACGAGTATACCCTATGAGGGGCCTGCAACGGTTCAAGCTAGCACCAAGATTTATTGGACCCTTCTGTGTGGTTGCACAGAGAGGCACCGTAGCCTACCAGCTAGACCTACCCAAGGAGCTGTCGGACGTCCACGACGTGTTCCACGTCTCACATTTGAGGAAATGTGTAAGCAACCCAGAGAAGCAAGTGTCACATGAGAACATTGACGTGCAACCAGACCTCACCTACAGGGAACGTCCAATAAAGATATTAGAGGAGTCTGAAAGGAGGACCCGTCAGAAAACAATCAAGTTCTTCAAGGTTTAGTGGAGCAATCACACCGAGGATGAAGCGACATGGGAAAGAGAGGACTCTCTCCAGGCAGAATACCCGCACCTATTTGAGGATCAACTGAAATCTTGGGGACGAGATTTTCCTAAGGGGGTAGGTGTTGTGACACTCCAAAAATTTTGATTTGGTTTTTATCAAAATCTTTATTTCCTTTGGAGGAGGCTATTTAAAAAATTTCTTAAACCCTCTCCCTCTCAAAACTTTTATGACAAATATTTTGGTACTCTTCTCAACCTTGATTTTTGGTCTTGAGAGCTTTTCATTTTGTCTTGACTCTACTCTAGTTATTTTTAAAATTTCTTCTATTAAGAAGAAACCCTAGGGATTATGGGTTTATTCTTTTCCCACTCAAAATTTCCTCTTTTGCCATGTCACATTTTGACATAGCATTCCAAAACCCATCCCTGCCTTGAATCAAGTCAAGACTCCCATCTCTAGCAAGTCTCATACCATTTTTTATTTTTATTCCATTTATTTAATCCTCAAAACTATTTCTGCCATTATTTATGGACCTAGGTGATTTACAAAGGAAGTACCAAATTTCTTTTGAGTTTTGATCCCAAACCAACTCCTCTGACTAGTCCTTAGTACCCTCAACCTAGATCCATCAAGATCCACTTGTCCTCAGTTCAAATATTTCAAAATTTTCCCTCTGCAAGTTTGGACCAGAAATGCCATTTTTGGTGAAATTCATATATTTCTTTTTTCCAAAAATTCTGAGATAATTCATACAGCTTCCAGATACACCAAGAGGCCACCTCACCAAAGATCAGCTCCAGAAAAATTTCCCACATGCCAAAATCATTTCATCGAGCACCTGGCATGCACTATTGCTGTTCAAATTCAGAAAGTTCAGACGTTCAGTGTTTCTGTTTCGCCGTCAGTGTTGTTTTCTTCAGAGCACGGCGTCGATCTTGCCAGTAACTGCAGTGGCGCCTTGCTCCCTGTTCCCCCTCCTTATCCAGAGCGCCGCACAATCGTTTGTTCGGGCACCATCGTGGGCGGTGATGTGTCTCGCCGACGACGACAACTTCTGCGGTGGCAGAGCCACCCGTGGCGGCCAGCAGGGATCAGCACCACCTTTCGGCGCCGTCCAGCACCGCCCAAGCCACCCGTGGCCTCCGTGTGGTTGTCCGCTTGCATGTGCACGCTGCGGCACCGTCACCATGGCCTGAGCAGCACAGAGCGTGCTCTCTGCCGCCGACGAGTCCCGTGAGCTGTTCCGTCGAGAACGTGGAGTACCACCCAAGGCAGGCCAAGCTTAGCATTTGAACGGAACCAGTGGACCATCGCGGTAATGCCTAGCTCCCTAAACCACCTGACCGACCTCTGCCTCGCCGTAATCATCGCCGGCATTATCCCGTTCTCGGCCACCGCCTCGGATCGGCTATAAAAGGAGCCCCTGAGCTCGTTCTCGACCCAGCGCCACACCTCCACCTCACCAGAGCCCCGCCTAGCCACTAGGAGGACCCCGAGGAGGTCACCTTCTCCGACTCCGGCCGCCCCGATCCGCCTCGGGCTCCAGCTTGATTCACTCAGGTGAGGCCATTCCCGCCTCCCTAACCGCGTTAGCAACCCTCTAGTGCACCCAGTACCCTAACCTGAGCCTCAATTCGATCTTTGCAGCTCTCCCCGGCGAGATCCACCAACGCCCAAACCACCGTCCGCCGGAGTTGGGGGCCGCCGTCAACGTGGCGCTCGCCGATGCTCAACTCCACCACCCACAGGTGCGGAAGAACACGATGAACACGTTGGTACCTTTCGATCCCCCTGCCTCGTCGTGGATCGCCGCCGGCAACCGCCGTGGCCCTCGGGCGCCAGCGCTCTGTTTTAGTTTTCAAACCCGACGGGTGGGACCTCCCCATCAGCTTTTTTCTCTTTTTCGAAACATTTTCCGGAAACGCCTTCGGGCAAAATACGTCTTCCCTCTGGACTGACGTATTCTAGACTGAAATGTTTTCTATTTTTATGTAGTGAACCCTAGAAACTTTTTGTTTCATTACAGAAAGGTCCGTGGACTAAAACCCTTATAACTTTTAAACAAAAGATGATTTTAACTTGAAACTTTATCTGTCATCTTTATTTTTCTGTCTAGTTTTTTGTCATATTTATTTGAAAAATATTTGGGATACTTTTTGTGCACGCACGGTATTTATGTAGTGTCCGATTTTTCTTTAATACGTAGATACCGGAAGGGGTAAAGGAGACGCGTACTTCAACGAGCTAGACTCCGACTTCTCCGAACCAGGCAAGCATGTTTGAACCTTTGATATGATGAGTGTTTTGCATGTTTGCTCGAGTAGTTTTCTCATGGCATGTTTATATAAGCATTTGTAAATGTTATGTGCATGCAAGACAAGCTGCAGGTTAGCTTTGAAGTTGATGTGTTCTTATGATGATAAGATAACACGATCATGTGGTGACATGATGGGTTGCAGGCTGGTAGTGTTGAAGCATGCCAGCTTTATGCCAACCATGAACTCCAGTTTTAACATGGGTCAAGTCTCGATCCCGTTCGTTTCCCCTTCGTGCTGCCACATGTTTTCTAGAAAGAGTGCGGTTTAGTAAGTTGCAAACCTCTTTCCTGGTACACACCAAACAGAGGGACCGCGATGAGGGTTCCATGGCCCTGGATTAAAGCCAGTCATCCGGTCAGGGGGCATGGATGTTTCCGGTTGGGACCGAGAGGGGGGTACCCCTTAGAGCGCGCGATATAAATTTGATCCCATGCTATTCGAGGTTGTAGCCTCCCCGTCTTAAGGTTTTTCTTGAATGTCGCCGAGGGTGATCCCTGGCAACGGAATGTGGAATGGGCGTGTACTGGTTAGACGTGTTTCTTCTAAAACACCGTAAACGGAACTAGTCCTTGTGACTACCGAAATCCGTTGGCTGTGGTAAGGAGTACAAACTCTGCAGAGTCAAAATCATTCGAGTATCCATGTCCATGAGCAAGGACTTGTACATCATCTCTGTATCAGTGTCAGTCTCAGCCTCAGTGGCAAATCTCAGTGTCCACCCCAGTGGCAGTCTCCGGAGAATGAATTTAAAACCGAGAGTGGTAAACTCGGCTGAAGGTTATTTATGTGAATGGACTAACCAGTTTATTATTATATGCTGAGTATTTCCTTGCGATGATTTAAATTCATGAGCTATTTAAATTCGAATGATGAACTATAAGCCCTTTATGTGATGTCGCTCAGACGTCCGACTGTGGCATCATTGTCATTTATTTTTCAATATAAGCCCTTTATGTGATGTCGCTCAGACGTCCGACTGTGGCATCATTGTCATTTACTTTTCAATATAAGCCCTTGATGTGATGTCACTCAGACGTCCGACTGTGGCATTATTGTATTTACTTTTCAATATAAGCCCTTTATGTGATGTCGCTCAAACGTCCGACTATGGCATTATGGTTACCTACGTTTCAATATAAGCCCTTTATGTGATGTCGCTCAGACGTCCGACTGTGGCATCATTGTCATTTACTTTTCAATATAAGCCCTTTATGTGATGTCGCTCAGACGTCCGACTGTGGCATTATTGTTATTTACTTTTCAATATAAGCCCTTTATGTGGTGTCGCCTCGATGCCCGACTGCGGCATGTTAAATTTATTTTCACCTTTCGAGGCGTCGCTTCAGACACCCGATTGGTCTTCAGTTAGTTTTATTGGGATTTCGGGAGGACTACCGCCTGATTTCCTCTTATTTATCGTGCAGTGCAAATCTATTATTTGATTGTGCATACTAATTCTAGTCATGTGCATCGTGTTTACATTTGTTATATCTTATGTCCGAACTATCTTGCGAGTACATTCAAAGTACTCACCTAGCTTGTTGATTTGGCCAGATGTTGACGAAGGCGATCTTATGGATGAAGAGTTTGATAGCGAGTCGGACGCCTAAAGGAGTCCCAGTCAGTCGCGTGCGACCCTGGAATTGTTCACTTGTATTGTACACGCTTCCGCCACCCAAATAAAATCATCAAGCCTCACTCCGACGCTTGATGAGCTGTAAGATTTCAGAGTCATGTCACCCACTTCACTGTGACATATCCACCACCACCTTTTTACGATTCAGTAGTTATGCCACCCTACCCTTGTGCCATATCCGCCTTTATGTATAATATAGGCGTGCTTGTAATAAATTGTTGAGCATCCTCAGTTGAACCATGTATAATATTTAGTTCTGCTGGATTTCTGTATCAAGGTTTTGTCTGCCAGTAAGAAGAATTCTTCTGTACTGGTCAACACAAAGGTCGGCTTTTCAATAAATGTTTTATTGGAAAGGCAGTCCTGACAGAGTTTCGTCAGCACGAGTGTGTGGTGACGGCGATGGTGATGTGATCCGCACAGGGCTTCGCCTAAGTACTACGACGCTATAACCGGAGGAGTAAACTGTGGATTGGGCACCGCACACGGTTAAGACAACAATTGATGTGCTATGGGGTGCCCCTGCCCCCGTATATAAAGGAGGAGGGGAGGAGGCCGCCGGCCTAGGGGGCGCGCCATGGGGGGGAACCGACTAGGACTCCTAGTCCTAGTCGGCCCCCTTCCTTTCTTTCGGAGGGGGAAAAAGGGAAGGAGAGGGAGAGGGAGGAGGAAAGGGGGTGCCCTCTTCTCCTTGTCCAGTTTGGACAGCCCATGGGGGGGTGCCACCCCTTGCGGGCTCCCCCCTCTCTCCCCCTATGGCCCATGTAGGCCCATTACTTCCCCGGGGGGTTCCGGTAACCCCTCGGTACTCCGAAAAATACCCGAACCACTCCGAAATCATTCCGGTGTCCGAATACCATCGTCCAATATATCAATCTTTACCTCTCGACCATTTCGAGACTCCTCGTCATGTACGTGATCTCATCTAGGACTCCAAACAACATTCGGTCACCAAAACACATAACTGATATAATACAAAATCGTGATCGAACGTTAAGCGTGCGGACCCTACGGGTTCGAGAACTATGTAGACATGACCGAGACACCTCTTCGGTCAATAACCAATAGCGGAGCCTAGATGCTCATATTGGTTCCTACATATTCTACGAAGATCTTTATCAGTCAAACCGTAATGACAACATACGTTATTCTCTTTGTCATTGGTATGTTACTTGCCTAAGATTCGGTCGTCTGTATCTTCATACCTAGTTCAATCTCATTACCGGCAAGTCTCTTTACTCGTTCCGTAATGCATCATCCGGCAACTAACTCATTAGTCACATTGCTTGCAAGGCTTATCATGATGTGCATTACCGAGAGGCCCCAGAGATACCTCTCCGATACTCGGAGTGACAAATTCTAATCTCGATCTATGCCAACCCAACAAACACCTTTGGAGATACTTATAGAGCATCTTTATAATCACCCAGTTATGTTGTGACATTTGATAGCACACAATGTATTCCTCCGGTATCCGGGAGTTGCATAATATCATACTCAAAGGAATATGTATATGACACGAAGAAAGCAATAGCAATAAAACTGAACGATCAACATGCTAAGCTAACGGATGGGTCTTGTCCATCACATCATTCTTCTAATGATGTGATCCGGTTCATCAAATGACAACACATGTCCATGTTTAGGAAACTTAACCATCTTTGATAAACGAGCTAGTCTAGTAGAGGCTTACTAGGGACATGGTGTTTTGTCTATGTATCCACACATGTAGCAAGTTTCCTATTAATAAAATTCTAGCATGAATAATAAACATTTATCATGATATAAGGAAATATAAAATAACAACTTTATTATTGCCTATAGGGCATATTTCCTTTAGTCTGCCACTTGCACTAGAGTCAATAATCTAGTTCACATCGCCATGTGATTTAACACCAATAGTTCACATCACCATGTGATTAACACCCATAGTTCACATCGTCATGTGACTGATACGTCTCCAACGTATCTATAATTTTTGATTGTTTCATGCTGTTATATTATCAATCTTGGATGTTTTATAATCATTTTATAGTCATTTTATATCATTTTTTGGTACTAACCTATTGACATAGTGCCAAGTGTCAGTTGCTGTTTTCTGCATGTTTTTTACATCGCAGGAAATGAATATCAAACGGAGTCCAAATGCAACGAAACTTCACAGAGATTTTTTTGGACCAGAAGACACATAATGGGCCCTGGCTGCGCCACGGGGGTGCTCCGAGGAGAGCACAACCCACCAGGGCGCGCCAGGAGGCCTAGGCGTGCCCTGGTGGGTTGTGCCCACCTCGGGTGCCCCTCGAACCGCCTCTTTGCTCTGCAAATACCTCAATATTCCCAAAACCCTAGGGAGTCGACGAAAATCAATTCCAACTGCCGTAGAGTCCAAAACCACAAGATGCAATCTAGACACCATCACAGATGGGGTTCACCACCTCCATTGGTGCCTCTCCGATGATGTGTGAGTAGTTCTTTGTAGACCTTCGGGTCCGTAGTTAGTAGCTAGATGGCTTCCTCTCTCTCGCTGAATTCTCAATACAATGGTCTCTTGGAGATCCATATGATGTAACTCTTTTTGCGGTGTGTTTGTTGGGATCTGATGAACTTTGAGTTTATGATCAGTTATATCTTATTATATCCATGTAAGTATTTGAGTTTCTTTGATCTCTTTTATGCATGATCTCTTATAGCCTCGTATTTCTTCTCTGATATTTGAGTTTTGTTTGGCCAACTTGATCTATTTATCTTGCAATGGGAAGAGGTGCTTTGTAGTGGGTTTGATCTTACGGTGCTTGATCCCAGTGACAGAAGGGAACCGACATGTATGTATCGTTTCTACTAAGGATAAAACGATGGGGTCTATCTCTACATAGATAGATCTTGTCTACATCATGTCATCATTCTTATTGCATTACTCCGTTTCTCCATGAACTTAATACACTAGATGCACTGGATAGAGGTCGATGTGTGGAGTAATAGTAGTAGATGCAGGCAGGAGTCGGTCTACTAATCTTGGACGTGATGCCTATATAATGATCATTTCCTGGATATCATCATGATTATTTGAAGTTAAATCAATTTCCCAATAGTAATTTGTTCACCCACCGTTTGCTATTTTTCTCGAGAGAAGCCACTAGTGAAACCTACGGCCCGTGGGTCTCTTTCTCATATATTTGCCTTTGCGATCTACTTTTCCTTTGCATTTATTTTCGGATCTATTAAACCAAAAATACAAAAATACCTTGCTGCGTTTTATTTTTATTTATTTTATTTGGCGTTCGATCTATCAAACTACTACAATTTCCTCACGTCCGTTTGCCCATCTTGGGGCGCCACTACCCGAAAAGGATTGACAACCCCTTTTACACGTCGGGTTGCGAATAGTTGTTATTTGTGTGCGGGGGCTTTTTACATTGTGTTGCTTGGTTCTCCTACTGGTTCGATAGCCTTGGTTTTATATCTGAGGGAAATACCTACCGTTGTTGTGCTGCATCATCCCTTCCTCTTTGGGGAAATACCGACGTAGCTTCAAGACGCAATCAGTGACCAACACCCAAAGGGTTTACTAGAGTCAATACTCTAGTTCACATCGCCATGTGATTAACACCCAAAGAGTACTAAGGTGTGATCATGTTTTGCTTGTGAGAGAAGTTTAGTCAACAGGTCTGCCACATTCAGATCCGTATGTATTTTGCAAATTTCTATGTCTACAATGCTCTGCATGGAGCTACTCTAGCTAATTGCTCCCACTTTCAATATGTATCCAGATTGAGACTTAGAGTCAACTAGATCAGTGTTAAATCTTGCATCGACGTAACTCTTTACGATGAACTCTTTATCACCTCCATAACCGAGAAATATTTCCTTAGTCCTCTAAGTATAATTTTGACCCCTGTCCAGCGATCTACTCCTGGATCACTATTGTACCCCTTTGCTAAACTCATGGCAAGGTACACAATAGGTCTAGTATACATCATGGCATACTTTATAGAACCTATGGCTGAGGCATAGGGAATGACTTTCATTCTCTCTCCCTATCTTCTGCTGTGGTCGGGTTTTGAGTCTTACTCAACTTGATACCTTACAACTGAGGCAAGAACTCCTTCTTTGACTGATCCATTTTGAACTCCTTCAAAATCTTATCAAGGTATGTACTCATCGAAAGTCTTATCAAGCGTCTTGATCTATCTTTATAGATCTTGATGCCCAATATATAAGTAGCTTCACTGAGGTCTTTCTTTGAAATAATCCTTTCAAACACTCCTTTATGTTTTTCAGAAAATTCTACATCATTTCCGATCAACAATATGTCATTCACATATACTTATCAAAAGGTTGTAGTGCTCCCACTCACTTTCTTGTAAATACAGGCTTCACCGCAAGTCTGTATAAAACTATATGCTTTGATCAACTCATCAAAGCGTATATTCCAACTCCGAGATGCTTGCAGCAGTCCATAGATGGATCGCTGGAGCTTGCACACTTTGTTAGCACCTTTAGGATTGAGAAATACTTCTGGTTGCATCAAGTACAACTCTTCTTTAATAAATCCATTAAGGAATGCAGTTTTGACATCCATTTGCTAGATTTCATAAAATGCCGCAATTGCTAACATGATTCGGACAGACTTTAAGAATCGATACGAGTGAGAAAATCTCATCGTAGTCAACACCTTGAACTTGTCGAAAACCTTTTGTGATAATTCGAGCGTTGTAGATAGTAACACTACTATCAACGTCCGTCTTCCTCTTGAAGATCCATTTATTCTCAATGGATCGCCGATCATCGGGCAAGTCAATCAAAGTCCATACTTTGTTCTCATACATGGATCCTATCTCAGATTTCATGGCCTCAAGCCATTTACCGGAATCTGGGCTCATCATCGCTTCCTCATAGTTCGTAGGTTCGTCATGGTCTAGTAACATGACTTCCAGAACAGGATTACCATACCATACTGGTGCGTAACGTGCTCTGGTTGACCTACGAGGTTTGGTAGTAACTTGATCCGAAGTTTCATGATCATTATCATTAGCTTCCTCACTAGTTGGTGCAGGCATCACGAGAATGGTTTTCTGTGATGAGCTACTTTCTAATTCGAGAAAAGGTACAATTACCTCATCAGGTTCTACTTTCCTCTCACTCACTTCTTTCGAGAGAAACTCCTTCTCTAGAAAGGATCCATTCTTAGCAACAAATGTCTTGCCTTCGGATGTGTGATAGAAAGTGTACCCAACAGTTTCTTTTGGGTATCCTATGAAGACACACTTCTCCAATTTGGGTTCGAGCTTACCAGGTTGAAGTTTTTTCACATAAGCATCGCAACCCCAAATTTTAAGAAACGACAACTTAGGTTTCTTGCCAAACCATAGTTCATACGGTGTCATCTCAACAGATTTAGATGGTGCCCTATTTAATGTGAATGCAGCTGTTCTAATGCATAACCCCAAAATGATAGTGGTAAATCGGTAAGAGACATCATAGATCACACCATATCTAATAAAGCACGATTACGATGTTCAGACACACCATTATGCTATGGTGTTCCAGGTGGCGTGAGTTGTGAAACTATTCCACATTGTTTTAAATGAAGGCCAAACTCATAACTGAAATATTTGCCTCTGTGATTAGATCATAGAAACTTTATTTTCTTATTATGATGATTCTCCACTTCACTCTGAAATTCTTTGAACTTCTCAAACGTTTCACACTTGTGTTTCTTTAAGAAGATATACTCATATCTGCTCAAATCATCTGTGAAGGTCAGAAAATAACGATACCCGCCGCGAGCCTCAACACTCATTGGACCGCATACATCGATATGTATTATTTCCAATAAGTCATTGGCTCGCTTCATTGTTCCGGAGAATGGAGTTTTAGTCATCTTGCCCATGAGGCATGGTTCGCAAGCATCAAGTGTTTCATAATCAAGTGATTCCAAAAGCCCATCAGCATGGAGTTTCTTCATGCGCTTTACACCAATATGACCTAAACGGTAGTGCCACAATCATGTTGCACTATCATTATTAACTTTGCGTCTTTTGGCATAAATATTATCAATATGTGTATCATTGTGATCGAGATTCAGTAAACCGTTTACATTGGATGTAAGACCATAGAAGGTTTTATTCATGTAAACAGAACAACAATCATTCTCTGACTTCAATGAATAACTGTATCGCAATAAACATGATCCAATCATATTCATGCTCAACGCAAACACCAAATAACATTTATTTAGGTCCAATACTAATCCCGAAGGTAGAGGGAGTATGAGATGGTGATCTTATCAACCTTGGAATCACTTCCAACGCACATCGTCACCTTGTCCTTAACTAGTCTCAGTTCATTTTGCAACTCCTGTTTCGACTTACTAATCTTAGCAACTGAACCAGTATCAAATACCCTGGGGCTACTATGAGCACTAGTAAAGTACACATCAATAACATTTATATCAAATATAGCTTTGTTTACTTTGCCATCCTTCTTATCCGCCAAGTATTTGGGGGTAGTTCCGCTTCCAATGACCATTCCCTTTGCAGTAGAAGCACTCAGTTTCAGGCTTAGGTCTAGCTTTGGGTTTCTTCATGGGAGTGGCAACTTGCTTTCCATTCTTCTTGAAGTTCCCTTTTATTTCCCTTGCCATTTTACTTGAAACTAGTGGTCTTGTCAACCATCAACACTTGATGCTCTTTCTTGATTTCTACCTTCGCCGATTTCAGCATCGCGAAGAGCTCGGGAATCGTTTTCGTCATCCCCTTTCATATTATAGTTCATCACTAAGTTCTAGTAGCTTTGTCGGTGTCAAAACTGGCGGATCACGGGTAGGGATTCCCGAACTATGCGTCTAAGGCGGATGGTAATAGGAGGCAGGGGACACGATGTTTACCCAGGTTCGGGCCCTCTCGATGGAGGTAATACCCTACTTCCTGCTTGATTGATCTTGATGATATGAGTAGTACAAGAGTTGATCTACCACGAGATCGTAGAGGCTAAACCCTAGAAGCTAGCCTATGGTATGATTGTGTTGGAAATATGCCCTAGAGGTAATAATAAAATGGTTATTGTTGTACTTGTTCATGATAATTGTCTATTGTTCATGCAATAATTGTATTAACCGGAAACCATAATACATGTGTGGATACATAGACAACACCATGTCCCTAGTAAGCCTCTAGTTGACTAGCTCGTTGATCAATAGATGGTTACGGTTTCCTGACCATGGACATTGGGTGGCGTTGATAATGGGATCACATCATTAGGAGAATGATGTGATGGACAAGACCCAATCGTAAGCCTAGCAGAAGATCGTGTAGTTCGTATGCTAAAGCTTTTCTAATGTCAAGTATCATTTCCTTAGACCATGAGATTGTGCAACTCCTGGATACCGTAGGAATGCTCTGGGTGTACCAAACGTCACAATGTAACTGGGTGGCTATAAAGGTGCACTACGGGTATCTCCGAAAGTGTCTGTTGGGTTGGCACAAATCGAGACTGGGATTTGTCACTCCATGTAACAGAGAGGTATCTCTGGGCCCACTCGGTAGGACATCATCATAATGTGCACAATGTGACCAAGGAGTTGATCACGGAATGATGTGTTACGGAACGAGTAAAGAGACTTGCCGGTAACGAGATTGAACAAGGTATCGGGATACCGACGATCAAATCTCCGGCAAGTATCATACCAGTAGACAAAAGGAATTGTATACGGAATTGATTGAATCCTTGACATCGTGGTTCATCCGATGAGATCATCATGGAACATGTGGGAGCCAACATGGGTATCCAGATCCCGCTGTTGGTTATTGACCAGAGAGATGTCTCGATCATGTCTGCATGATTCCCGAGCCCGTAAGGTCTACACACTTAAGGTTCGATGGCGCTAGGGTTATAGGGAAGGTATGTACGCGGTTAGCGAATGTTGTTCGGAGTCCCGGATGAGATCCCGGACGTCACGGGGAGTTCCGGAATGGTCCGGAGGAGAAGATTGATATATTGGACGAAGGGTTTTGGAGTCCGGAAGTGTTCCGGAGGTACCGGGTGATGACCAGCATGACCGAAAGGTATTTCGGGAGCCCTAGCAAGTGTTGGGGGGCTTCATGGGCCAAGGGAAGGGGGCAAACCAGCCCACTAAGGGGCTGTGCGCCCCCCTCACCTAATCCCACGTGACCAGGGGATTTGGGGCGCCCCATCTAGGGTTCCCGCCTCCTGGCTTGGGGGCCAAGTCACCCAAGTGGGAGATCCCATCTGCCCTGGCCGCCGCCCCCCTAGAGGAAACCCTAGGGCGCCTCCCCCTCCCCCTTGCCGTGGAGATTTTGGGGCTACCCAACTCACGAGTCTCTCTCTCCCAAGGCGCAGCCCTACCTCTCTCCCTCCTCGTCTCTCGTAGTGCTTGGCGAAGCCCTGCAGGAGTACCGCGCTCCTCCACCACCACCACGCCGTCGTGCTGCTATTGGACGGAGTCTTCCCCAACCTCTCCCTCTATCCTGGCTGGATCAAGGCGCGGGAGACGTCACCGGGATGTACGTGTGTTGAACGCGGAGGCGCCGTTGTTCGGCGCTTAGATCGGTATCGATCGTGATCTAAATCGCTGCGTGTACGACTCCACCAACCGCGTTCTTGCAACGCTTCCGCTTAGCGATCTTCAAGGGTATGAAGATGCACTCCCTCTCTCTCATTGCTAGTATCTCCTAGATTGATCTTGGTGAAACGTAGGAATTTTTTGAATTATTGCTACGATCCCCAACAGTGGCATCATGAGCTAGGTCTATGCGTAGATTCTATGCACGAGTAGAACACAAAGCAGTTGTGGGCGATGATTTGTTCAATTTGCTTACCATTACTAGTCTTATCTTAATCCGGCGACATTGTGGGATGAAGCGGCCCGGACCGACCTTACACGTACGCTTACGTGAGACTGGTTCCACCGACTGACATGCACTTGATGCATAAGGTGGCTGGCGGGTGTCTGTCTCTCCCACTTTAGTCGGATCGGATTCGATGAAAATGGTCCTTATGAAGGGTAAATAGCAATTGGCACATCACCATTGTGGTTTTGCGTAGGTAAGAAATGTTCTTGCTAGAAACCCATAGCAGCCACGTAAAACATGCAACAACAATTAGAGGACGTCTAACTTGATTTTGCAGGGTTTGCTATGTGATGTGATATGGCCAAAAGGATGTGATTTATGATATATGTGATGTATGAGATTGATCATGTTCTTGTAATAGGAATCACGACTTGCATGTCGATGAGTATGACAACCGGCAGGAGCCATAGGAGTTGCCTTAATTTATTTATGACCTGCGTGTCAATGAAAACGCCATGTAATTACTTTACTTTATTCCTAACTGTTAGCCATAGTAGTAGAAGTAATAGTTGGCGAGGCAACTTCATGAAGACACGATGATGGAGATCATGGTGTCATGCCGGTGGCGATGGTGTTCATGCCACGCCTCGAAGATGGAGATCAAAGGCGCAAGATGATATTGGCCATATCATGTCACTTTATGATTTGCATGTGATGTTTGTCATGTTTTTACATCTTATTTGCTTAGAACGACGGTAGCATAAATAAGATGATCCCTCATTAAAATATCAAGAATTGTGTTTCCCCTAACTGTGCACCGTTGCTAAGGTCCGTTGTTCCGAAGCACCACGTGATGATCGGGTGTGATAGGTTCTAACGTTCGCATACAACGGGTGTAAGCCAGATTTACACACGCAATACACTTAGGTTAACTTGACGAGCCTAGCATGTACAGACATGGCCTCGGAACACGGAAGACCGAAAGGTCGAACATGAGTCATATAGTGGATACGATCAACATGAAGATGTTCACTGATGATGACTAGTCCGTCTCACGTGATGATCAGACACAACCTAGTTGACTCGGATCATGTATCACTTAGATGACTAGAGGGATGTCTATCTGAGTGGGAGTTCATTAAATAATTTGATTGGATGAACTTAATTATCATGAACATAGTCAAAAGGTCTTTGCGAATTATGTCGTAGCTCACGCTTTGGTTCTACTATTTTAGATATGTTCCTAGAGAAAATTCAGTTGAGAGTTGACAGTAGCAATTATGCGGACTGTGTCCGTGAACTGAGGATTGTCCTCATTGCTGCACAGAAGGGTTATGTCCTTAATGCACCGCTCAGTGTGTTGAACCTCGAGCGTCGTCTGTAGATGTTGGGAAACATCTGACATACACGTTTTGATGACTACGTGATAGTTCAGTGCATAATGCTAACAGTTTAGAATTATGGCACCAAAGACATTTTTGAAACGTCGCAGAACATATGAGATGTTCCAAATACTGAAATTGGGATTTCAGACTAGTGCCCACATCAAGAGGTATGAGACCTCTGACAAGTTTCTTAAGCCTGCAAACTAAGGGAGAAAAGCTCAATCGTTGAGCATGTGCTCAGATTGTCTGAGTACTACAATCTCTTGAATCGAGTGGGAGTTAATCTTCCAGATGAGATAGTGATAGTTCTCCATAGTCACTGCCACCAAGCTATTAGAGCTTAGTGATGAACTATAACATATCAGGGATAGACATGATGATCCTTGAGCAATTCGCGATGTTTGACACCGTGAAAGTAGAAATCAAGTAGGAGCATCAATTGTTGATGGTTAGTAAAACCACTAGTTTCAAGAAGGGCAAGGGAAAGAAGGGATACTTCATGAAACGGCAAATTAGTTGCTACTCTAGTGAAGAAACCCAAGGTTGAACCCAAACCCGAGACTAAGTGCTTCTGTAATGAGGGGAATGGTCACTGAAGCAGAACTGCCCTAGATACTTGGTAGATGAGAAGGCTGGCAAGGTCGACAGAAGTATTTTGAATATACGTTATATTATTGTGTACTTTACTAGTACTCCTAGTAGCACCAGGATAATAAATACCGGTTCGGTTGCTAAGTGTTAGTAACTCAAAATAAAAGGCTACGGAGACTAGCTAAAGGTGAGATGACGATATGTTGGAAGTGTTTCCAAGGTTGATGTGATCAAACATCGCACGCTCCCTCTACCATCGAGATTGGTGTTAAACCTAAATAATTGTTATTTGGTGTTTGCATAGACATGATTGGATTATGTTTATCGCAATACGATTATTCATTTAAGGAGAATAATGGTTACTCTGTTTATTTGAATAATACCTTCAATGGTCTTGCACCGAAAAATGAATGGTTTATTGAATCTCGATCATAGTGATACACATGTTCATGCCAAAAGATAGTAATGATAGTACCACATACTTGTGGCACTGCCATTTGAGTCATGTTGGTATAAAACGCATGAAGAAGCTCCATGTTGATGGATCTTTGGAATCACTCATTTTGAAAAGATTGAGACATGCGAACCATGTCTATTGGTAGATATGCATGAAGAAACTCCATAAAGATGGATCTTTGGACTAACTTGTTTTTGAATCACTTGAGACATGCAAATCATACCACATGGGCAAGATGACTGAAAGACCTCATTTTCAGTAAGATGGAACAAGAAAGCAACTTGTTGGAAGTAATACATTTTGATGTGTGCAGTCCAATGAGTGCTGAGGCACGCAGTGGATATCGTTATGTTCTTACTTCACAGATGATCTGAGTAGATGCTGAGTATATTTACTTGATGAAACACAAGTCTGAATTATTGAAGGGTTTAAGTAATTTCATAGTGAAGTTGAAGATCGTCGTGACAAGAGGATAAAATGTCTATGATATGATCACAGAGATGAATATCTGAGTTACGAGTTTGGTACACAATTAAGACATTGTGGAAATTGTTTCACAACTAATACCGCCTAGAACACCATAGTGTAATGGTGTGTCCGAACATCATAACTGCACCCTATTGGATATGGTGCATACCATGATGTCTCTTATCGAATTACCACTATCGTTTATGGGTTAGGCATTAGAGACAACCGCATTCACTTTAAATAGGGCACCACACAATTCCGTTGAGATGACACCGTATGAACTATGGTTTAGAAAAACCTAAGCTCTCGTTTCTTAAAAGTTTGGGGCTGTGACGCTTATGTGAAAAAGTTTCAGGCTGATAAGCTCGAACCCAAAGCAGATAAATGCATCTTCATAGAATACCCAAAACAGTTGGGTATACCTCCTATTTCAGATCCGGAAGAAAAAGTGATTGTTTCTAGAAACAGGTCCTTTCTCGAGGAAAAGTTTCTCTCGAAAGAACTGAGTGGGAAGATGATGGAGACTTGATGAGGTTATTGAACCGTCACTTCAACTAGTATGTAGCAGGGCACAGGAAGTTGTTCCTGTGGCACCTACACCAATTGAAGTGTAAGCTTATGATAGTGATCATGAAACTTCGGATCAAGTCACTACCAAACCTCATAGGTCGACAAGGATGCGTACTACTTCAGAGTGGTACGTAATCCTGTCTTGGAAGTCATGTTGCTAGACAACAATGAACCTACGAGCTATGGAGAAGCGATGGTGGGCCCGGATTCCGACGAATGGCTCGAGGCCATAAAATCTGAGAGAGGATCCATGTATAAAAACAAAGTATAGACTTTGGAAGAACTACTTGATGGTCGTAAGGCTGTTGGGTGCAGATGGATTTTAAAAGGAAGACTGACAATGATGGTAAGTGTCACCATTAAGAAAGCTCTACTTGTCGTTAAGATGTTTTCCAACTATGATGAGACTTTCTCACTCGTAGCGATGCTAAGACTCTGTTGGAATTATGTTAGCAGTTACTACATTATTTATGAAATCTTGCAGATAGGATGTCAAAACATTGTTTCCTCCACATTTTTCTTGAGGGAAGGTTGTATGTGTTACAACCAGAAGGTTTTGTCAATCCCGAAAGATGCTAACAAGTATGCAAAGCTCCAACAATCCTTCTAAGGACTGGAGTAAGCATCTCGGAATTGGAATATACGCTTTGATGAGATGATCAAAGATTTTGGGTTTATACAAAGTTTATGAGAAACTTGTATTTCCAAAGAAGTGAGTGGGAGAACTATAGAATTTTTGATGTGTAACGACCCGACCCAAAATCGGTCAAGTCTCTGTGTAGCTGTACCATCCCAAGATCATGCTGGCACACACAGTACATTGATGAAAAGATTCAAAGTTCAATCACACCTGAATTTTTTACACGATTCTCATATCGAGTCTTTATTACATCAGAATAAATTCGGCCGAAGGCCAACTCGTGAGAAATAAACTAAATAAAGCTGCGAAAGCGTAGACGAAAAGCGAGTCCATCCGACTCCATAGGGCAATCGCCAAGCGTAGATCGTAGCCTCACTCCTGGTCGGAAAACTCCTCTACAACATGAGACGTTGCGGCCGTGTAGGTCAGCATTTAGAATATGCCGGCAAGTCAAAGAGAGAACAACAATAATAAAGTTAATACTATATGCAATTTGGCTGTGGGGCTCTAAGTTTTATGTTTTTGCGAAAAAGCCAGTTTTTTCCTACAACAAAGGACTTGCTTACAATTACTACAAAATGTTGGTAGTTATTGAGATAGTTCCGCCCACCAATGTCTCATTCCCAATTGTTAATTAACCCCTCAATTAATTTATTTGTTCGGTGTTGAGATTTCCGAAATACTCCAGTTTCCATAGGCTCATTTGTCCGTAACCGGGGACACGACTAATCGATTAGGTTGTTACTCTGCAGAGTCTTGTGCACTTTACCCGCAAGAATCGTTCCCTCCTTTATGTCCTCGCACTGCCTGGTGTTTGAAGACGGGATGAACGAAACAGGGTCTTCTGTAGTGTTTCTCTAAGCACTATCGGTACCCATCCATGTCCTACCGTTCTTCTACATCTGCTGGCACCGTCCGTCCAGAGTCACGCCTACGGTCAACCCAGCCAAAGCCCATAATGGCTTGCGGCTGCACAGGTAAGCGTCCGGTCAAGGGGTATCCATCAGTCTCTTCGTGGCTGGGTGAAGCTTTCCGCAAGATGTCATGGCGCTTCTCCATGCATCCCGGCCATCCGCTATTTTCTCCAGGGTGCCCGTCAACCATCCTCCACCCAGTAGTGAATTTGAAGTCCATCTTGAGCTTGAAGTCATGGGGTTGTCATCATCTAGACTCTCACATCTCCCTTATGAATCTCTCAACCAACCCCGTCTACGAGCATAGCAAGATAAACTACATCGTCCCGGGCAATAGTAGCAAGGGGAAATGGATTCATCCTACCTCATGATTCATCATCTAGACTCTCACATCTCCCTTATGAATCTCTCAAGCAACCCCGTCTACGAGCATAGCAAGATAAACTACATCGTCCTGGGCAATAGTAGCAAGGGGAAATGGATTCATCCTACCTCATGATACTACTCAAGACATAACTTAAAATTCTCCTACTGCATGCATGGTGGGGAGGGATAATTCTAATGCAACAAAAATCATAGGTATTGTAAAACATGATCAAATGACTTGCCTGGCTGACGGTCTTCAAACGCTAGTGACTCGAGATAGCAAGCTTCGCACTCCGAAAATTCTATCGAGTCAAACAATAGCACAAATAAGTGTTTCACTAATAACATATCAGCAAGCTAAAGAAAAACACACAAGCACTCAAACCAAAAACAAAGAAAACTCAAGGAAAACAAAATCAAGGTTTTCATCACATCAAGCAACAACAAGAAAAATAGTTTTAACGTACTAACACTTTTCTTAACAGATCCAAAACAAGGGTTTTGCTAACCAACATAAAGAAAAACAACATACAAACTAGGTGCAAAAAGAATCACATCAATATCTATTATAGAACTCCTGTTATACCTAAAACAAAAATAAACTAAAACTTTTTATTTTACTGTAAATAAATGTTCACCCTCTATAACTATAGAAACTAATCTAAAATAAAATATAACAGGGGTAAACTAAAATTCTAGAATAAGTAGAACATCAGGAAACAACAACAAGCTAAAATAAAACTAGAAAAGCTAGATTTGACTAAAACAAATTTTAATATAATCTACAAATACCCCAACAAGTTCCTACTGCTAGGCTAGGTCAAAACTAAGCAGTGACAAAAAGAATCACTAAAATAAAATAATCCTAACTCAATGTATAGCAGAAAAACTAATCTGACTAAAACTAATATAAAACAATTTTTAAAACCATGGCCGAATCTAATTTTCTACTGCAACTATAGGAAATTTGCAAACTAGAGCAAAAAGACTCAACTAAAAATATTTAATAACCTAAAAGACATAGATTTTTCAAGATTGGAACTATTCTGTTTTAAAAACAGAAACTAAAATAACAGGGCAAAAAAACTAACGGGCGCTATGGGCTTATGGGGCGTGCGATCTGAAAGTAAACGGCGCCCAGGCGCAACTTAACAGGACGTACATGCGTGTTTTTTTTTGACTAAAAGCGATCTACTGGTTTGATTTGAACTGCACTAAACCGCTAAAAAAACCGTAACTAAAACCGATCTAATGAAAATAAAACGATCTACTAATCGATCTAATCTAACTTAACGGTTCGGAAAAGAAAAAAAATGAGCGAACAGAGGAGGTGCGCTCGTGCTTACAGAGACGAGCCTGGCGTGGGAGGGAAGAAGAGGCCAGTGGGCGGCGGGGCTTCGGTCATCGGCGGCGTCGGCGAGGATGTCCAGGTGATGCGGGAGTTCGGGGGCGTCCAATTTTCTGTGGGTCATGAGGCGAGAGCACGTCGGGGACGGCGGAGACGACGAAGACGAGGCAGTGGAGCTCGGTGCTCCGATGGAGCGTGCGGGGTTGGGTGTGGCCTCTGTAGATGACGAAGACGAAAAAACATGTCAAAAGGGTTGGTGAGGTCGGGATAGACCGATAGAAGAGGTTAGAGAGGTTGTGGATGCTCACCGGTGAAACCAAACGGCGGTGAACTGCGGTGGCTAGGGCGAGATCGGGACGGCGAGGGCGTGAGCTATGGTGGGAGTTGGGGTAGGGTTTTTGGGGGGTTTGGAAGAGGAGGCCGAGGGGTTTATATAGGGCATAAGCGTGGGCGAGGGGGCGACATGGGATCGTGATCCCGAGAAGATCGCGGTGTCGGGCGTGCTCTGCGCGTGCTCTGGTGTGGCGTGTCGTGGGCGAGGGGTTAGGGATAGGGTGGGGTCCCGGGTCAGTGAGAGGGAGAGAGGAGGCGGTGAGCGTTCGACCGAAAGGAGCGGGCGTCGAGCGCTGGGGCAGGCCGGCTCCGTCGCTGGTGGGCTGCGGCTCGGTGCTGCTGGGCTTGCTGGCTCGGGCGTCGGCTGGGCCGGTTGGCCTGGCTCGCGCCTGGGTCTTTTCCTTTTTTTGAATTATGACAGAGAGAGAAAACTAATATAAGAGAAAACTATAATATTTTTATAGGACATATATATATCAATAAAATCAGAAAAATAAATCCTACAACGTGAACATTTTTCCAGAGGCAAAACAGAAACAAAAAATAAAAACATTTTTTTGTAGATTCCAAATAAAATCAAATTTGAATTCAAACTTTTTTGGCAATATTTTCTTCTGACATTTTTCTTTGGAGTGTCATGTTTACTCCTCTCATACTTTTGCTCAAGTATTTGTCAGGTATTTTTGAAATAAATTTCAATTGCTAAAATCAATTTCAAATTCAAATAAAACTCAAATGCCTCTGAAATTTCCAAATGCCACTCAATTCAAACCAAATGCATAGATGCTTAGCTAATAATTGTAAAACATTCCGAATTGAAAATTTGGGATGTTACAAACCTACCCACCTTAAGATGAATCTCGCCCTCAAGATTCGGGTTGGCTAGCAAATAGGTGCGCGTGGTCTCGGCAGAGATCTTCTTCTCGCTCCCAGGTGGCTTCTTCCTCGGAATGATGACTCCACAGAACCTTGCAAAACTTGATGATCTTGCTGCGAGTAACTCTGTTCGCAGTCTCGAGAATTCTGACGGGTTTCTCCTCATAAGTCAGATCACTTTCTAGCTGTATGGCCTCTAGGGCACTATGTCTCTCAAAGGAATATCGGCCATCTCGGCATGGCATTTCTTCAGCTGTGATACATGGAAGACATCGTGAACTCCTGATAATCCTTCTGGCAATTCCAGCTTATACGCAACTTCTCCTCTGCGTTCGAGGATTTTGTAGGGGCCAATGAACCTGGGTGCTAATTTTCCTCTAACCCCAAACCTCTTGATTCCACGAAGTGGGGACACACGAAGATATGCTCGGTCTCCAACTTCATACGTTATCTCCTTGCGTTTACTGTCGGCATAACTCTTCTGTCTCGACTGGGCTATCTTGAGTCTATCTCAAATCAGCTTGCCTTTCTCTTCCGAGTCTTTGATAAGATCGGGACCAAAAAGTTTTCGGTCTCCGACACCATCACACAACAATGGTGTTCTGCACCTCCTTCCATATAGAGCTTCGAAAGGGGCCATCTTTAGACTGGTCTGATAGCTGTTGTTGTATGAGAACTCTGCGTATGGCAAATTGTCATCCCAGCTAGACCCATAGTCTAGTGCGCAAGCTCTCAACATATCCTCCAGAATCTGATTGACTCTCTCGGTCTGTCCATCTGTCTGCGGATGAAAAGTTGTACTGAACTCCAGTCTCGTACCCAAAGTTGCATGCAACTGATTCCAAAACTTTGAGGTAAATTGCATTCCTCTATCTGACACGATACTCCTCGGAACTCCATGCAGACATACAATCCTGGTCATGTATATCTTGGCTAACTTAGCACTGGTATATGTGGTCTTCACGGGAATGAAATGAGCTACCTTGGTCAAGCGATCAACTACTACTCAGATAGAATCATAACCTGAATGGGTCCTGGGTAATCCTGTGATAAAATCCATTCCAAGTTTTTCCCATTTCCACTCGGGTATCGGCAAAGGTTGAAGTAACCCTGCCGGCTTCTGATGTTCTGCCTTTACTCGCTGACAAACATCGCATACTGCTACATACTCGGCAATATCCTTCTTCATACCTGTCCACCAGAAACGTTCCTTCAAATCCAGATACATCTTGGTGTTGCCTGGGTGAATCGATTACGGTGAATCATGGGCCTCCTAAAGAATTAACTTCCTGACCTCCGGGTCATTGGGCACATATATGCGATCCTCAAACCATAAAGTCCCGTGTTCATCCTCATGAAAACCTTTAGCCTTTCCGTTACTCATATTTTCCTTTATCTCTGCAATTTCCTTGTCCGTCTTCTGGGCTTCACAGATTCTTTCAGTCAAAGTGGACTGAATATCCAGGGTGGCGACATATCCTCTCGGTACTATCTCAAGTCGGAGCTCTCTGAGATCGTCGGCTAATTCCTGAGGTAATCCTCCAGCTATGAGGGTGTTCACATAGCTTTTACGGCTCAAGGCATCTGCTACAACATTTGCCTTCCCTGGGTGATAATGCAATCTCATGTCATAGTCCTTGATCAACTCTAGCCATCTCCTCTGCCTGAGGTTCAATTCCTTCTGTGTGAAAATATACTTCAGGCTCTTATGATCCTTACAAACATCACAACTGTTTCCGACAAGGAAATGTCTCCATGTCTTGAGTGCATGCACTATAGCTGCTAACTCCAAATTGTGTGTGGCATAATTTATCTCGTGAGGTCGTAGCTGTCTGGAGGTATAAGCTACAACTTTTCCTTCCTGCATGAGCACTCCTCCGAGTCCTTGACGAGAAGCATCACAATATACCTGGTAATCCTTGTGTATGTCCGGCAAAATGAGCACTGGGCTGTAACTAGACGTTTCTTCAGCTCCTGAAAACTGGCTTCACAATCCTCGGTCCAAATGTACTTGGCTTCCTTCTTCAGCAGCTCGGTCATGGGTTTAGGAATCTTGGAGAAATTCTCAATAAATCTCCGATAATATCCTGCAAGTCCGAGAAAACTGCGGATCTCCTTGACTGAGGTGGGGGATTGCCAGTTGGTGACCGATTCAACCTTGGTGGGGTCGACTGCTATTCCTTCTCCTGAAATAACATGTCTGAGGAATCCAACTTCCTTCAACCAGAATTCACATTTGCTAAACTTGGCATATAACTGATGTTCTCGAAGTTTCTCCAGGACTAGACGCAGATGTTCCTCGTGCTCTTCCTCGCTCTTGGAGAAAACCAATATGTCATCGATGAACACCACGACAAATTTGTCCAGATATTCCATAAATACCTTGTTCATCATGCTCATGAAATACGCAGGGACATTAGTCAATCCGAATGACATGACAGTATACTCATGTGAACCATACCTGGTGGTGAAGGCTGTTTTGGGTATATCCTGTTCACGAATCTTTAGCTGATGATACCCTGATCGAAGATCGATCTTGGAAAATATTTTGGCTCCGACTAGCTGATCAAATAAATCATTAATCATCGGTAGAGGGTAGTTATTCTTGATGGTCACGTCATTCAATGAATGATAATCTACAACCATTCTCAGGGTTCCATCCTTCTTCTCTACCAAAAGAACTGGGGCTCCCCAAGGTGATGAACTTGGGCGAATATATCCTTTCTCCAATAATTCCTTGATCTGCTGCTTGATCTCTTCCAAATCATTCGAGGGCATCCGATAAGGTCTCTTGGATATTGGGGCTGTGCCAGGTAATAGCTCGATCAAAAATTCTATTTCTTTATCCGGTGGCATTCCTGGTAGTTCCTCTGGAAATACATCCGGAAAATCTTGTACTACAGGCACTTCCTCCTGAACCACTCCCGTGAGGGAATTCACCCGCTTCTTTATCGGTGTGCGTCTGGATACATACTTGATTCTCTTCTGCTCCGGGGTGGTGAGCAAAATCGTCTTGCGGGCACAGTCAATGTTCCCTTCAAACTTCGTCAACCAGTCCATGCCTAGGATCACGTCCAATCCCTGGGATTCTAAGACTATGAGGTCTACAAGAAAATCATGATTTCCGATGCTGAGGGTTGAATGACAGCCTAAGCCTGCCATCATCTCTCCTCCTGGGGAAGTGACTTGGAACGGGGTTCTAAGGGTCCTAGTGGGCAACCCATACTTTTCCACAACTACCCTTGATATGAATGAATGCGTTGCACTGGAATCAAAGAGTACCAATACTGGATGTGAATTTAATAAAAACTTACCAACCACAGTGTCTGGCTGATCATAGACGTCCTCCACGTCAATGTGATTCAGCTGAGCACGAGGAAAAGGGTTGGGCTTCTTTGCTGAGCTCCCATTGCCGTTGCCGTTTCCATTCCTCTACTTGGCATCTGGACAATCGGTGGTATAGTGTCCTGTCTTCTGGCACTTGAAACAGGTGATATGACTGAGATCCTTCTGAGTCGGAGCAGGACGATGCTGGTTGACATTGCCTCCATTGCCTGACTTGGGGTTGTTGTCGTTGTTGCGATTGTTCCCATTCCCTCCATGGTTATGTCCTCCATCATTGTGTCCTCCATGGTTGTGATGGGTATGTCCTCCCGAGTATGGGGCATAGCGGGGCTTCTGCTGAGCTCCGGAGTTGTACTTTCCCTGGCCATATTTCCGCTTGCGGCTTTCAATCTGCTGCTGCTTGCCTTCAAGTATAGTGGCTTTGTCTACCAGCTCCTGGTAGTTGTTGAAGGCAGCCACCATTAGCTGCATTCCCAGCTCATCATTGAGTCCCTCAAGAAACTTCTCCTGTTTTGCGGCATCTGTGGCCACATCATCTGGGCATATCGAGATAATTTGCTGAACTCATCCACATACTGCCCCACAGTATGGTTCCCCTGGCATAAGTTGCGGAACTCACGCTTCTTTAGACTCATGGCTCCAGCTAAGACATGCGCAGTGCGGGAAGCCCGGTGGAACTGATCCCATGTCATGGTGGCGACCGGATAAGTGGCGGTGTAGTTTTCCCACCAAGAGGTTGCATGTCCATTCAGTTGATGTGCGGCAAAACGCACCTTCTCAGCATCTATGCATCCAGCAGTTGTTAGATCCCTTCCGATCTTGCGGAGCCAATCATCAGCTCCAATCGGCTCGGTGTTACTAGAGAACACCGGCAGATTCAGCCTTAGGAACTGGGTCAGGTTATCGACAGGGGGTGGTGGCGGTGGATTGTTATTGTTGTTGCCTTGGTTTTGGATGAGCATTTGCATTAAGGCATTCTACTGTTGAATCAGCTGGGTGAGCTCCGGCGGGAAAGTGAAACCGAGGTCACGTCTCGGAGGCATCTGGTGTTATGGAGTGGATGAGAAATTAGAATAGAACAAGGGTCTAATGAGAAAATAGCACTACCCAAATGAATGCGCAAACAAAATCACACCAATCATGTATTCATTCATCTCAAACAAGGTTCAATTTCGGATTACAAAATCTCATGACTAATCGAAAATAACGGCCTAACCGATCGACGAAAATAAAATAACATGGCGTCGTCCTCTGGTGCGGCGCCTCCTCTTGCGGCTTCCTTCGGTGGAGCTCTCTTCATAATCCTGGTCATTGCTCACGAGAGGTCCATCATCTCCACTCGAAAAAAGGTCTTCTCCCAGATCCATCTTCTCCTCCAGCGTGGCGATATATTTCTTCCGGTCCTCGAGTCTTTCCATAAAATCCTTGACTTCATCCTCATGCTCATAGTGGGCTTCACGTGTTGCATCCTCCAGTTCAATTTCACGAAGATGCAACTTTTGGACCGTCTTCAAGCTCATGCGCATCTGAATCTCTTGAGCCCTGATGTGAGCCTCCAAGTCTTGGACATATGAGTGAACGGAGTCGTCATCTATGGTGCGGATGATCTCTCCATCTGCAGTCCTGCGAGAGATCATGGTGTGGTCTGATCCAACAAGCTCGGTCATGTATTCCTCCTGGATGCGTCCAAGTGCACTATGAACTGCTATGTCCCTCCCGAGTATCCAAGTGGGAGCAGTGAACTTGAAGTCAACGGGCGCTGAGAGACTTCCGAAAGTCCTCCCTGGTATGTGCACCTTAATCCTATAACCACGGTCTTCTGGAAATGCCATGATAGGGGTCCCGGTGATAGACGGTAGAGCAATCTTCAATTCCTTGGTGATCTGGACCAGCCTCCTGCCGAAAAGCATTGTCTCATCTGGCTGGCAAAACTCCGGGAGCAGAACTGGGATGAACTTGATGGCCATCTAGAATGTTGAAATCGGAGAGGAGTCAGAAATGAACAGGGGAGTATTACGGAATGATAAGGACATAAAATAAAATAGTTTCTTCCTATGGCTTTCCGATCCTAGGGGTTACGTCCTACGGTCAGAGTGTGCTCTGAATACCATCTCTGTAACGACCCAGCCCAAAATCGGTCAAGTCTCTATGTAGCTGTACCATCCCAAGATCATGCTGGCACACACAGTACATTGATGAAAAGATTCAAAGTTCAATCACACCTGAATTTTTTACACGATTCTCATATCGAGTCTTTATTACATCAGAATAAATTCGGCCGAAGGCCAAATCATGAGAAATAAACTAAATAAAGCTGCGCAAGCGTAGACGAAAAGCGAGTCCATCCGACTCCATAGGGCAATCGCCAAGCGTAGATCGTAGCCTCACTCCTGGTCGGAAAACTCCTCTGCAACATGAGATGTTGCAGCCGTGTAGGTCAGCATTTAGAATATGCCGGCAAGTCAAAGAGAGAACAACAATAATAAAGTTAATACTATATGCAATTTGGCTGTGGGACTCTAAGTTTTATGTTTTTGCGAAAAAGCCAGTTTTTTCCTACAACAAAGGACTTGCTTACAATTACTACAAAATGTTGGTAGTTATTGAGATGGTTCCGCCAACCACTGTCTCATTCCCAATTGTTAATTAACCCCTCAATTAATTTATTTGTTCAGTGTTGAGATTTCCGAAATACTCCAGTTTCCAGAGGCTCATTTGTCCGTAACCGGGGACACGACTAATCAATTAGGTTGTTACTCTGTAGAGTCTTGTGCACTTTACCCGCAAGAATCGTTCCCTCCTTTATGTCCTCGCACTGCCTGGTGTTTGAAGACGGGATGAACGAAACAGGGTCTTCCGTAGAGTTTCTCTGAGCACTGCCGGTACCCATCCATGTCCTACCATTCTTCTACATCTGCTGGCACCGTCCGTCCAGAGTCACGCCTACGGTCAACCCAGCCAGAGCCCATAATGGCTTGCGGCTGCACAAGTAAGCGTCTGGTCAAGGGGTATCCATCCGTCTCTTTGTGGCTAGGTGAAGCTTTCGGCAAGATGTCGTGGCGCTTCTCCATGCATCCCAGCCATCCGCTGGTTTCTCCAAGGTGCCCATCAACCGTCCTCCACCCTGTAGTGAATTTGAAGTCCATCTTGAGCTTGAAGTCATGGGGTTGTCATCATCTAGACTCTCACATCTCCCTTATGAATCTATCAACCAACCCCATCTACGAGCATAGCAAGATGAACTACATCGTCCCGGGCAATAGTAGCAAGGGGAAATGGATTCATCCTACCTCATGATACTACTCAAGACATAACTTAAAATTCTCCTACTGCATGCATGGTGGGGAGGGATAATTCTAATGCAACAAAAATCATAGGTATTGTAAAACATGATCAAATGACTTGCCTGGCTGACGGTCTTCAAACGCTAGTGACTCGAGATAGCAAGCTTCGCACTCCGGAAATTCTATCGAGTCAAACAATAGCACAAATAAGTATTTCACTAATAACATATCAGCAAGCTAAAAAAACACACAAGCACTCAAACCAAAAACAAAGAAAACTCGAGGAAAACAAAATCAAGGTTTTCATCACATCAAGCAACAACAAGAAAAATAGTTTTAACATACTAACACTTTTCTTAACAGATCCAAAATAAGGGTTTTGCTAACTAACATAAAGGAAAACAACATACAAATTAGGTGCAAAAAGAATCACATCAATATCTATTATAGAACTCCTGTTATACCTAAAACAAAAATAAAATAAAACTTTTTATTTTACTGTAAATAAATGTTCACCCTCTGTAACTACAGAAACTAATCTAAAATAAAATATAACAGGGGTAAACTAAAATTCTATAATAACTAGAACATCAGGAAACAGCAGCAAGCTAAAATAAAACTAGAAATGCTAGATTTGACTAAAACAAATTTTAATATAATCTACAAATACCCCTACAAGTTCCTACTGCTAGGCTAGGTCAAAACTAAGCAGTGACAAAAAGAATCACTAAAATAAAATAATCCTAACTCAATTTACAGCAGAAAAACTAATCTGACTAAAACTAATATAAAGCAATTTTTAAAAACATGGCCGAATCTAGTTTTCTACAGCAACTATAGGAAATTTGCAAACTAGAGCAAAAAGACTCAACTAAAAATATTAAATAACCTAAAAGATATAGATTTTTCAAGATTGGAACTACTCTGTTTTAAAAACAGAAACTAAAATAACAGAAAAAAAACTAACGGGCGCTATGGGCTTATGGGGCGTGCGATCTAAAACTAAACGGCGCCCAGGCGCAACTTAACAAGACGTACATGTGTTTTTGTTTTTTTTTTTGACTAAAACGGATCTACTCGTTTGATCTGAACCGCACTAAACCACTAAAAAACCGTAACTAAAACCGATCTAATGAAAATAAAACGATCTACTAATCGATCTACTCTAACTTAACGGTTCGGAAAAGAAAAAAATGAGCAAACAGAGGAGGTGCGCTCGTGCTTACAGAGACGAGCCTGGCGTGGGAGGGAAGAAGAGGCCAGTGGGCGGCGGGGCTTCGGTCGTCGGCGGCGTCGGCGAGGATGTCCAAGTGATGCGGGAGTTCGGGGGCGTCCGATTATCTGTTGGTCGTGAGGCGAGAGGACGTCGGGGGCGGCGGAGACGACGAAGACGAGGCGGTGGAGCTCGGTGCTCCGATGGAGCGTGCGGGGTTGGGAGTGGCCTCTGTAGATGACGAAGACGAACAGAAACATGTCAAAAGGGTTGGTGATGTCGGGATAGACCGATAGCAGAGGTTAGAGAGGTTGTGGATGCGCACCGGTGAAACCAAACGACGGTGAACTGTGGTGGCTAGGGCGACATCGGGATGGGGAGGGCGCGAGCTATGGTGGGAGTTGGGGTAGGGTTTTGGGGGGATTCGGAAGAGGAGGCCGAGGGGTTTATATAGGGCATAAGCATGGGCGAGGGGGCGACGTGGGATCATGATCCCGAGAAGATCCCGGTGTCGGGCGCGCTCTACGCATGCTCTGGTGCGGCGTGTCGTGGGCGAGGGGTTAGGGATAGGGTGGGGTCCCGGGTCAGTGAGAGGGAGAGAGGAGGCGGCGAGCAGTCGACCGAAGGGAGCGGGCATCGAGCGCTGGGGCAGGCCGGCTCGGTCGCTGGTGGGCGGCGGCTCGGCGCTGCTGGGCTTGCTGGCTCGGTTGTCAGCTGGGCCGGTTGGCCTGGCTCGCGCCTGGGTCTTTTCCTTTTTTGAGTTACGACAGAGAGAGAGAAAACTAATATAAGAGAAAACTATAATATATTTTTTATAGGACATATATATATATCAATAAAATCAGAAAAATAAATCCTACACGTGAACATTTTTTCAGAGGCAAAACATAAACAAAAAATAAAAACATTTTTTTGTAGATTCCAAAGAAAATCAAATTTGAATTCAAACTTTTTTGGCAATATTTTATTTTGACATTTTTCTTTGGAGTGTCATGTTTACTCCTCTCATATTTTTGCTCAAGTATTTGTCAGGTATTTTTGAAATAAATTTCAATTGCCAAAATCAATTTCAAATTCAAATAAAACTCAAATGCCTCTAAAATTTCCAAATGCCACTCAATTCAAACAAAATGCATAGATGCTTAGCTAATAATTGTAAAACATTCCAAATTGAAAATTTGGGATGTTACATGATGAGTATATGTTGTTAACATATAGTTGATCACGAATGATGTAGAATTTCTGGAAAGCATACAGGGTTATTTGAAAAGTGTTTTTAAATGGAAAATCTGGATTAAGCTACTTGAACATTGAGCATCAAGATCTATAAGGATAGATCAAAAACGCTTAATAGTACTTTCAAATGCATACATACCGTGACAAGATTTTGAAGGAGTTCAAAATAGATCAGCAAAGTTCTTGGCTGTGTTACAAGGTGTGAGCATTGAGTAAGACTCAAGACCCGACCACGGCTGAAGAGAGAGAAAGGACGAAGGTCGTCACCTATGCTTTAGACATAGGCTCTACAGTATGCTATGCTGTGTACCGCACCTGAAGTGTGCCTTGCCATGAGTCAATCAAGGGGTACAAGAGTGATCCAGGAATGGATCACATGACAGCGGTCGAACTTATCCTTAGTAACTAGTGGACTAAGGAATTTTCTCGATTATGGAGGTGGTAAAAGAGTTCGTCATAAAGGGTTACGTCGATGCAAACTTTGACTCTAATCCAGATGACTCTGAGTAGTAAACCGGATTCGTATAGTAGAGCAGTTATTTGGAATAGCTCCATGTAGTGCGTGGTAGCTGCATCTACAAGATGACATAGAGATTTGTAAAGCACACATGGATCTGAAAGGTTCAGGCCCATTGACTAATAAACCTCTCTCACAAGTGATATATGAACAAACCCCATGGGTGTTGGATTCATTACAATAACATAGTGATGTGAACTAGATTATTGACTCTAGTGCAAGTGGGAGACTGTTGAAAATATGCCCTAGAGGCAATAATAAAATGGTTATTGTTGTATTTCCTTGTTCATGATAATTGTCTATTGTTGATGCTATAATTGTATTAACCGGAAACCATAATACATGTGTGGATACATAGACAACACCATGTCCCTAGTAAGCCTCTAGTTGACTAGCTCGTTGATCAATAGATGGTTACGGTTTCCTGACCATGGACATTGGATGTCGTTGATAACGGTATCACATCATTAGGAGAATGATGTGATGGAGAAGACCCAATCCTAAGCCTAGCACAAGATCGTGTAGTTCGTATGCTAAAGCTTTTCTAATGTCAAGTATCATTTCCTTAGACCATGAGATTGTGCAACTCCCTGATACCGTAGGAATGCTTTGGGTGTACCAAACGTCACAACGTAACTGGGTGGCTATAAAGGTGCACTACGGGTATCTCCGAAAGTGTCGGTTGGGTTGGCACAAATCGAGATTGGGATTTGTCACTCCGTGTAACGGAGAGGTATCTCTGGGCCCACTCGGTAGGACATCATCATAATGTGCACAATGTGACCAAGGAGTTGATCATGGGATGATCTGTTACGGAACAAGTAAAGAGACTTGTCGGTAACGAGATTGAACAAGGTATCGGGATACCGACCATCGAATCTCGGGCAAGTATCATACCAGTAGACAAAGGGAATTGTATACGGGATTGATTGAATCCTTGACATCGTGGTTCATCCGATGAGATCATCGTGGAACATGTGGGAGCCAACATGGGTATCCAGATCCCGCTGTTGGTCATTGACCAGAGAGATGTCTTGGTCATGTCTGCATGATTCCCGAGCTCATAGGGTCTACACACTTCAGGTTCGATGACGCTAGGGTTATAGGGAAGGTATGTACGTGGTTACCGAATGTTGTTCGGAGTCCCAGATGAGATCCCGGACGTCACGAGGAGTTCCAGAATGGTCCAGAGGAGAAGATTGATATATTGGACGAAGGGTTTTGGAGTCCTGAAGTGTTCCGGAGGTACCGGGTGATGACCAGCATGACCGAAAGGTATTTCGGAGCCCCGACAAGTGTTGGGGGGGCTTCATGGGCCAAGGGAAGGGGGAAAACCAGCCCACTAAGTGTCTGCGCCCCCCTCACCTAATCCCACGTGACCAGGGGGTTTGGGGTGCCCCATCTAGGGTTCCCACCTCCTGGCTTGGGGGCCAAGTCACCCAAGGGGGAGATCCCATCTGCCCTGGCCGCCGCCCCCCTAGGGGAAACCCTAGGGTGCCTCCCCTCCCCCTTGCCCCTATATATAGTGGAGGTTTTGGGGCTGCCCAACACACGAGTCTCTCTCTCCCAAGGCGCATCCCTACCTCTCTCCCTCCTCGTCTCTCGTAGTGCTTGGCGAAGCCCTGCAGGAGTACCGCGCTCCTCCACCACCACCATGCCGTCGTGCTGCTGCTGGACGGAGTCTTCCCCAACCTCTCCCTCTCTCCTTGCTGGATCAAGGCGCGGGAGACGTCACCGGGCTGTACATGTGTCGAACGCGGAGGCGCCGTTGTTCGGCGCTTAGATCAGAATCGACCGCAATCTGAATCGCTGCGTGTACGACTCCACCAACCGCGTTCTTGCAACGCTTCCGCTTAGCGATCTTCAAGGGTATGAAGATGCACACCCTCTCTATCGTTGCTAGTATCTCCTAGATTGATCTTGGTGAAACGTGGGATTTTTTTGAATTATTGCTACGATCCCCAACAGATTATTGTTGTCCTACGGACTAAACCCTCCGGTTTATATAGACACCGGAGGGGGCTAGGGTTAAACAGAGTCGGTTACAAAGGAGGAGATCTACATATCCATATCGCCAAGCTTGCCTTCCACGCCAAGGAGAGTCCCATCCGGACACGAGACGAAGTCTTCAATCTTGTATCTTCATAGTCCAATAGTCCGGCCAAAGGATATAGTCCAGCTGTCCGGATACCCCCTAATCCAGGACTCCCTCAGTAGCCCCTGAACCAGGCTTCAATGACGATGAGTCCGGCGCGTAGTTTGTCTTCGGCATTGCAAGGCGGGTTCCTCCTCCGAATAGTCCATAGAAGATTTTGAACACAAGGATAGTGTCCAGCTCTGCAAAATAAATTCCACATACCACCGTAGAGAGAACAATATTTCCACAAATCTAATCTGCTGACGCATCTTGAAGCATGACATCACACCAAGGCTTGGTCATTATTCGAACCATTTTTCTCAACCAGCCTCGGCGTATATCGCGAGGCGGTTTCCTTGGCACATTTTGTCGGAGCAGAGATCATGTCCCCTTTTCACGGGATTCTCATCAATACGGACGTGGGTTACCAGCCGCGCCATCAATTACGGTGTTTGGGGAGTGAAGGAGTCCTGGATTAGGGGGTATCCAGACAGCCGGATTATATGCTTTGGCCGGACTGTTGGACTATGAAGATATAAGATTGAAGACTTCGTCCCGTGTCCGGATGGGACTCTCCTTGGCGTGGAAGGCAAGCTTGGCGATATGGATATGTAGATCTCCTTCCTTGTAACTGACTCTGTGTAACCCTAGCCCCCTCTGGTGTCTATATAAACCGGAGGGTTTAATCCGTATGACCAAGAACAACAATCATACCATAGGCTAGCTTCTAGGGTATAGCCTCTTCGATCTCGTGGTAGATCAACTCTTGTAATACTCATATCATCAAGATCAATCAAGCAGGAGTAGGGTTTTACCTCCATCGAGAGGGCCCGAACCTGGGTAAGAACATCGTGTCCCCCGTCTCCTGTTACCATCCGCCTAGACGCACAGTTCAGGACCCCCTACCCGAGATCCGCTGGTTTTGACACCGACATTGGTGCTTTCATTGAGAGTTCCACTGTGCCGTCGCTGCGAGGAAGGATGTCTCTTCTCGTTTTTAAAAACAACATTACCACCGGGGAAGCCTTGGTTGTCGGCCAGACTCTCCGGCTAGGCGGTTTCATCATGACCGCTTGTTCGGCTGCGGAACCGACGATGACTTGTCGGGTCATCAAAAACAACCTCCACGTTAACTCGGAACTTGCCGAGCAGATGGATCCAATGGAGCTCTCTTCCCTAAACAAGCTCTTGGATCGCATCGCCGCCTTGGGAGTCGCCATGGACTATGATCGGATTGGGCTTAAACCCGATCAAAGGGAGATTAACTCTCCACCGGTCACCCATCATATTGCGGTGGTGGAGGAACAATGCGGCGATTCTTCCTCTATCTTGAGGACTAACTATGTCCGGATTCCTGAGCTCTCCGAGCCGGATACCCGTTTGCGGGAGGACATCACCCAAGCCCTTAACCTAGAGTCAGGCAGCGGGCCAGACTTATCGGGCAACGTCCTGGAGCCCGAACTTCCAAGATTGGAAGCTCCTCGGCCCCTGGGTCTCAGATCGGGTAAGGGTTCGGACTCAATTCCACCCACCCGCCCAAACATAAGCGATCTTTCCCACATCAGGCAAGAGCCCCAGGAAACAGTACATCATTATTGGGCCAGATTCCTCCTTGTGATAACAAGGTTAAGGACTGTCGCGAGGAAGACGCGGTCTCATTTTTCTGCAATAATTGCACGGACAAGGGAATCCTTAACGCCATAAGTCGCCGTGACATATCACGCTTCGCTGACTTGGCGTCCATAGTACGAAAGTACTATGCGATGGAAAGTGCCTGGAAAACCGAAATGAAATTTTGGGGTAATCCGGCTCCGAATATACACCCAGTCCAAAGTAAAAGGGTGCACTATCACAAGACATCCGAGTTAATTACAAAAAATAAAAAACCCTCTATAGGGCGTGGAACCATATTGGAGGGATGGCTCAACGGACCCTGCAAAATTCATAGTACAGCGGATATCGTACCAACACGCAGCCTTAGAGCATGTTGGGTACTCCGGCAGGTGGCCAAAAGTGGTGAGGATCTTCTCACCCCAGATGCCACAGAGCACCATCCCGGGGATAACAATATGGTATTAACAGTCTTTGAGACCTTCGCATCAACAATAGGCGCAAGCGAACACTCCGCAGCCTCGCCGAAATCTGCCACGTGGCAGCAACAAATCCATGGAGTGACACGGCTATTACCTTCAATGCCAGTGAAGAACCTAAATTCCGAACAGCCCGAGCACCAGCTGCACTGGTCCTCAGCTCAATTGTGGACAGCTTTCGACTCACCAAAGTACTCATGGACGGCGGCAGTGGATTAAACCTCATCTATGAGGAAACTCTTCAGAAAATGGAAGTGGACTGGAACCGCATTGAGCAAGGCAGCACAACCTTCAGAGGAATCATCCCCAGTCAGGAAGCACACTATGCTGGGAAAATCACACTAGATGTGGTATTCGACACGCCGGAGAACTATAGGTCCGAAGAAATTACATTCCAAGTGGCCCCGTTTAGTAGCGGATACCATGCCCTTTTAGGGCGGGAGGCATTCACGATCTTCCAAGCCATACCCCATTACAGATACATGAAACTCAAAATGCCTAGGCCCAACGAAATCATCACTCTCGCTAGTGATCCGGACACAACACTCCACGCCGAAAACAAAACGGCCGCATTGGCCCTCGAGGCATTATCCGAAGCCCTTGCGGCCGAGGAATTAACTGCACTGCGCTCCACAGTGGACAGGGACGACGTGATACTTGACAAGAGATCCAAGTCCACCTCTTTTAAACCAGCGGATGAAATAGTCAAATTCCAAGTCCACCCAACGGATCCTACAAAGACAACCTCCATCGGGGCACAGTTAAACCCCGCCATGGACGCTGCACTACGAGAGTTCCTGCGCGAGAATCCCATGTAGGCTGGCCGAGCACAGCCTTAATATTCTAAAGGGATTCAAGCCGGTCAAGCAGACTCTTCGGCGTTTCTTTGAACCTAAGAGACAATCTATGGAAGAGGAAGTAGCCAAGTTATTGGAGGCCGGATTCATCAGAGAAATAAAACACCCGGACTGGCTAGAAAACCTGGTGATGGCACCAAAGAAGGACAAATCCTGGTGCCTATGTGTTGATTTCAAGGACCTCAACAAGGCTTGCCCAAAGGATCCTTTCCCCCTCCCCCGCATTGATCAAATTATCGATGCTACCACAGGACATGATTCATTGTGTTTCCTTGACGCATACTCTGGCTACCACCAAATCAAGATGCAACGGCATTTATCACACCATACGGCCCCTTCTGTTTCAACACAATGCCTTTTGGGCTCAAAAATGCCGGCGCAACATATCAGCGCATGATTCAGACATGTCTGGAAAAACAGATCGGCAAAACAATAGAGGCATACATAGATGATGTGGTCATCAAAACCAAACACGTCAACTCTCTAATAGACGACTTGAGGCTCACATTCGACAACCTCCGAACATACGACATCAAACTAAATCCGGAAAATGCGTTTTCGGTGTACCAGCCAGAAAGCTCCTGGGCTTCATTGTCTCCAATAGAGGAATTGAAGCAAATCCGTCCAAAATTCGAGCTCTATCACAGTTGGCTATCCCAACGGACCTCAAACAAATCCAGAAATTAACCGGATGTGTGGCGGCTCTAAGCCGCTTTATCTCCTGCTTAGGAGAAAAGGCATTACCCCTTTATCGCCTCCTTCGGCGCACCGAACACTTCGAGTGGACGGATGCTGCCACAGCCATATTGGAAGAAATAAAAGCCATACTAGCAACCAACCCAATCATGGCCGCACCAAACATCAGCGAACCAATGTTGTTGTACATTGCGGCAACTCATCAGGTTGTAAGCGCAGTGCTCGTCGTCGAACGAGAAACGGACGGACATAAATTCCCCCTTCAAAAGCCGGTATATTATGTATCCACTGTCCTCACTCCATGCAAATCACGGTACCCACATTATCAAAAGATAGCCTATGCGGTATTCATGGCATCTCGGAAGCTGCGACACTACTTTCAAGAGTGTTCAATTACAGTAGCCTCGGAAGTACCACTTAATGATATTATAAACAACCGCGACGCCATGGGCCGGATTGCCAAATGGGCCATTGAGCTCCTCCCATTCGACATAACATAAAAACCCCGACAAGCCATTAAGTTACAAGTATTGGCCGACTTTGTCGCCGAATGGACGAAAGCCGAACTCCCCAAAGAGTACGGCGCATACTCCAATTGGATCATGCACTTCGACGGCTCCAAAATGCTGGCTAGTCTGGGGGCTGGAGTCGTCCTGATGTCCCCAACAAGAGATACAGTTCAATACGTACTCCAGATACTATATACAGACTCCAACAACGCAGCCGAATACGAGGCCCTGCTGCATGGTCTTTGGATGGCAGTTTCCATGGGCATTCGACGCCTGGAGGTGCGTGGGGATTCGAACCTTGCAATATCCCAAATAAATGGAGACTTCGATGCTAAGGATCTGAATATGGCGGCCTATCGCAACACCGTCCTAAAGATGTCAGCTCGGTTCGAGGGGCTTGAATTTCACCATGTGGCTCAGGAAAACAATCAGGCGGCAGATATCCTCGCCCGCATCAGCGCAAAACGCGATATAGTCCCCCCAACATCTTTTTGGAGAGGCTGTTTAAGCCATCCGTGGTATGGGAAGGGGACACCGGTAACAATAGTCCGGACCCGGCCACAATGCCCGATACCGACCACTTAGAAATAATCGGAGGTTGTGCCACCGAAATAACATCTTCAGCCCACGTAATAATGGCCATCATCGCCCCGTGGACAGAACCATTCCTGGCCTACCTAACTAGGCAGGAACTTCCCAAGGACCAAAATGAGGCACGCTGCATAGTGCGGCGGTCTAAAGCCTATAGGGTCCACGAGGGAGAGTTGTATAAGATAAGCACTACCGGAGTCCTTCAAAGGTGCATCTCCGAAGAGGAAGGGCGGAAGCTTTTGGCAGAAATTTACACCAGACTACCACGCCGCAGCCCGGGCCCTGGTAAGCAAGGCCTTTTGTACAGGTTTTTATTGGCCGACAGCCCGGGCAGATGCACAGGACTTGGTCCAATGCTGCGTCAGTTGCCAGCTTTTTACAAACCAAAGCCACATGCCACCCACCGCCCTCCAAACAATCCCCATTACCTGGCCCTTCGCGGTCTGGGGGCTTGACATGGTTGGACCCCTTAAAGGGGGAACCCATAAGAAAAAATACCTGCTGGTCATGGTGGATAAATTCACCAAATGGATAGAAGCCAAACCTGCTAAAACGGCCGAATCTGGACCGGTGATAGACTTCATATCCGGGGTTGTACACCCTTATGGCGTCCCCCACAGCATCATCACTGACAATGGCACGAACTTCACGGCCGACGAGGTAAAACTCTGATGCAGCAACATGGGCATCAAGCTCGATTATGCTTCTGTCTATCACCCACAAACTAACGGTCAAGTTGAGCGAGAAAATGGTCTTATCGTGAGCGGCATCAAACCCAGATTAGTGCGGTCCTTATAGGAATCCAACACGCACTGGGTAGAGGAGCTCGACTCCATACTCTAGGGGCTGCGGACCACGTCGAATCATACTATCGAATACACACCCTTCTTTATGGTGTACGTGTTGGGGAACGTAGTAATTTCAAAAAACTTCCTACGCACACGCAAGATCATGGTGATTCATAGCAATGAGAGGGGAGAGTATGATCTACGTACCCTTGTAGATCGCAACAGAAGCATTGACACAACGTAGAGGAAGTAGTCGTACGTCTTCTTCCCAATCCGACTGATCCAAGCACCGTTACTCCGGCACCTCCGAGTTCTTAGCACACGTACAGCTCGATGACGCTCCCCGGGCTCCGATCTAGCAAAGCTTCGGGGATGAGTTCCGTCAGCACAACGGCGTGGTGACGATGATGATGTTCCACCGACGCAGGGCTTCGCCTAAGCACTACACGATATGACCGAGGTGGAATATGGTGGCAGGGGGCACCGCACACGGCTAAGGAACGATCACGAGGATCAACTTGTGTGTCTCTGGGGTGCCCCTGCCTCTGTATATAAAGGACTAAAGGGGGGAGGCTAGCCGGCCAAGGAGGGTGCGCCAGGAGAGTCCTACTCCCTCTAGGAGTAGGATTCCCCCCCCCCCCAATCCTAGTTGGAATAGGATTCGCGGAGGGGGTAAAAGAGAGAGAGGGGCCGGCCTCCTCTCCTTGTCCTATTCGGACCAAGGGAGGGGAGGGGCGCGCGGCCCATGTAGTGCTGCCTCTTCTCTTTTCCACTAAGGCCCATCATGGCCCATTTAGCTCCCGGGGGGTTCCCGTAACCTCCCATACTCCGGTAAAATCCCGATTTCACCCGGAACACTTACGATATCCAAACATAGGCTTCCAATATATCAATATTTATGTCTCGACCATTTCGAGACTCCTCGTCATGTCCATGATCACATCCGGGACTCCGAACAACCTTCGGTACATCAAAATGCATAAACTCATAATATAACTGTCATCGTAACCTTAAGCGTGCGGACCCTACGGGATCGAGAACAATGTAGACATGGCCGAGACACGTTCCAGTCAATAACCAATAGCGGGACCTGGATGCCCATATTGGCTCCTACATATTCTATGAAGATCTTTATCGGTGAGACCGCATAACAACATACGTCATTCCCTTTGTCATCGGTATGTTACTTGCCCGAGATTCGATCGTCGGTATTCCAATACCTAGTTCAATCTCGTTGCCGGTAAGTCTCTTTACTCGTTCTGTAATACATCATCCCGCAACTAACTCATTTAGTTGCAATGCTTGGAAGGCTTAAGTGATGTGCATTACCGAGAGGGCCCAGAATACCTCTCCGACAATCGGAGTGACAAAACCTAATCTCGAAATACGCCAACCCAACATGTACCTTTGGAGAGACCTGTAGTACTCCTTTATAATCAGCCAGTTACGTTGTGACGTTTGGTAGTACCCAAAGTGTTCCTCCGGTAAACGGGAGTTGCATAATCTCATAGTTATAGGAACATGTATAAGTCATGAAGAAAGCAATAGCAACATACTAAACGATCGGGTGCTAAGCTAATGGAATGGGTCATGTCAATCAGATCATTCACTTAATGATGTGATCCCGTTAATCAAATAACAACTCATTGTTCATGGTTAGGAAACATAACCATCTTTGATTAACGAGCTAGTCAAGTAGAGGCATACTAGTGACACTCTGTTTGTCTATGTATTCACACATGTATTATGTTTCCGGTTAATACAATTCTAGCATGAATAATAAACATTTATCATGATATAAGGAAATAAATAATAACTTTATTATTGCCTCTAGGGCATATTTCCTTCAGTCTCGCACTTGCACTAGAGTCAATAATCTAGTTCACACCGCCATGTGATTTAACAGCAATAGTTCACATCACCATGTGATTAACACCCATAGTTCACATCGATATGTGATAAACACCCAAAGGGTTTACTAGAGTCAATAATCTAGTTCACATTGCTATGTGATTAACACTCAAAGAGTACTAAGGTGTGATCATGTTTTGCTTGTGAGATAATTTTAGTCAACGGGTCTGTCACATTCAGATCCATAAGTATTTTGCGAATTTCTATGTCAACAATGCTCTGCACAGAGCTACTCTAGCTTATTGCTCCCACTTTCAATATGTATCTAGATCGAGACTTAGAGTCATCCAGATCTGTGTCAAAACTTGCATCGACATAACTTTTTACGACGAACCTTTTTGTCACCTCCATAATTGAGAAATATTTCCTTATTCCACTAAGGATATTTTTGACCGTTGTCCAGTGATCTACTCTTAGATCAATATTGTACTCCCTTGCTTAACACAGTGTAGGGTATACAATAGATCTGGTACACAGCGTGGCATACTTTATAGAACCTATGGCTGAGGCATAGGGAATGACTTTCATTTTATTTCTATCTTCTGCCGTGGTCGGGCTTTGAGTCTTACTCAACTTCACACCTTGTAACACAGGCAAGAAACTTTTTTCTTTGACTGTTCCATTTTGAACTACTTCAAAAACTTGTCAAGGTATGTACTCATTGAAAAACTTATCAAGCGTCTTGATCTATCTCTATAGATCTTGATACTCAATATGTAAGCAGCTTTACCGAGGTCTTTCTTTGAAAAACTCCTTTCAAACACTCCTTTATGCTTTGCAGAATAATTCTACATTATTTCTGATCAATAATATGTCATACACATATACTTATCAGAAATGATGTAGTGCTCCCACTCACTTTCTTGTAAATACAGGCTTCATTGCAAGTCTATATAAAACTATATGCTTTCATCAACTTATCAAAGCGTATATTCCAACTCCGAGATGCTTGCACCAGTCCATAGATGGATCGCTGGAGCTTGCATATTTTGTTAACACTTTTAGGATCGACAAAACCTTCTAGTTGCATCGTATACAACTCTTCTTTGGTAAATCCATTAAGGAATGCAGTTTTGTTTATCCATTTGCCAGATTTCATAAAATGTGGCAATTGCTAACATGATTCGGACAGACTTAAGCATAGATACGAGTGAGAAAATCTCATCGTAGTCAACACCTTGAACTTGTCGAAAACCTTTTGCGACAATTCTAGCTTTGTAGATAGTAACACTACTATCAGCGTCCGTCTTCCTCTTGAAGATCCATTTATTCTCAATTGCTTGCCGATCATCGGGCAAGTCAACCAAAGTCCATACTTTATTTTCATACATGGATCCCATCTCAGATTTCATGGCTTCAAGCCACTTTGCGGAATCTGGGCTCACCATCACTTCTTCATAGTTCATAGGTTCATCATGATCTAGTAGCATGACTTCCAGTACAGGATTACCGTACCACTCTGGCGCGGATCTTACTCTGGTTGATCTACGAGGTTCAGTAGTATCTTGTTCTGAAGTTTCATGATCATTATCATTAGCTTTCTCACTAACTGGTGTAGGTGTCTCAGAAACAGTTTTCTGTGATGCACTACTTTCCAATAAGGGAGCAGGTACAGTTACCTCGTCAAGTTCTACTTTCCTCCCACTCACTTCTTTCGAGAGAAACTCCTTCTCTAGAAAAACTCTGAATTTAGCAACAAAAGTCTTGCCTTCGGATTTGTGATAGAAGGTGTACCCAACAGTCTCCTTTGGGTATCCTATGAAGACATATTTCTCCGATTTGGCTTTGAACTTATTAGGATGAAACCTTTTCATATAAGCATCACAACCCCAAACTTTAAGAAACGACAACTTTGGTTTCTTGCCAAACCACAGTTCAGATTGTGTCGTCTCAACGGACTTAGATGGTGCCCTATTTAACGTGAATGCAGCTGTCTCTAATGCATAACCCCAAAACAATAGTGGTAGATCGGTAAGAGACATCATAGATCGCACTATATCTAACAAAGTACGGTTATGACGTTCGGACACACCATTACACTATGGTGTTCCAGGTGGCGTGAGTAGTGAAACTATTTCACATTGTTTTACTTGAAGACCAAAATCGTAACTCAAATATTTTACCTCTGCGATCATATTGTAGAAACTTTTATTTTCTTGTCACGATGATTTTCCACTTCACTCTGAAATTCTTTGAACTTTTCAAATGTTTCAGACTTATGTTTCATCAAGCAGATATACCCATATTTGCTCAAATCATATGTGAAGGTCAGAAAATAACGATACCCGCCGCGAGCTTCAACACTCATCGGATCGCATACATCAGTATGTATTATTTCCAATAAGTCAGTTGCTCGCTCCATTGTTCCGGAGAATGGAGTCTTTAGTCATCTTGCCCATAAGGCATGGTTCGCAAGCACCAAGTGATTCATAATCAAGTGATTTCAAAATCTCATCAGCATGGAGTTTCTTCATGCGCTTTACACCAATATGACCTAAACGGCAGTGCCACAAATAAGTTTCACTATCATTATTAACTTCGCATCTTTTGGTTTCAATATTATGAATATGAGTATCACTACGATCGAGATCCAATGAACTTGTTTCATTGGGTGTATGACCATCGAAGGTTTTATTCATGTAAACAGAACAACAATTATTCTCTGACTTTAATGAATAACCGTATTGCAATAAACATGATCAAATCATATTCATGCTCAACGCAAAAACCAAATAACACTTAGTTAGGTTCAACACTAATCCCGAAAGTATAGGGGAGTGTGCGATGATGATCATATCAATCTTGGAACTACTTCCAACACACATCGTCACTTCACCCTTAACTAGTCTCTAATTATTCTGCAACTCCTGTTTCGAGTTACTACTCTTAGTAACTGATCCAGTATCAAATACTGAGGGGTTGCTATAAACACTAGTAAAGTACACATCAATAACATGTATATCAAATATACTTTTGTTCACTTTGCCATCCTTCTTATCCGCCAAATACTTGGGGCAGTTCCGCTTCCACTGACCAGTCCCTTTGCAGTAGAAACACTTAGTCTCAGGCTTAGGACCAGACTTGGGCTTCTTCACTTGAGCAGCAACTTGCTTGCCGTTCTTCTTGAAGTTCCCCTTCTTCCCTTTGCCCTTTTCTTGAAACTAGTGATCTTGTCAACCATCAACACTTGATGCTCTTTCTTGATTTCTACCTTCATCGATTTCATCATCATGAAAAGCTCGGGATTCGTTTTCGTCATCCCTTGCATACTATAGTTCATCATGAAGTTCTACTAACTTGGTGATGGTGACTAGAGAATTCTGGCAATCACTATCTTATCTGGAAGATTAACTCCCACTTGATTCAAGCGATTGTAGTATCCAGACAATCTGAGCACATGCTCACTAGTTGAGCGATTCTCCTCCATCTTTTAGCTATAGAACTTGTTGGAGACTTCATATCTCTCAACTCGGGTATTTGCTTGAAATATTAACTTCAACTCCTAGAACATCTCATATGGTCCATGACGTTCAAAACGTCTTTGAAGTCCCGATTCTAAGCCGTTAAGAATGGTGCAATAAACTATCAAGTAGTCATCATATTTAGCTAGCCAAACGTTCATAACGTCAGCATCTGCTCCTGCAATAGGTCTATCACCTAGCGGTGCATCAAGGACATAATTCCTCTGTGCAGCAATGAGGATAAACCTCAGATCACGAATCCAATCCGCATTATTGCTACTAACATCTTTCAACACAATTTTCTCTAGGAACATATTAAAATAAACACAGGAAAGCAACAACGCGACCTATTGATCTACAACATAATTTGCAAAATACTATCAGGACTAAGTTCATGATAAATTTAAGTTCAATTAATCATATTACTTAAGAACTCCCACTTAGATAGACATCCCTCTAATCCTCTAAGTGATCACGTGATCCAAATCAACTAAACCATGTCCGATCATCACGTGAGATGGAGCAGTTTCATTGGTGAACATCACTATGTTAATCATATCTACTATATGATTCATGCTCGACCTTTCGGTCTCTGTGTTCCGAGGCCATATCTGTATATGCTTGGCTCGTCAAGTATAACCTGAGTATTCCGCATGTGCAACTGTTTTGCACCCTTTGTATTTGAACGTAGAGCCTATCACACCCGATCATCACGTGGTGTCTCAGCACGAAGAACTTTCGCAACGGTGCATACTCAGGGAGAACACTTCTTGATAATTAGTGAGAGATCATCTTAAAATGCTACCGTCAAACTAAGCAAAATAAGATGTATAAAAGATAAACATCATATGCAATCAAAATATGTGACATGATATGGCCATCATCATCTTGCGCCTTTGATCTCCATCTCCAAAGTACTGTCATGATCTTTATCGTCACCGACATGACACCATGATCTCCATCATCTTGATCTATATCAATGTGTCGTCACAAGGTCGTCTCGCCAACTACTGCTCTTGCAACTATTGCTATCGCATAGCGATAAAGTAAAGCAATTATTTGGCACTTGCATCTTATGCAATAAAGAGACAACCATAAGGCTTTTGCCAGTTGCCAATAACTTTAACAAAACATGATCATCTCATACAACAACTTATATCTCGTCATGTTTTGACCATATCACATCACAACATGCCCTGCAAAAACAAGTTAGACGTCCTCTACTTTGTTGTTGCAAGTTTTACGTGGCTGCTACGGGCTTAAGCAAGAACCAATCTTACCTAAGCATCAAAACCACAACGATAGTTTGTCAAGTTGGTGTTGTTTTAACCTTCGCAAGGACCGGGCGTAGCCACACTCGGTTCAACTAAAGTTGGAGAAACTGTCACCCACAAGCCACCTATGTGCAAAGCACGTCGGGAGAACCGGTCTCGCGTAAGCGTACGCGTAATGTCGGTCTGGGCCGCTTCATCCAACAATACCGCCGAACCAAAGTATGACATGCTGGTAAGCAGTATGACCTATATCGCCCACAACTCACTTGTGTTCTACTCGTGCATATAACATCAACATATAAAACCTAGGCTCGGATGCCACTGTTGGGGAATGTAGTAATTTCAAAAAATTGCCTACGCACACGCAAGATCATGGTGATGTATAGCAACGAGAGGGGAGAGTATGATCTACGTACCCTTGTAGATCGCAATGGAAGCGTTGACACAACGTAGAGGAAGTAGGTGTACGTCTTCTTCCCAATCCGACCGATCCAAGCACCGTTACTCCGGCACCTCCGAGTTCTTAGCACACGTACAGCTCGATGACGCTCCCCGGGCTCCGATCCAGCAAAGCTTCGGGGATGAGTTCCGTCAGCACAACGGCATGTGACGATGATGATGTTCCACCGACGCAGGGCTTCGCCTAAGCACTACAACAATATGACCGAGGTGGAATATGGTCGCAGGGGGCACCGCACACGGCTAAGGAACGATCACGAGGATCAACTTGTGTGTCTCTGGGGTGCCCCTGCCTCTGTATATAAAGGACTAAAGGGGGGAGGCTGGCCGGCCAAGGAGGGCGCGCCAGGAGAGTCCTACTCCCTCTAGGAGTAGGATTCCCCCCCCCCCACAATGATTCGCGGAGGGGGGAAAAGAGAGAGAGGGGCCGGCCTCCTCTCCTTGTCCTATTCAGACCAAGGGAGGGGAGGGGGGCGCGGCCCATGTAGTGCTGCCTCTTCTCTTTTCCACTAAGGCCCATCATGGCCCATTTAGCTCCCGGGGGGTTCCCGTAACCTCCGGTACTCCGGTAAAATCCCGATTTCACCCGGAACACTTACGATATCCAAACATAGGCTTCCAATATATCAATCTTTATGTCTCGACCATTTCGAGACTCCTCGTCTTGTCCGTGATCACATCCGGGACTCCGAACAACCTTCGGTACATCAAAATGCATAAACTCATAATATAACTGTCATCGTAACCTTAAGCGTGCGGACCCTACGGGTTCGAGAACAATGTAGACATGACCGAGACACGTCTCCGGTCAATAACCAATAGCGGGACCTGGATGCCCATATTGGCTCCTACATATTCTACGAAGATCTTTATCGGTCAGACCGCATAACAACATACGTCGTTCCCTTTGTCATCGGTATGTTACTTGCCCGAGATTCGATCGTCGGTATTCCAATACCTAGTTCAATCTCGTTGCCGGTAAGTCTCTTTACTCGTTCTGTAATACATCATCCCGCAACTAACTCATTTAGTTGCAATGCTTGCAAGGCTTAAGTGATGTGCATTACCGAGGGGGCCCAGAGATACCTCTCCGACAATCGGAGTGACAAAACCTAATCTCGAAATACGCCAACCCAACATGTACCTTTGGAGAGACCTGTAGTACTCCTTTATAATCACCCAGTTACGTTGTGACGTTTGGTAGTACCCAAAGTGTTCCTCCGGTAAACGGGAGTTGCATAATCTCATAGTTATAGGAACATGTATAAGTCATGAAAAAAGCAATAGCAACATACTAAATGATGGGGTGCTAAGCTAATGGAATGGGTCATGTCAATCAGATCATTCACTTAATGATGTGATCCCGTTAATCAAATAACAACTCATTGTTCATGGTTAGGAAACATAACCATCTTTGATTAACGAGCTAGTCAAGTAGAGGCATACTAGTGACACTCTGTTTGTCTATGTATTCACACATGTATTATGTTTCCGGTTAATACAATTCTAGCATGAATAATAAACATTTATCATGATATAAGGAAATAAATAATAACTTTATTATTGCCTCTAGGGCATATTTCCTTCAGTACGGCATAGAGGCAGTTCTGCCCTGCGACATAATTCATGACTCACCTCGAGTGCGCATGTACGAATAAAGAGAAGCCGAGCTCGATCGGCAGGACGGTCTAGACACCCTAGAAGAGGAGCGCGACGTGGCAAAAGCCCATTCCGCATTTTATCAGCAACAGGCTCGAAGATACCAAAGCAGAGAAGTACGGGCCAAAACTTACAACGTTGATGAGCTAGTTCTACGCCTGACGGAGAAGAAAAAGACCAAGATCGAGCCCAAATGGGAAGGTCCCTTCATTATTGACCAAGTTCTGACCGGTGGAGCATACCGTCTGTGGGATGCATCGGATAATCAACTTGAGCCGAACCCATGGAACGCAGCCAGGCTCCGAAGATTCTACGCCTAGTGTTGGACTCTATGTTTGTCTCCTTCCTCTGTCCATTTTTGCATATACATTATCTGTCTTTTTCTTCTTTCTTCTTTTTTCTTCCTCAAGGCCTTCAAGGGCCAACTTGTGCCTTGCCTGCACACTATTTACACGCTAACCGCGCTCATTATACCTGGGGGCTTCTTACACAAAAGCTTAATTATTTATCCGGGTTTCATGCCCCGCACATGTGTTATTCTTCCGCATGTACCTTTTCTTCACCATTATATGCATCGATATGACTTAAGTTTTGGCCAAGCTGGGTTGCCTGGCTCTTGTATTTATGCCCTACATTCCCGGTAATTCGGCTAGGGCATAAGGGGAGCACCTCTGCGATTGTTACTGCCGGGTCAGCCGGATGTGTACCTCAGACTGGGTGAAGCCGAAAGCTAGCGTTCTTAAGGGAATATTCGGTCGGTGAACAAAAGATGATTTTTTTTACTTTCCATATGCTCCCCCAGATGTTTTTTCCTGCATCTATTTCCGCAGTCCGGACATGCACTTTAGGGCATGCGTACCCAGTGAAAGGAACCATTAACGGAACTATTCTCCCTGGAAGATGTTACTTACTACCCATGTAATATAACATAACTAGTTGGGTACTTGTCTGTTCAAGCACTCATGACCCCCACGCCTAGTTTCCACGCATACCCCGGTTCTTATATAACTGAGCGGGTATTCGGATACACTCCAGACTATCGGGTCCCGAGGTTGAAGCGAAAAGGTCCGCCATGACAAATGATTTACAATCAGGCTAGAAGGCATTATACATGTCACTTTAATTACATAGTCACTTAGACTGACTAAATTCCTCTTCTATACCATCCAACAGGCTTTCTAGCCTACAATCCTGTTGGGAATACTTTGCGGCTAATTCTACTTGCCCATACACTAAGCTAACATGGATCTCTTTCCCATCGGGCCCCACAGGTCCGACCTCGGCCATGTGGTTTGGGTCAGCCTTGATATACCGAGTCTTCACCATGGCCCAGGCCTCCCTGGCACCTTAACGGCAGGCCGATATCTTCCATAATCGGAAGCGCCTCCGCGCTCCCTTGAGATTCTCCGCAAGCTCTCCAATGCCCGCCGGCAGGGAGACGGATGGCCACAAGGCCTGGGCAATACCTTGCATCACCTGCCGAACTTGTTCGGGTAGTTGTGAAAGCTCAGGTGGAAGATCACCCGCAGACTCGGGCATCTCCTTCGTGGGACGACCCGTCAGCATACCTGCAGACACAACTCTGTTAGCCGGCCTACTCGCCGAACTCTTTGAAGGGTTCGTTTAAGCACTTACTAAAAATGCCGCGTCGAAGCCGCTTATTCTCCTTCACGGAGTCCGCAAGCTGGGCCCGGACATCCTTCGGTTCCACGCTCAGCTGGGTATTAGCGTCTTGGAGATTATTTTTCTCTTGAATGACGTGCGACAGCACGCGCTCACCAGCATTTAGCTGTCGTTCAGCATGTTTCGCACCCCTTGGCACGGCCTCCGGGTTTACTCCGGAGTCATCTGCAAAAGCTATTCTTAGACTTGCAGGCACACCGAACAACATCTGATACCTGCCGTTCGTCGCATGAACGCAGTAGTTACCAGCGGGGGTCTTCTTGGATCCCTCTTCTGCGGCAAGTGCAGCCTGAAGCCGGGCTTTGCACTCTTCCAGCTCCTGAGATAATTGGGTATTCTTCTCTGCAAGAACATGCATACGTTATGATCCTTCAATCAGTTATTTTAGTTGTTTCAAGTGTCAGGGGCTACTGATATATATAATCATCAAATTTTCTTACCCGTATATCCTTTACATACTGGTCTGTGGCTCTGGCTAGACCATTTTGAGCTGCACGGATATACGCATCTCCTGAGTTGAAGGCATCAAACGCCTCTTGGGAGAAACAAGCGTCATGGAGTACGGCTCGGCGACGCCTGTGATTCATGGCGCTCTCCACTTCGGAATTCGTAGCGGATATTTTATCCGCATCCTTTGTAGGAGGAGCATCCGGCGTGCGCCTCATGTTAGCTTCTGCCTCTGTGCCCGGCCCTGGAGCCTGACTGGTAGAGGCGTGATCGGCGACCTCTCCGATATAGTCCGGCGAGCGTTCTTCCTTCTGGGAAATACGAGTGTTGTTATGTTTTTAAAAGATGACAACTGCGATGCGAGGCGTTACATCATACCTCTGCGCCGGCGTCTCCGTCCGGACCGCCTTCCTTTTTAGCCTGTCCGGCCTTGGAGCCCCTTGTCGGCGAGTCGCCACGGGCTCGGCATGGCGTCCCGAGGGCCTTCCTTGTGAAACATCGTTTGTTTACGGTGGGTGCAGTGCATAAAGGGGAATCCTTTTCAAAAGTTGGGACTTTGGTCTCAGTTACCTGCGAGGCTGGGAGTAGCCCAGGGTAGTCGGCTGTAATGGCCACCATGGCATCATCACAGCTCAATTGGTAGAATACCCTATCAATCAGCTCCACGAATATGTCTGAATCCTCTTTAAGGCCGGGGTCGAGGGACCATTCAGGATCCTCTGGTTGTGGAGGTGGGCTGTTGATCTCCCTCACGGCCTTACGCAGCTCCTGCGATGAAATGGCAAGGTAAAATATTTACTGCAAAAATACGGAATGGGTGGGCATAAAAGAGGTAGCTTACCCAGCTCGGAGGGTTGTACATGGAGAATCCATCCTGTGGCTTGATGCGGAGGAACTCCTCTTCCTCTCCCTTGTACAAACCGCACATGATTTTTGCTAGGGCGGCAATTGAGTCCGGTCCCTTACGGCCGCAGCGGGTGGCATCATCTTCGCCGTTGAAATCCCACATAGGGTGGCCTCGATATTGAAGTGGTTGCACCCCCCGCATAATGCATATTGACATAACCTCGGTTATGGTCAGTCCTGATTGAGCCAATACCTTTATCCGGCCCATCAGGTAAAGAACGCCTCTATCATCTTCCTCCTGAGGGCTCCGTGGTCGCCAACTCAGGCGCTTCTTCAAAGGAGCATTATCAAACTCGGGAAGGCCGATCCGAACAGGATCCGCAAGGGGGACGTCCTCCATATAAAACCACTCTGAAGGACAGTCTTCAGACGTCTTCTTCGGGGTACCGGATAGGTATCTGGTCCCGGCGATGCGCCACACTTCGACTCCGCCCACTTGATATATTGATCCCCTCTGTGTACGGGGCACAAGGCAGAACAACTTCTTCCACAGTGTGAAATGAGCTTCACAGCCCAAAAACAGTTCGCAAAGGGCTACGTAACCAGCGATGTGCAGTATGGAGGCGGGGGTGAGGTTATGCAACTGGAGGCCATAGAACTCCAGGAGCCCTCGGAGAAACGGATGGATTGGAAATCCGAGTCCCCTTAACAAATAAGGGACAAGGCATACCCGCTTTCCCTTAGAGGGGTTGGGAAAGCTCTCCGCTTGCTCGCCGCCATTATAGGTGCTGAGCCCGGCTCGAACTGGAACCATATAAGCTGGGGGGAGAAATCCCTGGGTCTGTATCTTCACTAATTGTGCGGGACGGAACACCTCTTCCAATCTCCAGGCTTGGGGCTGCGGGAGCGAGAGGAGGAGCTGCGCTGGCCGGCCATGCTGGAATGGATTTTTTTCGGGCGCGCTCCGATGAATGCTCGCTGAGGGAGGGTGGTGTGGTTTGGATCTGAGAATCCTCGTCTCTTTAATAGGCAACTTATTCACATAGCTAGGGTGGTAAATATAAAAATGCCCTGACTCCTCACATTCGCTTGACACGTGGAAGGTGGCCATTATTGGACACAGAAGCCAAGAAGCGCAACATTTACGAGAAGCCGGACACTATTTAACAGGTACTCAGAGTTTGAAGGAGAACCCGCCTTGCAATGCCGAAGACAATCTGCATGCCCGACTCATCACCATTGAAGTCTGGTTCGGGGGCTACTGAGGGAGTCATGGATTAGGGGGTATCCGGACAGCCGGACTGTTGGACTATGAAGATATAAGATTGAAGACTTCGTCCCGTGTCCGGATGGGACTCTCCTTGGCGTGGAAGGAAAGCTTGGCGATACGGATATGTAGATCTCCTTCCTTGTAACCGACTCTGTGTAACCCTAGCCCCCTCCGGTGTCTATATAAATCGGAGGGTTTAGTACGTAGGACCAAGAACAACAATCATACCATAGGCTAGCTTCTAGGGTTTAGCCTCTTCGATCTCGTGGTAGATCAACTCTTGTAATACTCATATCATCAAGATCAATCAAGCAGGAGTAGGGTTTTACCTCCATCGAGAGGGCCCGAACCTGGGTAAAAACATCGTGTCCCCCATCTCCTGTTACCATCCGCCTAGACACATAGTTCGGGACCCCCTACCCGAGATCTGCCAGTTTTGACACCGACAGGGAGCAAGAGGTTTTACCAGGCAAGTGGGGAGGCGCATCGCCTCTTCTGTCCTTATAAGGGGATAAGGATCTATTCTTCTAACCCACGCCTTCCTCCCAGCTCATTCCCTTCTGCTCAAGCTCCAACGCTCAAGCGTTCCTCTTCTCTGTCCACAAGAGGTCCTCCAAAGATGTCCGGACCCGGAGCGGGAGGCAAATGGATGGCCCCTACCGTCCAAGAGAAGGATATTAAAAAGCTTCGGAAGGCCAGGTATCTGGCCAAGAAAATCAGCCACCGTCTTCCGACGGCGGGACAAATCGTCCCTACTCCGGAACCCCACGAGAGGGTTGTATTCCTCCCTCATTTCATCCACGGGCTGGGGTTTCCCCTCCACCCGTTTGTTCGCGGCATCATTTATTATTATGGGATCGATCTTCACGATCTGTCCCCCAATTCCTTCCTCCATATCTCGACATTCATTGTCGTGTGCGAGGCTTTTCTCCGCATTTCACCGCACTTCGGCTTATGGTTGAAGATCTTTAATGTGAAGCCCAAGGTGGTGGGCGGTGAGCACGCCGAGTGTGGGGGCGCCATGGTGAGCAAGATGCCCAACGTTATATGGCCAATGGGAACCTTAATGATCCTGTCAAGGAGTGGCAACAGCAGTGGTTTTATATCACTGAGCCGTGCGGCACAGAGTGGGCCGCCTTTCCTGAGTTCCGATCCGGCGCCCCCCTGCGGCTTACATCCTGGATCAAGAAAGGCCTAGACTGGTCCTCGTCCGACGAACTATCGGTACTCCAGACGCACGTTGAAGGTATGGGAGACAAGAACATTGGTCTTGTCAATGTGGTCCAGGTGATGTTGATTCGCCGGATCTTGCCTTGTCAGCACCGGACTTGCAATTTGTGGGAATTCGATCCGACCCGGCACCAAACCTTGCAGGGTTTTTTCGGCTCCTCACACAAGGACATTTGAAAGGTGCTTTTCAAGTCCAGCAAATCATGGCCGGACTCCGTCAAAGACCGTGGGTACCAACTGTCCCGCCCAGCAAGTTCGGTGAGTTATTAAACTTTCTTATCCGCGTAACCCAAAAGAACCGCTTAACATGTTTTATACAACTCTCCCAGGGCTGGACGAAGAAGGCGGAGCGGATCCATTGTCCGGCCCCGCTGCCCGAAGAACCGGCCATCCCACTTCTGACGAAGATGTTGGTCCCGGCACCTTACAAGGTGCCGAAGAAGACGGCCGAGAAGGAGGCCAAAAAGACCCGGGGCGGCCCTCGTCGCCATGGCACTTCGGACACAATATCCGAAGGCTCCAATGCCCATCCCGCCTCTGAAGAGGACGACGAGGAGGAGGAAGATGAATCCCCCGCGGGGGGAAGAAAGAAGAGGACGGCCTTCGTGCACTTGGAGGCCGAGCTGCCCAAAAGGGGAAAGGCTCCTCTTCTGGAGGAGTCAACTGCCACCGCCGACAGCGGCCCGGCATGGGATCCCAGGGCCCAGCCCCTGGTGAACTCGTAAGTGTATAAGATCCGAGTATGTTTTAGGCGTCCGGACTCATCGTGGCTTAGTATTTTAATCCAAGCCATATTTTTTGTAGTCTGGCGGGGTCTCATGCCAAACAATCCTCATCAGAGGACTTGTTGGGTTCAAGTGCTATGGAGAGCGGGACACCCCCAAAGGCCCCTTCCTCCAAACAGGTGTACAACATCGAGGCTTCGTCCCAGAAGGACCCCGGCCAAGGAGGAAAGGAAAGAACCGTGAAGGCGGCGCCTGGAGGTCAAACCTCAGGGGCCAGACACATGGGGGAAAAGATTCCCATGGGGGCTGATGGCGGGAGCGATACTGAGTTCGGCTGCCAGCCGGATGCGATTCCAGAGACATGTACGGCTCCCGGATCAAGTAGGCAGCCTCCTTTGGCTGGAGGGGGAGTGCCTGTTACATTAGCGGCCTCTGTCTATCCAGAAGTGTCAGATGCTTTGTTAGTGGTGTTGAAAGACGCCTCCCTCGTTGACGAACACCATGCCCTTATGGGTGCGGTGATTGAGAAAATTTAGTCAACTGAGAGTGGGTTGAACGAAGCCTGTATCAGCCTTATAAGAGGCTTTAAGGTATGTTTTATGTGTTGTCGAAGAGTGTCATGGTATGGATAGTAGCCCCTGATACACTGTTCGGTGAAGAAACTGGACAGAGGGTCAAATATATATTCGTAGGAAGACTCATTAAATGATAGTTATTTCTCTTCTGTTATAAGCAGGCATCTGTAGCGGCTGCTGCCTCCCATACTGCGGAAATCTCCGGACTGAATCAAAGTCTGGAGCGGGCCAAGGAAGTACTTGACCAGTTGAAAATGTAGTTGAGGGATAAACAGGGTATGCACAAGTCTTGTTCGCGTTTATTGCGAATGAATTTGCAGTATGAACTAAGCTTTATGACATTGCACTAGGAATTGTGACCGAAGTCGAAGCCCTCAAGAAGGCTATGGCCAAAGCCGAGAAAATGGCGGCCACTGAGCAGGCTCTTCGTGAGAAACACGAGGCCAGGGTTGTTAAAGCTGAGCAGGAGCTACAAGAGGCCGTAGAGAAATGCGAGACCTTGGAGCAGAGTTTAACGGTGAAAGAGTCCGAACTCACCAAGGCTCATCAGGCCACGAGCGATGTCCAGGGGGAAACCCGAAGCGCCCTGCAGGAGATCCAAGAGGAGAGAAAGATCGCGGCTGGTAAGGTGTTTTCCCCGTAGAGTAAGTATTTGGGGGGGCTTATGTTTCTAATTTTGAATCCGGATTTCTCAGGGGTATTTGCCGAGCTACCTCGCAGCATATCAGATGCCGCTCAATTCTACCGAGCCGAAGAAAGGAATACTGCGGATAAGCTCTTCTGGTCGCAGTATTTGGCACCGAATTATCCGGTGCCTTTTGCCGATCAGCTAAAACAGCTGATCGAACTACAGAAGGCGGCAGAACTAGCCATGAAGGATTTAATTATCCAGTTGTGGCCTGCTGAGCCGATCCCAACTAGCTACTTCGGGCTCGTGAAGCGGCCTGTGGGTGTCTGTCCTCGACTTGACGTCATCAAGCGGTCGGTCTGTATAGAGGGTGCACGAATGGCCTTCGCCCGCACAAAGGTGCACTGGGGGAAGATGGACGCTGAAAAGCTGATGACCGAAGGACCGCCGGAGGGAAGGAGCACCGCAAGCCCGAGTTATATTATGAGAATGTCCTGAAAGGATCCTACCTTACTGCAGAGTTATGCACCAAGGACTTTATATTTCCATGAATGCAAATCATGTTGTACTTTCTAATGTTAAAACAAGGTCGGTTATATCAGTTACCGCCTGTTATATGAAAGTTTACCCTCCTGTGCGGCCGTTTTATATGTTAAATCTGAGAGTTGACCAGTCGTCAGCTGCCCCCACGTATGAAGTACGGGGGTGTTCGGGATAAACCTGAGCACTCTTTATCCCAGTTTTGGGTCCTCCTAAGGAGGTGCTCAGCACAACGAACCAGGCAATCGGACTATAGGGCTTTATCACTCTCACTTAGCCATAGGAGCTTTAGTATGGTCGGCGCAGCCCCTGGTGTTCGGAAGACCGTACTAGGGGCTCTATAAGCACCTGATCGGAGAAAGAACCGATCCATCGCATGCTGCATTGGTTATGGCATTGTGCGGAAGAAATCCTTAAAGATTTTGCAACCTCTCGAATAGCTGACCAGCTCTCGCCTTATCATGACAGTCAGTTTTAGCTTTCTCTACTGAGGTGTTCGTCCGGAAGAACCGGGACACAATCGCAGTAGTTCTTCCAGTGCTACCTTAGCCGATATAGCGGAACGTAAGGTACCAAAACATGGGAGCCGGGCAAACCCAACTATTGACCCAAGACATGATTCGGAGCTGATGCATATAATATTATAAGTTCGGGGTGCCGAACTTCCATGAAGGTGTTCGGACTTTACTGCCGTATTATGGGTAAAACGTAGCCCCTGACATATTTTAAGGCGTATCGCTATTTGTAGATGCCACTTTAACAAAAGAATTTCAATAAGAAATAATCAGCAGATAAGCGTCATATAAATCCTCATGTTGTATTTAGGTGGTACGTCTATGCGTATAGGTACAAATAATGTGATATATAAAAGAAAGGAATATGACTGCGGAACCTGCTGAAACCAGGTGGAAGAGGCTGAGTGCGGATCCGTAGTATAACCGGATGGTCATTGCGGGGAATGTCAAAGGATTCCCTTACGCGTTCAAGCTGCCTTCATATAGCCCATCCTGGTCGGCGCAAAGGTGAACCTGTGAGGGAAATATAAGAAATATTTATGTGCCGCAGGACGGTTAAGCCGCCAAGTGCGGCCTGTCCTGGCCTTCGCCGGAGTGTTTAATTGAGCCCTGGACGGGCCAGGCTATCCTTTCGTGAAGTAGGTCGGAGTTCCTTGACATTATCCGTAGGCCCAGACATCTTCTCGAGGTTCGACTGCCAGGTGCTGCTCGTTGTCTCTACTGCTAAGGCAGTGGTGTATATGCTGGCGCCGAGGGAAAGTTTGGCCTTGCCATTAACCGTGATGGCACCGCATGGACCGAGCATCTTGAGCTTACGGTAGGCATAATGTGGCACCACATTGAATCGAGCGAATGCGGTTCATCTGAGCAGTGCTTGATAACTACTGCGGAAAGGGACGATTTTGAAGTTTAACTCTTCGATACGGTAATTTTCTGGTGAACCGAAGACTACCTCAAGGGTAATGGAGCCTGTACAGCGAACCTCCTCACCTGGTATAATGCCTCTGAGAGTGGCTTTAGTGGGTTTGATCGTCGAATGATCGATGCCCATCTTGTGCACTGTGTCTTGGTAAAGCAGATTTAAACTGCTACCATCGTCCATAAGGACTCGAGTGAGGTGGAACCCGTATATTATTGGGTCTAGGACTAGTGCGGCTGGATTGCCCTGATTGGCGTTGACCGGACGATCTGTGTGGTTGAAGGTGACTGGCCCCAGTTTATATTATGGGACGACAAGTTCCGTTGAGTCACCATCCCTAAGGATGGATATCCGGTCCGAGTTGGTAATTTGGGTGGTATGTACCACATTCACCGATTGAATATGCGGGGGAAATTTCTTTTGCCCTGCTGTGTTCGATGGTCTGGGATCTTTGCTGCTATCGTCGCTTTGAGACCGCCCTTTGTCTCTGGCGCCTGCCCCGTCGGCTTGTTTGAAGACCCAACATTCTCTGTTGGTATGGGTGGCTGGCGTTTCTGGGGTGCCATGAATTTGGCATTGGCGATCGAGTATGCGGTCTAGACTGGAAGTACCTGGATTTTTATTTTTGGGTGGCCCATTCCGCTGACCAGACTTTGAGCCCCTGAACCTGGCATGAACTGTCGTGTTTTTGGCATTTTCACCATATTTGCTGCGCTTATGTTTGTTGCGTCGTGGTTTGCCATTGCTATCCCTGGCTTCTGATGTATCAGGTTTGCTTGATGTTTTGGTACTACGAGCCAACCAGCTATCTTCGCCCGCACAAAAGCGGGTCATAAGTGTCGTGAGGGCTGCCATGGATTTTGGCTTCTCTTGACCGAGGTGTCGGGCGAGCCATTCGTCACAGATAATATGTTTAAATGCCGCTAAGGCCTCTGCATCCGGACAGTCTACTATTTGGTTCTTCTTGGTTAGGAACCGAGTCCAGAATTTCATGGCCGATTCCCCCGGCTGCTGGGTCATATGACTTAAATCGTCAGCATCCAGTGGTCGCACATAAGTGCCCTGGAAGTTGTCAAGGAATGCATCTTCCAAATCCTCCCAACTGCCGACGGAGTCTGCTCGCAAGCTATTCAGCCAATGCCGAGCTGGTCCTTTGAGTTTTAGTGGGAGGTACTTGATGGCGTGTAGGTCATCACCACGGGCCATGTGGATGTGGAGGAGGAAATCCTCAATCCATACCGCGGGGTCTGTTGTGCCATCATACGGTTCGATATTTACGGGTTTAAAACCCTCTGGGAATTCGTGATCCATAACTTCATCAGTGAAGCATAGGGGGTGTGCGGCGCCTCTATGCCGGGCTATATCACGACGCAGTTCATTTGAATCTTGTCTGCCGTGTTCGGCTCGGCCAGATTTACATTTAGTGTATCCGGCGTGAAGATCATCGTCGCGTGTAGGCGCGCGCCCTCATGATCCGTAGATCAATCTTGCGTGTTTTGCCCTGTCTTCCAATACATCTCGCAGGTCTCGCGTGTTGCCCCGTGCCTTGGTATTTTTGTTTGAGTGGCGGCGGGGTGCGGGCGGAGCTTCAGGCTAGAATGCCTCTCTATCTCAACCAGGTGGACGATCAGCTGCATCGTACATTGGTGATGTAGGTTTCAATGCTTCCTCCCCAAGTCGGGGTAGCAATCTGCACTTTGGGTAACCCTTGGAAGGGCGTTCGAGTTCATATTCCTCGGTCACAAGGACTTCAGTCCCTCTGTCTGCTAGCAAATCCTGATCAGCTCGAAGCTATTGTTGCTTTTTTCAGGCTATTTGTCATGGCTATAAGCCGGCGCATAAAGCGCTCCTGTTCGACGGGATCCTCAGGCACGACAAATTCTTCGTCGCCGAGGCTCACTTCGTCTTCGGAGATAGGCATGTATTGTCATCCTCCGCCTCTCCCTCTGTCGCTCGCCCAGGAGAGTTGGCTTGCTCATCCTCCGTCCCTAAATCTTGTTGGAGGGGATTGTCATCGTCTTCGGCACTGTCCAGAGTACTATTATCTCCTGTGCCGGTATCACCGCTTTTCCTGTGGCGAGACTTAGAGCGGCGCCGCTGACGTCGGCGCTTGGGTTGCTTCTTGGAGGGGTCATCCTCCACTTTCTTGTCGCCATTGCCTTCTTTGGGTGTATCCACCATGTATATATCATATGATGCGGTGGCGGTCCAGTGCCCTGTGGGCAGTGGTTCCTGTTCGTCCCCCGCATCATTGTCCGTACCATCGATGTCTTCGGAGTCGAAGTCAAGCATGTCGGTTAAATCGTCGATAGTGGCTACTAAGTGGGTGGTGGGTGGGGAATGAATTTCTTCATCATCCGCATCCCATTCTAGCCGGACATAGTTCGGCCAAGGTTCTACTGATAAGGAGAGAGACCTTAACGAGTTTAGCACATCGCCAAAGGGCGAGTGCTGAAAGATATCCGCGGAGGTGAACTCCATGATCGGTGCCCAATCGGATTCGATAGGCATGGGCGCAGGCGGTTCGGAGTCCGTGGCCGAAGATGAATCCAATGGTCCGGCGTCACGGCTCTCGTGAGGGGTAAGGTCAGTATCCGGCTCTATCACCGCTGAGAGTGCAGCCTCCAAGGTGGGGTCTATCCGCCCGTCCTCGGATGGCACAATTTGCCCTGGATTGAAGGCCGGAGTAGTTGCCGGTGTGATCTCTCGAACACTGTCCGATGGCAGAGCTATATCATGCTCGTCGCGATCGTGCGGCACACCTGGCATGGGCTCGAATCCGTCGAAGATCAAGTCTCCGCGGATGTCAGTAGTGTAATTCAAGTTTCCGAACTTGACCTGATGGCCAGGGGCGTAGCTCTCGATCTGCTCCAAATGGCCAAATGAGTTGGCCCGCAGTGCGAAGCCGTCGAATACAAAGATCTGTCCGAGGAGGAAAACCTCACCCTGGACCGCATCGTTATCGATGATCGAAGGAGCCATCCAGCTTTACGGTGACATCACAGTGGAACTCTCAATGAAAGCACCAATGTCGGTGTCAAAACCGGTGGATCTCGGGTAGGGGGTCCCGAACTGTGCGTCTAAGGCGGATGGTAACAGGAGGCAGGGGACACGATGTTTACCCAGGTTCGGGCCCTCTCGATGGAGGTAATACCCTACTTCCTTCTTGATTGATCTTGATTATATGAGTAGTACAAGAGTTGATCTACCATGAGATCGTAGAGGCTAAACCCTAGAAGCTAGCCTATGGTATGATTGTTGTTGTCCTACGGACTAAACCCTCCCGTTTATATAGACACCGGAGGGGGCTAGGGTTACACAGAGTCGGTTACAAAGGAGGAGATCTACATATCTGTATCGCCAAGCTTGCCTTCCACGCCAAGGAGAGTCCCATCCGGACACGAGACGAAGTCTTCAATCTTGTATCTTCATACTCCAACAGTCCGGCCAAAGGATATAGTCCGGTTGTCCGGATACCCCCTAATCCAGGACTCCCTCAAGCTTGGTGATAGTGGCTAGAGAACTCTGTCAATCACTATCTTATCTGGAAGATTAACTCCCACTTGATTCAAGCGATTGTACTACCCAAACATTCTGTGTACATGCTCACTGACTGAGCCATTCTCCTCCATCTTGTAGGCAAAGTACTTGTCAGATGTCTCATACCTATCGACATGGGCATGAGTCTGAAATACCAATTTCAACTCTTGGAACACCTCATATGCTCCCTGGCGTTCAAAACGTTTTTGAAGTCCCGGTTCTAAGCCGTAAAGCATGGTGCACTAAACTATCAAGTAGTCATCATACCGAGCTTGCCAAACGTTCATAACGTCTGTATCTGCTCCTGCAATAGGTCCGTCACCTAGCGGTGCATCAAGGACATAATTCTTCTGTGCAACAACAAGGATAATCCTCATATCACGGACCCAGTCCGCATCATTGCTACTATAATATTTTAACTTAGTTTTCTCTAGGAACATATCAAAAACATAGGGGAGCTACAACGCGAGCTATTGATCTACAACATAGATATGCAAATACTATCATGACTAAGTTCATGATAAATTAAGTTCAATTAATGAAATTACTTAAGAACTCCCACTTAGATAGACATCCCTCTAGTCATATAAATGATCACGTGATCCATATCAACTAAACCATGTCCGATCATCACGTGAGATGGAGTAGTTTTCAATGGTGAACATCTCTATGTTGATCATATCTACTATATGATTCACGTTCGACCTTTTGGTCTAGGTGTTCCGAGGCCATATCTGCATATGCTAGGCTCGTCAAGTTTAACCCGAGTATTCTACACGTGCAAAAATGGCTTACACCCATTGTATGTGAACGTAGAGCTTATCAAACCCGATCATCACATGGTGTCTCAGCACGACGAACTGTAGCAACGGTGCATACTCAGGGAGAACACTTATACCTTGAAATTTAGTGAGGGATCATCTTATAATGCTACCGCCGTACTAAGCAAAATAAGAAGCATAAAAGATAAACATCACATGCAATCAAAATATGTGATGTGATATGGCCATCATCATCTTGTGCCTTTGATCTCCATCTCCAAAGCACTGTCATGATCTCCATCTTCACCGGCTTGACACCTTGATCTCCATTGTAGCATCGTTGTCGTCTCGCCAACTATTGCTTCTACGACTATCGCTACCGCTTAGTGATAAAGTAAAGCAATTACATGGCGATTGCATTCCATACAATAAAGCGACAACCATAAGGCTCCTGCCAGTTGCCGATAACTTTTACAAAACATGATCATCTCATACAACAATTTATATCTCATCACGTCTTGACCATATCATATCACAACATGCCCTGCAAAAACAAGTTAGACGTCCTCTACTTTGTTGTTGCAAGTTTTACGTGGCTGCTACAGGCTTCTAGCAAGAATCGTTCTTACCTGCGCAACAAAACCACAACGATTTTTTATCAAGTGTGCTATTTTAACCTTCAACAAGGATCGGCCATAGTCAAATTCGATTCAACTAAAGTTGGAGAAACAGACACCCGGCAGCCACCTGTGTGCAAAGGACGTCGGTAGAACCGGTCTCATGAACATGGTCATGTAAGGTTGGTCCGGGCTGCTTCATCCAACAATACCGCTGAATCAAAATAAGACGTTGGTGGTAAGCAGTATGACTATTATCGCCCACAACTCTTTGTGTTCTACTCGTGCATATCATCTATGCATAGACCTGGCTCGGATGCCACTGTTGGGGAACGTAGCATGCAATTTCAAAAATTTCCTACGCTCATGCAAGATCTATCTAGGAGATGCATAGCAACAAGAGGGGGAGAGTGTGTCCACGTACCCTCGTAGACCGAAAGCGGAAGCGTTAGTTTAACGCGGTTGATGTAGTCGAACGTCTTCGTGATCCAATCGATCAAGTATCGAACGTCCGGCACCTCTAAGTTCAGCACACCTTCAGCTCGATGACGTCCCTAAAACTCTTGATCCAGCAAAGTGTCGAGGGAGAGTTTCGTCAGCACAACGGCATGGTGACGGTGATGGTGATGTGATTTGTGCAGGGCTTCGCCTAAGCACTACGATGCTATGATCGGAGGAGTAAACTGTGGAGGGGGGCACCACACACGGCTAAGAGAACAATTGATGTGCTATGGGGTGCCCCCTGCTCCCATATATAAAGGAGGAGGGGAGGAACTGGTGGCCTAGGGGGGGGCATGGGGGAGAAACTGACTAGGACTCCTAGTCCTAGTCAGCCCCCCTTACTTTCTTTCGGAGGGGGAAAAGGGAAGGAGAGGGAGGGGGAGAAGGAAAGGGGGGGTCACGCCCCCTTCCCCTTGTCCAATTCGGACAGCCCATGGGGGGGCACCCCTTGTGGTCTCCCCTCTCTCTCCCCTATGGCCCATGTAGGCCCATTACTTCCCCGGGGGTTCCGGTAACCCCTTGGTACTCCGAAAAATACCCGAACCACTCCGAAACCATTCCGGTGTCCGAGTACCATCGTTCAATATATCAATCTTTACCTCTCGACCATTTCGAGACTCCCCGTCATGTACGTGACCTCATCTGGGACTCCGAACAACATTCGGTCACCAAATCACATAACTCATATAATACAAAATCGTGATCGAATGTTAAGCGTGCGGACCCTACGGGCTCGATAACTATGTGGACATGACCGAGGCACCTCTCTGGTTAATAACCAATAGCGGAACCTGGATGCTCATATTGGTTCCTACATATTCTACGAAGATCTTTATCGGTCAAACCGTAATGACAACATACGTTATTCCCTTTGTCATCGGTATGTTACTTGCCCGAGATTTGATCGTCGGTATCTTCATACCTAGTTCAATCTCATTACCGGCAAGTCTCTTTACTTGTTCCGTAATGCATCATCCCGCAACTAACTCATTAGTCACATTGCTTGCAAGGCTTATCATGATGTGCATTACCGAGAGGGCCCAGAGATACCTCTCCGATACTCGGAGTGACAAATCCTAATCTCGATCAATGCCAACCCAACAAACACCTTCGGAGATACCTGTAGAGCATCTTTATAATCACCCAGTTACGTTGTGACGTTTGATAGCACATAATGTATTCCTCCGGTATCCAGGAGTTGCATAATCTCATAGTCAAATGAATATGTATATGACACGAAGAAAGCAATAGCAATAAAACCGAACAATCACCATGCTAAGCTAACGGATGGGTCTTGTCCATCACACTATTCTTCTAATGATGTGATCCCGTTCATCAAATGACAACACATGCATATGGTTAGGAAACTTAACCATCTTTGATTAACGAGCTAGTCTAGTAGAGGCTTACTAGGAACACGGTGTTTTGTCTATGTATCCACACATGTATCAAGTTTGCGGTTAATACAATTCTAGCATGAATAATAAATATTTATCATGATATAAGGAAATATAAAATAACAACTTTATTATTGCCTCTAGGGCATATTTCCTTCACCTCCGCCACGGCGTTCGGACGCCAAACGAACCGCGCCGCCTCCGGCAAGGCAGTGGCAATGCGCCTCGCGTTAGATCCAAGCACCATTTGGGCGGACGCAACGGATTCTTGTCTGATCAAGTCCGACTGCTGTCAGGCATTTTCCTCGCGTGCACGGCGAAGCGCAATGCGGACAACCATCTTCTCCTCGGGCTCGCATGGGATGAGCTCCCAGTCCGCATATCAGGTGAGGAAGGACTTGGATCCGCTGCCCCCCATGCCGGAGAAGGCTGGAAATCACCGAAAGGGAGCTCAAGGACGGAGTGGACGCGAGTGGAGTGGCTAGGGTTTTGTTTGGGGAGCGGATGGGGACGAATATATGTGGGGTTAGGGTGGACAATTGTGGGTCGAATTCGACGTGGCGGACGCACCCGGGCGCAACCAAGCCTCCTCATATCTGCCCCAGATTCGGGCTAGATATGAGGTGTCTCGGTCAGCCCGGGTATTTAGATACTATATGAGGTGTCCGTCTGCGTCGCATTTTTTTGACCGGTTAGTGACCGGGCTGTCCGCCCGGACTATAGGGGGTTTGGGGCGCCTAGTTGTAGATGAGCATCTCCAACAACTTTCCTTTCTAAAAAATATAACTGCTATAGAGGAAGTTGGCACAAAAAACACGCTTCAGAGAATCTCCTCCGAAATATATAATAATTTGTGGGTACAAAAAATAATTGATGGTCACCTGAAAAGCACTCCATTTTCCATTGTATAATGGACCCTCTTACCTGGTGAACGTTAGGAGGGGGTAGCATTTCGAACGATTTCACTAGAAGTTTTAGTTGTGAGGGGATAACAACTTCTTCGTAACAACGTGAAAGCTTCTTTAGAAGAAGACATTTTTTTGTTTAAAACTGCCACCGATGAAGCAACTAAAACTGCCAGGAAAACACTGTCAAAATTCAATCCCCGCCGCTTGCAGGCTCGAGGCTCCGGCGAGTTTCTCCCGAGAGGGGTGGGACGATGACGAACCAGCCGAATTAGTTTTGAGATCCAAGTCCTCGGCTCATCCCGATAGGCTGGCCTTTCGATCATCCGATACCTGACACTTGGTTGGTCTTCTTTCATGCAGAGATCTCTCATCGAAGTAGGGGAGAGAGAGCGCGGGGCTCTGGAGTCAACTCTAGCTTATCATGCCTCGACTCTCGATGGAGTGAATATCTACAAAACCCACAAACACATAAAAGTTCAGAGTTCATGTGAACAAGAAGTTTGAAAAATATCAGAAAAGATATCCACCACTTCACACCAAGGTTCAAACATTGCTGGTTCCGCATTTCATTACGACCAAGTGTTGACCTAACCCGTTTTGTGCGCTGGCATAAAAGCAATCATTACAACTAGCATTGATGCATCATTGCTCAAGTTTGTACACTACAAAAAGTTTTAAATTATCAAGTGTCCGAGGCAGAGACACTTTCGAATAAGATGAGTGGCAAGGCGACAATCACTAGTCCTAGCCAGGTCTTTTCTCCACTCTATCGCATCTGGTACCACAGCTCAATGTTGGCTGAACTACGAAAAAAAGTAAGTTAGCGCCATTTTGTAACAATTACGTGAGTGCATGACATTATGACAACTAGAGCTTGGATTTCTAATAACAAAACTGCAGGACTTGTTGAGAAAAAGGATAAGAGACATAAAATTAACTTCTGGTTAGTGTGCCATAAGTTTCCCTAATAATTCACCCTCTGTCCACTAATGTATGACGTTTTGGTAGTTCAATTAGTACCATTAAAAAAATGTCAAGCTTCACGCCAATATATAATTCCAAAATTAGTCAATCCAAAGACAAATCTATAATGGAAAAAGTAAGGACAAAACAAACAATGATTTCAAGTGCAGAAAGTAAAGGCATCCACAAAAAGGAGGCAAAGCAGCCTGACAACCAGTTCATAAAAATTGTATTCATAGAACTTCTGCAACAAATGTAAAAATTTGTTATTATTCTTCAGAAGACCTGAACCAACAATAAGCATCACTAGAAACAAATCAAAAACTGACATGGTCGATGATATATAATAAATCTGATTTAGTTCTGATTCACGATCCCCTTACAACTTAACACGAGACCAAGCACTTGGAAACACAGCTGTAATGTCGGTCTCCACGGTGATAACATAACACTAGTAAAAGTAGTTCTAGCTAGGAGACTTGCAGGTCTCAAGTTTATAGCATAACATAGCTCGATGCTCCCACACAATCGGTAGCAAAGACTCAAGGAGCACCACAAGTAATGCCCGATCAGTTAGCCGTCAAGTTGGCGCTGCAAGATCCAGCTTCCACTTCAGTCACCAACTCCTGCACTCCAACAAGTACTCCATCAAGTTAATAGTGTCCAGATAGCTAGCTGCATTCTTGCCAGAAAAAAGATGCAGTACAAAGCTAGAAAGGTGCTGATATTTTTTCATGGATGGAGAAAGGTAAAACCTATTGGTGAGTGATGACTTACTTGGCAAAACATCAACAGTCATCAAATCTTCTCCTGGATTCCTTTTTCTTCCAACAGAATGCTTGATTGGGCCTGCCAAGCATCAATACCATTTAGGATCACCAGAGTATATCCGCACTTCTTGATTGAATCTTTACGCATAATATTCTCTTAACAGTCAACATTTCAAAATGTGTTGGAAGGGCTTTTAGATCAGAAATCAAAGGCTAAACTCAACTTCCATTTTTTATGAGATGGTAGAACATTAACTAGATATATACCAAAAAATATTGTGCTACATATGCTTATTAGCCCCACATGCAAGTGCAATCCTGCAACTATTATGGGTAGAAACAAATAGAAGAAAGAAAGTAGATGACAAATGCAACAGTCAGAAAAACTCCAACAGTTTTGAGAAAACAATCCGCAGTAGGAACCAAGAGGTAAGAGGACAGCAGAATATCAACATGGTGGTTACAGAACACGGCAGGTAGAATATTATTATTGTGATGGAGTTTCTCTGACAAGTGACAACCAAGAATTTTAGGTAGCAGTATGAGCAGATGGAGTTTCAACAAGTTATGAAACGGGTTGTGATCCAAGGGATTCAGTTAACTTACCAGCATTTGTGCCAGATGTGACCCAAGGGATTCTAAAAGGCTGTGAGACTGCCGCACCTGTGAAGAGTTAGAAATTATGCTATAATCCCTTGATTAGTTCATTTGGTGTTCTCTAACACTGAACCATTCTAGGGTTCAACGAATTTAAAATACTTCACCTGATTTTGCAACTGATGAGCACGAAGGACAACTAGGCTGACCTGTGCAAGTTGGAGCACCTGAAATGAATTTTCCAGTAAGAAACGATGACATGTAGACAATAACTATGATCCAACTTCCAACTAATTTACCTCCATTTGTCACTGATGAGGTCCCAGTGTTTTTAGCAGGATTTGTCACGGTCCTAGATATGGCCTGCAGAAGTGGAGTACCAGAAGCAGCTGCAACCAGTTCATTAGATTTGGCATCAGGTGGGCACTTAAAAATGCAACAAACAACATGAGGCACAGTAAGTAGTGCATCTACAAGAATTAGTTCAGCAGTTAGGCGTTTCACTAGCACATTTGGACTTTTCTAAAGAAATATTAGGATTTCATATATTAACTCAGTTGAGCAGTTAGAATTTCAGGTATCAATATGTGCAGATGCAGTTTCTACAAGTTATGAAAACGGTTGTGATCCAAGGGATTCAGTTAACTTACCAGCATTTGTGCCAGATGTGATCCAAGGGATACTAAAAGGCTGTGAGACTGCCGCACCTGTTACGAGTTATAAATTATGCTTATAATCCCTTGGTTAGTTCATTTGGTGTTCTCTAACACTGAACCATTCTAGGGTTCAACGAATTTAAAATACTTCACCTGATTTTGCAACTGATGAGCATGAAGGACAACTAGGCTGATCTGTGCAAGTTGGAGCACCTGAAACGAAATTTGCAATAAGAAAACGATGACATGTACTCCCTCCGTTCCTAAACATAAATCTTTTTAGAGATATCAATATGGACTACATATGGCGTAAAATGAGTGAATCTACACTCTAAAATATGTCTATATACATCTGTATGTAGTTCATATTGAAATCTCTAAAAAGACTTATATTTAGGAACGGAGGGAGTAGACAATAACTATGATCCAACTTCCAATTAATCTACCTTCATTTGTCACTGATGAGGTCCCAGTGTTTTTAGCAGGATTTGTCACGGTCCCAGATATCGCCTACAGAAGTGGAGTACCAGAAGCAGCTGCAACCAGTTCGTTAGAAGTGGCATCAGATGGGCACTTAAAAATGCAACAAACAATACGAAGCACAGTAAGTAGTGTATCTACAAGAATTAGTTGAACATTTAGGCGTTTCACTAGCACGTTTGGACTTTTCTAAAGAATTATGATTTCATATATTAACTCAGTTGAGCAGTTAGAAATTCAGGTACCAATATGTGCAGATGGAGTTTCTACAAGTTATGGAAATGGTTGTGATCCAAGGGATTCAGTTAACTTACCAGCATTTGTGCCAGATTTGATCCAAGGGATTCTAAAATGCTGTGAGACTGCCGCACCTGTGAAGAGTCAGAAATAATGCTTATAATCCCTTGATTAGTTCATTTGTTGTTCTTTAACACTGAATCATTCTAGGGTTCAACGAATTTAAAATACTTCACCTGATTTTGGAACTGATGAGCACGAAGGACAACTAGCCTGATGTGTGCAAGTTGGAGCACCTGAAACGAATTTTGCAGTAAGAAACGATGACATGTAGAGAATAATTATGATCCAATTTCCAACTAATTTACCTTCATTCGTCACTGATGAGGTCCCAGTGTTTTTAGCAGGATTTGTCACGGTCCCAGATATGGCCTGCAGAAGTGGAGTACCAGAAGCAGCTGCAACCAGTTCGTTAGAAGTGGCATCAGGTGGGCACTTAAAAATGCAACAAACAACACGAAGCACAGTAATAAGTAGTGCATCTACAAGAATTAGTTGAGCATTTAGGCGTTTCACTAGCACATTTGGACTTCTCTAAAGAATTTTGATTTCATATGTTAACTCAGTTGAGCAGTTGGAAATGACAGCAGGTTCCCTGCATTGATGACGTGCAAAGAACAACGTCAAGCTTGCATTGGAGTGCTGCTATGAATTATCATGCCGATGTGCATATATAACGTGCATAACATGTGAGCAACCAACAGAAGAATAACGGAATACTAAACTTTGGAGGTGTTTGGCAAACAATGAGCTTAGGAACAAAAAAATCGAGGGATGAGCTGAACAAAATATAGAGTGGGACTACATGGTGCATGAGCCACTTCCATGAAATACTCCAAGTATAAAGCTAGCCTAGCACAATACAAAAGCAACAATGGTAAAATCTGTGCAATAAAACCGGAGAAGCTGTAACAATGATGAATAAGAAAATTAACAAGAAAAATACAAGGCGTCAAAGTCAGATGAGTTAGCTCAGTTTTGCAGAGTGTAATCTAAGGGTAAGACAACGTTGAATTAATTAAATTACCTTCATTTGGATTTGATTGAAGATGCTGTTCTTGACGGAGCTCCGGAATTTTACCGGCTATTAAACATCCCTCTGAATATTATCAAGTAAGTTTTATCAGCACACAGGAACTTGCATAGCCAAAGAGATGTCCACAAACAAAGCAACAGCAGAAAATACTCATCACATATTTTGTTTACAAGCTGGAATTAGATGGTCAGAGACTAGTTTTACCAATAAGATCTGCCACCCGGCTGATTGCATTGTCGGGCAATCCTGCAATTCAATACATAGCAAACATTAACTGCCACACATATGCGGAGGTTAGCAGAGGGATGTTGCTTTTATGCCAAGATGTTCATACCATAAAGTGGGCTTGAAGATGGCAGGCTGCAAGAATCAAGGAAAATGTGTGAATGCCAAATGAAAACTACATCTGATGATAATTAATCAAGTTGTAAATACCTCCTCCTCCTGTTGAGATAGCCCTTGGCAATGGACACCGGCTTTGGCCGCAGGAATTGTTGCCTCCGGTGGCGCCTTGGACGAAGGGGGCTAGCAAATTAAACATGCGGGGGGTGATCAGATTGACATGCAGTTGATACTCGAACAGTAAAAGATTGGATGAATGAATGGATACAGGAACCCACCCGATGGGAAGCAAGTCCTGCGCGAGACCCCGGCCACCGGGTATTGCAACTTGCGTCTCAACTCAGGAGTCTCAAGAGCCCAGTCATCGGCAATCAACGATGCCTTCTCCCTCACCAGTATCCAGTCCAGGGACGCCCTACAAAGATAGGATTCATCTGAGGCTCGATAGTGACAAGTAGAGCAGTGACTCGAAATATTATACGGAGTAGGTATTAGGTACGTAGCATACGTGAATTGCGGTGAGTGGAGCGTGTATTGGAGGATGGAGTTGAGCTTGACGTTGCGACAGCAAAGGTTGGTCAGGAAGTGAAGGTCGCGGCGTACGGAGTCGTTCACGAAGCCGCCCACTGAGCAGGCGGCGACGTTGGCCAGAGACCAGAGCGTGTGGAGGAATAAGAGAAGGGAACGGGTCTCGACGCCCCGGTCGTCGGCCGGCGGCAGGAAGCGGTTTATGTACTTGACGGCTTCTCTCCACTGGCCCCAGACCACCAGCTGCCGCAGATGCAGCCTGCTCATCTGTTGCACATCCGACTCGTGCACGACGCTGCATGGCATACACGGCATGCAGGGGCGCGTTAGCCTAGCGGCAAGGAGACGAGCAAAGTGGGACGGCGGGCGGGCGGGCGGGGGTGCGTACCTGTCGTAGGCGGTGTCGAAGCCCTGGAGCCAGAGGTAGGTGATGAGCCGCCGGTTGCGGAGCCGCCTCACGCAGGGATAGTCCTCGAGCTTGCCGCTGCCGAGGCCTATGGTCTCCATCGGCTTGCCGCTGCCGGGGTCCAGGATCTTCTTCGGCCAGCCGCTGCCCGGGTCCATGATCTCCCTCCGCCCCATTGCGCCGGATGCAGCACGGAGCCTCGTTAGGGATTTGGCCGATTTGGGAGAAAACGCGAGGATTCGATTTGGGGAACAAACAGGGCCTATGAAGGAGGGGCGGTATGCGAGACCCAGGCATTTCCTTCCCCCTCCCTCCCGGTGCCCGGTGCTCGCTCGCTCTACCGGGACAACTTCCCGCTCCCGCTCCCAGTCCCACTCAAGAGTCAAGACGGCCCCACTGCCTGGACAACCTTTCTTCTGGCCGAAGCTCCACTGCCGACGATATGTTCTTTTTATTAAGGCCATCGTCATTTTTAGGGCCATCGTGGGTAGCTTCACTAGTTTCGAACCAAAATTATATCGTTCATGAGATTGCTAGCTAGACATCTATCCAATAAAACGAAATTTTATTATAATAACAATAATTAGCTAGCACATACTCCTTCCGTCCAATGAAAAATATACATATAGAAATTTTAAGACAAGTTATGAAATGAAGTAAAAAATGCATCGGAAAGGTGCAATCCGTCATCTTTCTCCTCTTTAATTACCTAACCACCAATGAGCTAGATGCATGTAGAAATTATGAAGACCATGTGTAGAATGTTATTGATCTTGATTACCGTGTGATGAGAGAGAAACATTTTTTTCTACTTTAAAGTGTATTGAAAAGATAGAAATACACTCTTTTATGAACAAATTTTAAAGCCAAATGTACACTCTTCATCAGACGGAAGGAGTACACCGCTTAGCTAGCAGAACAAAATCAATGTGTAAAAATGGCCTTCCCTGTTGATGTTGTCATGTCCACCCACCCCGCAAGAAAATGTTATCGCGTCCTTCCATCTTCTTTTTGGTGACATTTAGAAGTCAGACTTGACCTCCACTTGATGAAACCCAAAGAATTAGCAAGGTTCAAGTCATCCCGTATGGAACAAGCTTCATCAGTCGTCACATCTGCAGCACAATGCACAGATCTTTTTCGCAAATACGCAGAGCTTGCATATGGGCGTTCATTCTATCGATAGAAGGAGAAGAAGCAAAGTACATTCAAGGCTACATCACATCACACATACACTAGCATGTGCGCACATGATGGCCGAGCATGAGAGGGAGGGGATGCTCATCCCCACCTACATAAGCTAAACCTCGGGAATTGTGTTACCTATCCTGGTGGTGCCGGCTTTGGCCCAACATCTCCCATCTTCATGGATGAATTGCATCACGTAGTTGACGGAGGGGCAAGAATGATCGAAAATGCATGCGTTGCGTTGCTTCCACAGATACCACTCCGTGACGATAACGATGGAGGAGAGACCTCGATGGTGGGAGTCAGGAGCGTGGGAACACGAGTACGCACACCAATCAGTGAAGGAAGCCGTGGGCTGTCGGGGGAGTTGTGGACTGGCACCATGAAAGGACTTCGTGCCCAACCAGCCATGAAAGCGGGTCCTATTTCGCTTTCCACCGGCGGACCTGGAGGGCAGCTCTGAGACGGAAGCCATCCTGCCCCTCTCGCTCCTCGTATTGGCCATCAGCGGCGAAGGGACAGGAACAACGAAAAACTATGTGGTGGCGCGACAGAGGGTTCGAGATGAGCAAGGGCGAGAGCTAGAATGAGGTAGGGTTTTGAAACCCTCGGTTTCCCTCTCCTTATAAACATCCGTACTCGAGGCGCTGTCCACCTACGGCGGAAAGGACCACTTTTTCCGTCACCTTGGGAGAGTTTTTTCTCTATTTTCTTCTTTTTTTGCAGAAGATAGAGGCGACAATTACGGTTGGTCCCCTTTTTTAAGACTGATGATGCGATCATCAACGGCGTCAGCTTGGCGTCAGAACTAAAGGCCGCCTGATCCTTCGAGTGAGTTTTACTCGGAGGTTATCTGGGCTCTCAAGGGACGCGCAATGAAGGAGCCCGCCGGAGGTATTGCGATCCTCGATGCGACCTTTGCCATGCTCGAGGGCTACTGACGGGGTCCTGTACTAGGGGTGGCTAACACCAAGGAGCCCGGCCTCACCAACCATAAGGGGGCCCAAAGGTCCACGGCGTAGCGCTAACCAGGTGCCAGACGACCTTCTTGATGTCCAAGACTAGAGGGCGGCGACGCCTCAGATCGCATCCAACATGTAAACCCTAAGACTATAGGAGATATGCCCTAGAGGCAATAATAAATGTTATTATTTATCTCCATGCTCATAGTTATGTTTATGTTCCATGCTATAATTTTTGTGGTTCCCGAGCCCCTATATCCATAAAGGCTCTAGGGAAAACCCATGTGCATGTGTGGAATAATAAACGGTAAAATGTATTCCTAGTCATTCCTCTAAGACTAGCTCAAGTGTTGCATGATGATTATGTTTTTCCAATCATGGGCATGTCTATGCCAGCAACTTTGAGGGCACAATGTTAGAAGAACAATTGTGTTGAATCGACCCGTTTTGATGTTATGCTATGAGATACATTCGTCACAAGTCAATGATTAATAACACATAGATGGTTAATGTTTGCATGATTCCTTAGACCATGAGTATCGAGTTTCTTCATGCTTGATTCATGAAATTTGGGGTTTGTTAAATGCCATCCGTAACTGGATAGTTATTACGGCGGCTTACGGGAAACTTCTGGGAATTTTTCGAGATAAAAACCGAAAATCTTTCGGAGTTGCCGAGACCGGTTTGGTTGCTTTTCGCAGATGAAATTTACAGATCCGAAATTGTTTCGAAACAAACCCAAAATGATTTTCGTGGGTATTGGAATAATTCTAAGACCCATAGAAATATTTTCGGATTTAACGGACTCTGAAAAATGTCCTCATGAATAGTGAAATCAGCTTTATGGTTACATCATGGAAAGCCACCTTTTTGGGAGTTGCCCCAAAAGATCTAGGGA
>NC_041382.1:702136467-702146662 GCF_002162155.2 Triticum dicoccoides | reverse complement strand
CCACAAGGGTTTTCGACGTCCAAGAGGGGCTGCTCCATGGAGCCCCACTTGCTTCCCCATAACGCCCTTTATGTGTGACATAAAACATGGGTATTTTGGGTTTTCCATGTCCCACCCTTCCCCTTGGGTTTTCCTATAAATAGAGGTGGCGATGCACTCTCCACACTCACTCTTTCTCACATACAAGTGCCATTTCAATGATCTGGCTTCTCTCTCCATCCCCACGAAATAGTTTCGTAGAGCCGAAAGACTGTCTGGGTTACGGTGGGAACTAGTTCAGGACGGCGAAGCCCTGCCGAATAGATGACACCGTATGTGTGAAACTCTGTAGAGAAATCGTAGTTTAGGTCTTAGTTCGAGAGTGCCTCCCGAAGGGCTGTCTGTGTGACCGTCTGAGTTTCGAAGGTCCTCCCGAAGGGCTGTCCGCAACACCGTCCGGGGGACTGTCCGACCGCCTCCTGGAGGGCTGTCCGAGGGGCAGATGAGGGTATACATCCTCGCGGTTGGGAGGTTGTAAATCCTAGCTACGGGGATGTGCACCGTCGATCGTCATCGACTCTACTTCCGCTGCGCTACGAGTCGGTAACGAAAAGATCAAACCTTGTATGCAGTCTCCATAGTGGTCCTGGGCTGTTGCGTAGGTCGGAAATTTTTTGTTTTCTGCAGCGTTCTCCTACAAAGACCTCTCATGTCTATATAAAGGGAGGTCTAGGGTTCCCCTTGATCATCTATCCTTAGATAGGAGAAACTCTCGGTAGCAACAACAAACACCATTGTAACCCCTTGCACGAGGTATCCCTCCATTATGAACAACCGAAACCAGCAGGACGTAGGGTATTTTTTTTGAAGGCTCGAACCTGGATAAACCCCTCATGTGACCTCCGATCCATAACTTCCAGTTGCGCTTGGCCCCATACCGAGGGATCTAACAAAAATCTGCTCCGTCAAGAATCCATGGTGATTAGGCAACCAAATGATTCAGTACCTTTCCTCGGGCCGGCTAGCCTCGTGGGCCGTACGCCCCCGTTTTTGACGGGGATCCACGAGGGATTCTGTGCAACCAAACAAGCCCTCAGAGTTTCCCTATCCCATTCATGAAGATCAACATGCACCGCCTTCGTCCAAGCCCATGCTAGCTTGGCTTTGTCCCATTCTGTGTGAACAACTTCATCACAGTTTCTCCCTTAAGCCACTGTGCTTCAAATTTCCTGCAGCTCCACTTCCTGAATTGATTACCGTCATAGTAATATGTATCCAATAATAACGGCCAGCGATTTGAATGTATATGATGTTTATGGACAATCGCTGCCAATGGGAATTTTGCCGACCAATATTCATTGTAAACAACTTGATCAAGTTTCTCGTGAATATAGATGGGAGAGCTTTATTGAATATCATGTATTATTCTTTCAGTATTAGAAGAACGCATTTGTGATGGGGCCGTTGCTTTTGTATCCTACGGTTGGTACTAAGGTATTGAATTTTAAATATTGATGTGTAGAATAAACTAAACATTTACATGTCAAAAGCATCTTGATGCATACAAAGAGTGATCGAAGGCATCAATGACGGGCATTTTATGGATTGATATTGTCCATATTCATGTATGTTTGTGTGTACCATACATGGACATTCATCGTTTCACGCCATGTAAAATTTCCTATACGCCACAATAGGCGCAAAGAAACCTTTCTTCAACTACATGGCGGTGGCTATTTCAAATCTTTTCATCTGTAGTAAGTATTAGTATATTAGTATATTCTATCAGTATATTATCATAAGCTTTTGTTGATTTTTTTAAATAATTGCCTTTTAACTAGTACTAGGATGCATGAGGAAATATCTTCATGTATGATGCACCTTCACGCTTATACTGTACGACAATAAAAGCTAGAAATGCACGTGCATTTACCCTGTATATAAAAAGAAAATTATGAGACAGCATCTTCCGGCGTCGGCTAATAGAAAAATATTTGTCCCGACAGTGGAGGCAGGGAGCGGGAGCTGCCAAGAAGAAAAGTTGTCCCGGGAGCGGGCACCGGGCACCGGGAGGGGGGGCGAGACGCCCCGGTTGAGGAACGACGGTTGTGGGTCCCGCATGCCGTCCCGTCATACGCAAGGCGTCGCTCCCCCAATTCCTTGTTCCCCCAAATCCCTAGCGAGGCTCTGTGCTGCATTCGGCGCAATGGGACGGAAGGAGATCATGGAGCCCGGCATCGGCGGGCCGAAGGAGATCTGGGACCTCGTCAGCGGCAAGCAGATGGAGACCATTGGCCTCGGCAGCGGCAAGCTCCAGGACTATCCCTTGGTGAGGCGGCTCCGCAACCGGCGGCTCCTCACCTACCTCTGGCTCCAGGGCTTCGACGCCGCCTACGACAGGTACGCACCCCCGCCCGCCCGCACGCACGCCGGCCCGCCGTTTCCTTGCTGTTTAACGCAACCCCTGCCGCGTACGCAACGCAGCGTTGTGCATGAGTCGGGTGTGCAGATGAGCAGGCTACATCTGCGGCAGCTGCTGATCCGGGGCCAGTGGAGAGAGGCCATCAAGTACATAACGCGCTTCCTGCCGCCGGCCGTTGATCGGGGCGTCGAGACCCGTTCCCTCCTCATCTTCCTCCACGCGCTCTGGTCCCTGGCAAACGTCGCCGGGTGCTCAGCGGGCGGCTTCGCGAACCAGTCCGTGCACCGCGACCTCAGCTTCCTCAAGTCCATTTGCAGTCGCAGCGCCAAGCTCGCCTCCATCCTCCAATACACACTCCACTCGCCGCAATTTAGGTACATTACGTACTACCTAATATATTATTTCGAGACACTGTTCTAGTACTTGTCATTGTTGAGCCTCAGATCAATCCTATTCCTGTCTGTGTAGGGCGTCCCTGAACTGGATACTGGTGAGGGAGAAGGCATCGTTCATTGCCGATGACTTGGCTCTTGAGAGTCCTGAGTTGAGACGCAAGTTGCTATTGCCCGGCGGCCCAGGTCTCCCGCAGGACTTGTTTCCCATCAGGTGGGTTCCTGTATTCATTCATCCAATCTTTCACTGTTCGAGTATCAACTGAGTACATATCAATCTGATCTCCCCCATATATGATCATTTTTTATTTGCTAGTCCCCTTCGTCCAAGGCGCCACTGGACGCAACAATTCCCGCGGCCAAAGCCGGAGGCTATTGCCAAGTGCTATCTCAAGAGGAGGAGGAGGTATTTAGAACTTGATTAATTATCATCAGATGAAACCCAGTTCCACAGTGCTGTCTCTGAGTTTCACTTGCATTCACACATTTTCCTTGATTCTTGCAGCCTGCCCTCTGCAAGCCCACTTTATGGTATGAACATCTTGGCATAATATCAACATCGACCCCTCTCTCCTTACCTCAGCATATGTGCGGCAGTTAATGTTTGAATGTTTTGAATTGCAGGATTGCCCGATAATGCAGTCAGCCGGGTGTCAGATCTTATTGGTAAAAACTAGTCCCTGACCATCTAATTCCAGTTTGTAAACAACATATCTGATAATATATATTTTTCTGCTGTTGCTTTGTCTGCTGATATCCCTTTGATTATGTGAGTTCGTGTGTGCTGATAAACTCACTTGATAACATTTAGAGGGGTGTTTAAAAGCCGGTAAACTTCCGGAGCTCCATCGAGGGAACCCACTTCAATCAAATGCAAAGGAAGGTAATTCAATTAATGCATAGTTCTGTTACCCTTAGATTACACTGTACAAAGTTAGATTGGGGCATTTATGTAACGCATCTTACTTTGATGCCTCGTACTCCCTCCGTCCTAAAATAAGTGTCACTGATTTAGTACAACTTTTGTCACTTTTTTGGGATGGAGGGAGTATCTTGCTTGTCAATTTTCTTGTTTGTGTTTGTTACAAACCACTGTCTCTGCTCTATCGAAAAAGGCTTTCGCCCCGCTTTATATATAAAGCACTTGCCCAAGCCAACAGTACAAAGGTTCACACACTCACACACAGGTCTACATCCAACAGGGGCACAAAGCAGGACCACACACAAATAAAGTGTTCATGCTGAGGGCACAGCTCAACAAGCCCAAACACAAAAAGAAACGACATCATCTAGTCGGGCTCCGGCGGTGGCGGCGGAAGCGGAGGCGCCAGGCGGAAGGCGAGCGATCGAAGGTCGGCGAGGAGGGTGTTGATGACGTCCCGGTCCTGAGGGCGGCTAAGCGGCCGCCAAAGCTGCAAGTACCCACACATTTTAAAAATGGCGTCAGTAGCGCGACGAAGAGGGATTTTCTGGATGACGAGCTTATTGCGAACGGTCCAAAGCGTCCATGCGAGAACTCCAACGCAGAGCCAGCGAATGTGGCGGTGGCGGGGAGGGGAGTTGTGGATTTCCGCAAGGAGGTCGGGGAAGTTGGAGTTGCACCATTGTCCACCAACCGTCTCGCGGAAGCAGGACTAGAGAAACTGTGCCGCATGGCACGTGAAGAAGATGTGGTTAGCATCCTCCGCGGTGCCGCACAGAGGGCAGAGCCCATCTCCGGGTCCGTTGCGCCTGAGGACTTCGACACCCGAGGGGAGGCGGCCACGAATCCACTGCCAAAGGAAGACCCGAATCTTCAGAGGCAACCGGATGTCCCAAATGAGCCCAAAGGGCTCGGGGGCGAGCGAAGGCGCGATGGCCGCATAGAGGGATCTCGTAGAGAAACGGCCGGAGGCCTCTAGGCGCCACGAGATGGCGTCCGGGGCGTCAGTAACGCGCATCGGGAGAAGGGCGATGTCCTGGAGTAGAGAATCCCAGGCGGCCACTTCAAGGGGCCCGAAAGGGCGACGGAATGCGAGGCGCCCTAAGTCAATAAGGGCCGTCTCAACGGAGACCCGAGGGTCAACAGCAATGGCGAAGAGAGCAGGAAAGCGGGCGGCCAGAGGGGCGTCACCGAGCCACCGATCGAACCAGAACAGGGTCGCGGACCCAGTTCCAACCGAGATGGACGTGCCTATACGAAGCACGGGGAGCAACTGCACGACGGCCTGCCAGAACTGGGATCCGCCCGACCGTTGACAGAAAGCTAGGGGCTGACCACGAAGATATTTGCTGCGGATGATGGTGAGCCACAGGCCTCCGTCCCCATTGGCGATGCGCCATAGCCACCGGGTCAGGAGGGCGATGTTCATGCGGCGGGAGGATAGAATCCCAAGACCCCACTGGTCTTTTGGTTTACAGATGTCCGGCCAACTCACCATGTGGTACTTCTGCCTGTCATCGTCGCCAGCCCAATAGAACCTGGATTGGTATTTGGCTATTTCCGTGGGCAGCGTTTCATGGAGGCTGTAAAAGCTCATGAGGAACCAAAGGAGGCTGGCAAGTGAGGAGTTGATGAGGATCACCCGAGCGGCCTTTGATAGCCAACGCCCTTTCCAAGGTTCGACACGGTGTTGCATACGGGTCACCGTAGGACGGAGGTCCGCCACGGTGAGGCGCGAGTCACTAATGGGGATCCCCAGGTAGGTCGTGGGGAAGGACCCCAGCCTACAGTTCAAGCGATCAGCAATAGATTGGGCCTCCGGCTGAGGGTAGCCAAGGACCATCACCTCGCTCTTGTCGAAGTTGATCGTAAGGCCCGACAGCTGCTGGAAGCAAAGGAGGAGGAACTTCAGGTTAGCCACGTCCTGATTTGAACCTTCTACCATTATTATGGTGTCGTCCGCGTATTGCAGAAGGGAGACCCCACCCCCTCCAGCTAGGTGGGGGACAATGTCGTGGATATGGCCAGCCCCCTTAGCCTTATCCAGGATGGCGGCCAGAGCGTCGACCACCATGTTGAACAGAAACGGCGAGAACGGGTCTCCCTGACGAACCCCACATAGGGTGGGGAAGTAGGGCCCAATCTCGCCATTAATGTTCACGGCCGTCCGCCCACAAGAGACTAATTGCATCACGCGGGTCACCCAGCGGTCATCAAATCCCTTACGTAACAGTACTTCCCGAAGGAAGGGCCAATGGACAGTATCATACGCTTTGTGGAAGTCGAGCTTCAGGAATACAGCCCGAAGATGCTTCACCCGGACCTCGTGGAGGACTTCATGGAAGACCAACACGCCATCAAGAATAAACCGGCCTTGAATGAAGGCCGATTGGTTCGGGTGAGTGATCGAGTCAGCCAGCAGGGTCACCCTATTGGCGTACCCTTTAGCCAGAATCCGAAAAATCACATTGATCACAGTGATGGGACGGAACTGACGGATATCCGAGGCGCCGGGAACCTTGGGAATGAGGGTAATGATCCCATAGTTCAGGCGTCCCAGGTCCATGGCCCCTGAATAGAACTCCTCGAACAGAGCCATGACCTCCGGTTTGATCACCTGCCAGGAAGTCTTAAAGAAAGCAACCGGCAGGCCATCAGGGCCCGGGGCCGAGGCAGGGTTCATGCCTTTAATGGCAGCAAGCACCTCCTCCTCGGTGAAGGGGGCAACTAGGGCCTCGTTAGCTACGCCGGGCACCAACTGGGCCCCCCTCCAAATATCAGGGGCGAGACTAGCCCCACCCCGAGGGGTGGGGGTAAAGAGGGCTTTGTAAAAGCCGTCGACATGGACCCGAATGGCCGCAGGCCGGACGAGGGGGGCGTCATCCTCCCAAAGGCAGTGGATGGAGTTTCTACGACGGCGGCCATTCGCGATCGCCTGGAAATAAGCGGTGTTCGCATCCCCGCGGAGTATCCACCGCTGGGTACCGCGCGCCCGCCAATAGGCCTCCTCGTCGGTATAAATGGTGGAAAGCTGATCCTCAAGATCATATCTCAGCATCCACTCATCCGGAGAGAGCCCCGAGGAGTCAGCCCTAGCATCCAGGGCTTGAATAGCCAGCAGGAGCGACTTTTTACGCTCACGGAGGTCCCGGCCAAGGTTGGCCCCCCAGCCCTTCATGAATTGGCAAGCAAGCTTGGCGCAGAAGTGCCACGAATCAACGGCGGACATGGCGCGATGAGGGGAGGCGCGGGCAAGCTCCCACCGAGCCGAGACCGCATCACGAAAGCCAGCTTGGTTGAGCCAATAGGGCTCAAACCGAAACCGCGGCGGGCAGGCGGGCCGCTCATCCGCGGAGGAGAGGAGGAGAGGGACGTGGTCCGACCCAATGCGGGTGATCGCCCGCAGCGAGGTCAGGGGGCACCTCAATTCCCATTTCGGGGAAACTAGGACACGATCCAGGACGGATCGTGTCGGGTCAGCCTGGCGATTAGTCCAGGTAAATCTCGCCCCCGTTCTCTCAATCTCCCGGAGGCTAAGCTCCGGGATCCAGTCATTGAACAACTGCATCCGGGGGAGGTTAATCCTATCATTATTCTTCTCGTCCGGAGATCGGATGAGGTTGAAGTCTCCGCCCACCACCACGGGGAGGAGGGAGGCGGAGAGCTTTTGGCGCAACTCCGCGAGGAAGGCCGGGGACCGGCGGTGGTCCGCCGGACCATAGACAATCACAACCTCCCACTTGAAGTTCAGGGCTCGCTCAAACACTTCCATGCTAACGAAAAATTCACCCCGGTCCATGTCGCCCACCTCGAAAGTGGCATCCTTAACCCCTAGAAGGATGCCACCGGAGTGACCTGAGTTCCCACTAGAAGGGAGCCAGTGCCAGGCGAAAAGGTGGGAGCTGAGACCGTCAAGCTCAGGAAGGGAAAAATCAGTGCGCATGGTTTCCTGGATCGCGATGATGTCAATGTGTTCGCCGCGCACATACTCGACGAGCTGGCGGCGCCGGCCATCATGGCCGAAGCCGCGGATGTTCCAAAAAAGGGCCCGCATCTAAACCCCCATCGGGGGGCTGCTTGACCCCAGAACACGAGACGCGCTTTGAGCGCGCAGAGCGGCGGTGCGGGAGCGAGTGCGCCCACGGATGGATCCGTCTACCACCGGAGGGATCTGAGCGGCAGGGGTAGCCTGATCCTCGGGGGCCCTACGGAGGCGAGCACGAGACTCGGCCAGCTTGCCATCTAATATCTCGCGAGCCCTAATGGCCGCGATCTGTTCTAAGGGGGGACCCACTTTCCCCCTGAAAACAATGGCCGAGTCAGTGGCCACCTTGGCCAGGTGTCGGATAGGCACGGTCTCAAGCGCTGAAAAGGAGCAACTGGAAGGACTAGGAAGGGCGGAATCCACACCTGACTCGAGGTTCCAGGCAGCCGCCCGGATCTCCGCCCGCTCGGCGATGGACGGGACTGACGCGTCGGCCGGGTGGGCCGCATCGAGGCGGGTGCTGCGGCGGGACGCAGACACCGGCGTCGAGGAGGATCGGGCCCGCCTGGCGTAGGCCACAGTCGGAGGAGGAGCCGCAGAGCCAGGTGAGGAGACGGCCACGGCCACAACCGCAGCCGGGGAGGCCGGGGGGGTGGGGTGGGCGTCAGCATCCACCAGCGGGGAGAGCGTGGCGACAAGCTCCAGGGTGTCGCCCGACTCACCCCCCGCGGGTGAGGGGACCGGAGAGGGCTCGCCGAGGGGAGCGGAGATGCAGTCCCCACCCGTGAGGACCGGAGGGGTCGGCACAGGGGGGGACGGGGACTCCGGGCCCGTCGGGGAGGCGCGGTGGACCGAGACGACAGACGGAGAACGGGGTGAGGACGGGGGGGCGACGAGCATGCCCACACTCGAGATGTCACTGGCAGACTCCAAGGTGGGAGGAGAGGTCGCCGCGGGGGGGCAGCCAGCTGGAGGGCCGCTGCAAGGTCCGCAGCTGAGACCCGGGTGCGGCCCTGCCCGGACCCGCCGCGGCCCGAGGGGGGGTCGGCCGGCTCACGGGACTGGGAGCGGGAGCGCTCCGAGAGGTCCTCATCCTCCTCCTGGTCGTCCAAGCGGGAGTGGCGGGGGCGGCGGTGGTGAGAGCCATCGGCATCCCCAGGTCCGCCCCCCCGGAAGGCGGTCGGCGGCGAGGCGGGGGCGGCCGATGTGGTTCGGCGGCTCGGGGCAGATAGTGAGGTCGTAGCCGTCGTCGTTGAAGAAGACCCGGAGCGTGGTGTGAAGCTTGGAGGCATCGAGGCACTTGACCTTGACCCTGACCTCCTCCTCTTTGCGCAGAGAAAGCTCATCAACCACCACCACCTTGCCCAGGATCTTGGATATACTGCGAATGACCCTCTCAGACCGGGCCACATCGGGGAGGCCGGCGATGAGGATCCAACCCGTGTCCAGAACCGCCACTGCCTTGGGGTCCCATCTCGGCTCGGAGATGTTCACCACAATCCCGTTGAGGGCCAAGGTGATGTTGTCGCTGCGGGTGCAGAAGCCCATGCTCATAGCGTCGGGGAAGATCACCGAGAAGGAGTTAGGCGCGGTGGAAGACACCTGCCAATCCCACGAGCACCGGCAAAGATGGTTGAGCTCGGCCTCGATCATAGCCGGAGTGGCGACTCCCTCACCCACGACCGTCACCAGGGCCAGGAGCGAGGGGGAGGGAGGCGGCAGCTCTGGTACCTCGATGTGGAAGAAGCCCATGTCCTCGATGCCGTGGCCATACATCATGAGTTCCTCGGTGACCGGGCGCTCCGGACAGAGGACCGCGGGGTGCCCAGCCTCCTTGCAGAGGTAGCATGTCGGGGGGTTGGGACATGCCACCTGGAAGTGGCCAGGCATGCCGCAGTTGAAGCACGGAGGGCCCTCGGCGGCGGCGGCGGAACCCGAGGGCGGAGCGGCCACGGCGATAGAGGTAGCGGCAGGAGGAGGGCGAGGGGGTCCCTTCTTCTTCTTCTTCTTAGCGCCCGGGCGCCCACGGTTTCCATTGCCACCGTTGGGGGGTGGGAAGGCAGCCTGGGCGCGCGGGGGCTGGTAACGGCGGCTGTCCGGAGCGGTGGAGTCGGAGGCAGGGGCCGCCGTGCGCGGGGGGAAGACCGGCGGTAGTCCCGGCCCTCCCGGCCAGGGGAGCGGCGGGTCGGGGACTGGCCGCGAGCAGGGGAGCGGTGGCCCGGAGAGGAGGGGCGGTCGCGGGATCCCCCGCGGGTAGGGTCCCGACAAGCCGGCGAACGGGAACGGGCGGCCTGGTGCGGGGAGCGGCGCGCAGGACGGGGAGGGGAGCGCTGGTGGTCCCGGGAGTCGGGCTCCGGCGAGCGACGAGCCGGGCGGGAGGACAGGTGGTCGCGGAGGTCCGCCTCCCGGCGGAGGCCTTCGAGGGAGGGGCGCGGGGGATCCCAGCAGTCCTCCGCCCAGCGCTTGGGGCGGTGGTCCGCGTCCCCCCATTCCCG
>NC_041382.1:702119924-702135357 GCF_002162155.2 Triticum dicoccoides | reverse complement strand
GCGAGCGAGGGGGACGTCGGCTCGCCGGCAGCGGACGCTCTTACTGTACATATTTTATTGTTGTTGCTTTTGAGTTGCTAGGCTAGGTTTATGCTTGGGATATTTCATTGAAGTGGCTCATACACCATGTAGTCTCAAGCTACATTTTGTTGAGCTTGTCCCTCGCTTTTTTCTTCCTAAGCTCATCGTTTGCCAAACACCTCCTAAGTTCCGTTTTCTTCTTCTTTTTTTCCATGTTCAGATGTTACATAATGTTATATCACTTGGGCATAGTATGCACATGGACGTATTAATTCATAATAGCACTCACATGGAGCAGCCTCCTCAAAGCTGGACGTTGTTCTATGTTATCGCTTATCAATGGCTGGCAACCTGCATTTCTAACTGCTCAACTGAGTTAATCTGTGAAATCATACTTCTTTGGAAATATTTAGATGTGCTAGTGAGGATCTGTTTCTACCATTCATAATGTGATAGATGACATGATATGCTTTAGAAGATTTAGGCTAGAAACATCTCCCCTAAGTCTTCCATTATGTTGCATACTAATTCTCATTCGTGCACTACATACTGGGCTTCATGTTGATTGTTGTATTTTTAAGTGCCCACCTCATGCTACTTCAAACGAACTTGTAACACCTCTGGTACAACACTTCTGCAAACCATGTTTGGTACTGTGACGAGTCCTGCTAAAAACACTGGGACCTTGTTGTTTAGTTGGAACTTGTAACAACTTTTTTAGAAAATGTTCAAATGTGCTAGTGAGGGGCTATTTATATTATACCATTGATAATGTGATAGATGAAACTATATGCTTTAGAAAATTTACGCTAGAAATATCTCCCCTTAAGTCTTCTGTTATGTTGCATAATAATTCTCATAGATGCACTACTTACTGGGCTTCATGTTGTTTGTTGCATTTTGAAGTGCCCAGCTGTTGCCACTTCTAACGAACTTGTTGCAGGTGCTTCTGGGACTTCACTTCTGCAGACCATGTTTGGTACTGTGACAAGTTCTTCTGAAAACACTGGGACCTCATCAGTGACAAATGCAGGTAAATGGTTGGAACTTGGAGCACAGTGCTTGGTGGCATGTTGTCGTTTCTAACTGCAAAATTCGTTTCAGGTGCTCCAACTTCCATAGGTCAGCCCTGTCCTTGGTGCTCATCGGTTGCAAATTCAGGTGAAGTTTTTAAAATCTTTCAACCCTAGAATGGTTCAGTGAACACCAAATGAACCAATCAAGGGGCTATGAGCATTGTGTATAACTCTTCACAGGTGCTGAGCATTGTTTATAAGTTATAACTCTTCACAGGTGCTGCGGTCTCACAGCCTATTAAAATCCCTTGGATCACATCTGCCACAAATGCAGGTAAATTAACTGAATATGTTTTCATGCCATATAGGAACTCCATCTGCACATATTGATACCTGAAATTCTTAGTTGTCACTTGTCAGAGAAACTCCATCACCGATAATAATATTCAACCTGCTGTGTTTTATAACCACCATATTGATATTCTGCTGTCCTCGCACCTCTTGGTTTCTGTGGCAAACTATTTTCTGAAACTGTGGAGTTTTCTTACTCTTGCATTTATTAGCTGTTTTATTACTTCTACTTGTGTATTTCCATAATAGTTGCACGATTGTACTTGCATCTGGGAGCTGATAAGCATTATGTATCACAAATCGAATCATGCAAGTGCTCATTTTTATAGTATAGATCTAGCTAATGTTCCACGTCTCATAAAAAAACATAGTTGAGTTTAGCCTCTTGATTTTTGATCTAAAAGGCCCTTCCGACACATTTTGAAATGTCGAGTGTTAAGAGAACATTATGTGTAAAAATATTGATAATACTTACTCTGTTGATATTGATGCTTGGGCAGCCCCTATCAAGTGTTTGAGACAAGATGGTTGGTGTACCAACAGTGCTACTCAAGGTTCTGCTGGAAGAGGAAAGAATTCAGGAGAAGATTTGATGACTTTTGAGGAAGATGGTCCTGATAGGAAAAGGCAACGGACGAAACTGGTAATGCTTGGTATAAATGGCCATTTTTTTCACTCTATAGTTTCCTGCCAGAATATCCATCTAGGTTGCACTTTCACCAGTTCTTTTACTGAAGAATGTACTGGTCCCTGATTTCTTTCTTGCCAAGTACTTGAGCACTCACCAATAGGTTTTACCTTCTCCATTTCACGAATAATATCAGCACCTTTCAAGCTGGGTACTGCATTTTTTTCTGGCAAAAGTGCAGGTGGCTATTTGGACACTATTAACTTGTTGTGAGTACTTGTTGGAGTGCAGGAGTTGGTGACTGAAGTGGAAGCTAGATCTTGCAGCGCCAACTTGACGGCTTACTGAGCGGGCACTCCATGGAGTCGATTTGCTGCCAGATTGTGTTGGAGCATCGAGCTGTATTATGTTATCGACTTGATGAGACTTGCAAGTCTCCTAGCTAGAATTACTTTTAGTAGCGTTATGTTATCACCTGTGACATTGCAAGTTTGCAACTGTGTTTCCAAGTGCTTGCTGTCCTGTGTTACGTTTTAAGTGGATCGTGAATCAGACCTAAATCAGATAATGCTGCAGTGTTATGTTATCATCGACCATGTCAGCTCTTTCGTGTTTCATTTGGAGATCTGATAGACATACATTAAAAACAAATGTTTTCCTGATGAACGTTTGATAGACCATGTTGTTAACTCATTCTGTTTTAACATTATTTTCTGAGGTACAGTCTGTTTTGATGTGGGTGTGGATGATGATGATGAGTTTCAAAAGTAAAGTACAGTTATCCCTGTATTGTTCGGAGGGGAGCCAAGAATGCTTGTTTTCTACTCCCTCCGTCCTGAAACATAAGAACGTTTCTTAAGCTAACATTGCTCGGAAAATATTCTTATATTATGGAATGGAGGGAGTAATTTTCTATGATTTGTAAGATCTTAGCTTTGCAACCCCAATTTTAGCAGGTGATGATATTTATTGTTTGCTGAACGGGGGGCACATTTTTTTTACGTGGAACGGGCATGTTGATTGCCTGGACTCTGTAGATGCTGGAAGGTCTGATGCTACGTTGATCACGTGACACACGTGCTCTTTTTTTCTTTCTTTTTTTCTTCTGATGTCCAGGGTTGTATATATACAGACTTAAAGGCAGCAAGCCACGTGCCAAATGCCAATCTTTGCTCCGGCGGTCCATCTGATATCATATCAGCCTGCCTATCACGCTGGCAGCAGACCTGCTCAAACCTCCGGCTCGCGTTATCTTCAGCTCCAACCCAGAGCAAGCGACGGCATCCCAATGCAAAGCACTGGTGGTGAGCCTACAACAACACCTGAGAAGGTTTTGCATTTACGAACTCCTTAATCGTGCACAAGCTGCATCAGTTATCCCCCCTTGATTTAATAAAAAAGAAAAATGAAAACATCGTCTGTCCCTCACATGATCAGGACCAATCGCAACAATAACCGGCACTTATCTTTTACAGTATAAACAACCCAAAGAAGAGCATGCGCATGCTATTATCATTCCGCACAGGTGATGATCAATAGAGAATGGCTAGAGCCTAGAGATGATAGGCACAACTTAACCATGGAACACCGAACAAATGCAGGGAAGTAAAGCAGCAACCAATAGCTGATAAGAATCACAGCTTTGCAATTCAAATGGTCACTGGAACCATCCATCCTGCACCCAAGTCAACTTCCGGTACAAGTTTTCCATCCAAGGAGAGATAAAACTAAAGAGTGGTCAGTGGAACCATCCATCATGCGCCTAAGTCACACTTCTGTTACAAGTTTCCGATCCAAGTAGAGATGAAGCTAAGTAACCGACAGTGTTTCCATCACCATCCGATGCACCAAGAAACCGGTAAAGCAATTTTGCGTGAAAATGCCATAAACATGCATGATGATCAATGTAACTCATCAGGATTCAGATCGGACAAGTTTCATGAGGCACAGTATTGGTGGCATCAGTTCTCTTGCTGAGCGTCCTCAGGGGTTGGACTCCTTGCTTCTTTCCGATTAGGAGCTGCATTGTGAGGATCCGCAAAGGCATCCAGATCCAGATACAAGATCGTATCATCATATGCACACATATCAGTGAAATTGGCTTCAAAAGGACGAGCTCCAGGATTCACGTCCGAGTGCAGAAATGTGGAAAGATAAGTATCCATATCTGTATGTAGTACACATATAATAGAGAAAGAAACTCTGTGAGAAGAGCACACAGAGCTCCGTAAGGATCAACAACAAGATCCATGGTTTTCCCCATGGTTATTGCAGGAGAAGAAAACTGTGGGAGGACCATGCATACCTTCATAAACATTCCTCTCTTGATGACTATTTGTTTCAAAAGAAGTGCTTGCTATAGGAACTTGCACAACTTCATAAGGAGGCCCATGTGTTGCCGTACCAAACGGTATGTTTGCTGCAGAAGAAGCGGCGGTGGGAGCACCTGTTATAAGAAAACTGCATTCATAAGGAATCCCATCAGTTGCAGGATAAGTCTCTGTTAGAGGACCAAACTAGCACGGTTGTTGCAGGACAAGGAAATATGGGAGGAGCATTCATACCTTCATCATGATTCGCCTGCTGATAAACATTGGTTGCAGGAGCTAGCGAAGATTCATAAGCATTACCATATGCAGTAGCTGCTGCAGGACAAGTCTCTGTTAGAGGACCAAACTAGCACGGTTGTTGCAGGACAAGGAAATGTGGGAGGAGCATTCATACCTTCATCATGATCCCCCTGTTGATAAACATTGGTTGCAGGAGCTAGCCAAGATTCATAGGCATTACCATATGCAGTAGCTGCTACAGGACAAGTCTGTTAGAGGACCAAAATAGCATGGTTGTTGCAGGAGAAAGAAATGTGGGAGTAGCATACAGCATACATACCTACAACCACTACAACAAGACCCCTCCTATAGCAACGCTTTTTTCCGTATCTAAAAGTCCATATATGCGTTGTTAGTGTATTTACCAACGCTTTGGGATGCATAGCCTTATCCAGTGTTGCTAGCGCATAGTGCAACGCTTATAGTGCCGTTGGTAAAGGGGCCGTTGCAAGAGTACAACAGATAAAATAGACTTGTGCAACACTTTTATACGTTGGTGCTTAATGTACAGGAATCAAAATCCCATTGCTTGGCAACAAAGAGTTTGCAACGGTTAATTGTTGACACATATGATGTGAATAATATTATTTTTTTATATATAATGTCAGCATCTAAATTAATGCTCCATAAAGAGAAACCATGAAAATATTATTCACGGGAAGAAGAAATCATATACTTAATAAAATTGTTGGATTACAATAGTGATTATTACAGCAGGAACATCATCTAATGTGATGTATAATCTAAATATTTTCTTGATAGCAAACTTAAACTAAAGCATCCATCACATCCCTACAACTTATCTAAAACTTAACCGAGGAACATCATCCCTACAACTTAACTAAAACTGAAAGCATCCAGCATCATCATCATCATCACGAACAGGAACATCATTATCGTCATTGCAGTATACTTGCCACACACCCATATAATCCTCCATTTATCTTTTGAATCTACAAACAAAAAACAAAATGAACTGTTAACTCCAGAAACTCATCTACACTAGCTGAATACTATGTACTTCCTCTAGTAAATCGCTGTGAAGAAACTCACCTTGTGAGATCAAATATGAAGTAGTATTAGTAAATGTCAAGTTCATCCTCTCCTCTGCTTGCATGCCACATACCTGCCCTGGTGCACATGCTAATTAGCTCAAGTAAATAGTTCTTTGAAACTAAAAACAAACCATGATAATTTGTGTGTTGTAAATACAATAGAACAACAAGTGTTTTTTGTGATACATAGTGACATCCATTTTACAAATGGCATAGATAATGATGAGCAAATATTTTGTGGGCGACAAACAACTCTGGACCCAGAAAAGGAGGATTGCAAATCAATAGTGTGTATACTGTTATAGGAAAATCTTATTGGGCAAACCAAACTAATTTATATTGAAATTGCTAAAATAGTAACTAATTTATAGTGGAATGGCTAAAAGAGTACCTTAATCTTATAGGGACAACTTGTAGGTGCGTATTTCCTTGCAGTGCATTTCATGAGTACATGCTCATAGTACTGAAAAATAGTAGTACATCACAGGTCAATCCTTGTATTTAGTTTGTTCTTTCCCTTTCCGTATGGAATTTGCAAAATAAAAACGTCTGTTCCATCCATATTTCATACATATAATAGGCAGAATAGAACTTGTTCCTGACTTTTAGTGCGGAATAGTACCCGAAAAAATACATCTATAGAAGCACCGTGTCCTGAACTAATGATAACCACAATACCAATATCCTTATTAGTTGAAAAAGGTAAACTTCTAATAGAAAAATATTTCCCATGATTTTTTAAACAGGATACATGGAGATACCATGTTACCACAAAGGCAGTAAAAAAGATAATGCAATTATGCTTTATTTGGTCTGAGAGTGCATACGAATATAGCATATAGTTTGTATTGGCCACTATACTGGGATAACAATACAACAGCTCCCAACTGTAACAGAAGTACCTATATTATTTTTGGGAACTAAGGGAAAGCATCTAACTTACCGCCAAATAGTGGTTGAAATATTCATCATTTGGTACTAAAAACACCTTGTTGATGATATAGTCATACATAATAATCATATCTGACTATCAGAACTTGAAGATCAGCTTTTATTTCAAAAGGGAAAAGACAACAATCTGTAAGTATAAATCAATAAGTAACCATTAAAAAGGAAAATAAATAATTCTGCTCAGTTTCAAAGCCAACATGGTATTACATAAGAAACCATATACATACCGTCATACCCTACCTGCAGTATGCGTACTACAAGCCATGTAGACTAAGTTAAGATGTACAATTGTAAAAGCCATGTATATATAGTTCGTGATATTGAACTTGAATTACAATCGCTTATATGTGGTGTTAAATTAATTGGTGCACTTTATTGTTGTTTAAAGCATATCAATTTGCATAATATAGAGAGGCTCGATTATTACCCCTGCTGGAAATGTTATTGGACGAAAACGACATCAGAAAGGCAAGAAGGCACATGAATGAATCAGCATTCGTGCGCGTACTTTGCTGAAACTGGGCACCTCCAGAAAGCGATGAATTGCCATCAGTCACCAAAGAGCTAACACCAATGCTTCGGCCAGAGGAATTTGTAGTACTGACTGGAAAGCTACCATTCATGTCCCTGGGAACAAGTCCAAGGTTGGAGCATGGGGCGCCGGACATGGAGGTCAGCAGTGTTGAACTGAACCACCACCTTGAAGACTGTTGCTTAATAGGATAGAACGTCACTGGAATATAGCAAGGATCTTCCGATATTTTTGCTAGAAGCTGCAAAGTGTAATTATCATTAAGACTTTGACGTAATGCAAGCGAATCAAGAAAATAGTCACCACAAAATTTCTTGACCAATGAGCTTATGAACCAACAGTCCTAGGACGCCTAATTCTAAGTTACTAACTTCTAAGTCTCAAAAATCAAGAGGACTCGTTTCAGGACATCAGAGATAAAAATAACCATCATCGAAAAGCAAGTGTCGATCCAATCTAGAGATAACACAAATAGAGAGGAAACGGGGCAAGAGAAGTAGACTGGGACAAGATATTTCATTTGAATTACATACTAGCACATGGATACAGCCAAGGCAAAGAACGTGCAGACTTGGTGGGAAGGTTTGAGCCTGTTCATGGCCTTACCTTGGATTCACCGTTGGCCGCAGGGGAGCGGTGTTGAGGGGCGGCGCGCCGGGATCCAGGGCCGCAGGGGAGTGGTGATGAGGGATTGCACGCCGGGATGGAGGGTCATAGGGGAGTGGTGAGGGGCGGCGCGCCGGCATGTAGGTCGCTGCCGCGCAAAGGAGTCGCAATGCTTGATGAGGGCCGGCGGCCGTCGTGGGAGGAGAGGACTGGAGAGGAATAGCGGAGGCTGGGGACAAGGAGGAAAGACCTAGACTAATCCTGAAAGCCAACTTGGGCCGGGCTAGACAAAAGGCTGGGTTAGTGTGTTGGGCTGGGAGTATGTACAAAGATGGGTCACGAGCAAGTCTACAACGCATATTCTACAATGCTTATATGCGTCTCTCTTGTGAATTTTGCAACATACACTCAAAACGTTGTACAATATGTGTTGCTTTACAAAGGGTATCCTTGTAGTGAACATGATCCAACTATTGATTAACATTGGTTGCAGGAGCTAGCGAAGATTCATAAGCATTACCATAGGCAGTAGCTGCTGCAGGACAAATCTCTATTAGAGGACTAAACTAGCACGGTTGTGCAGGAAAAGGAAATGTGGGAGGAGCATACATACCATCATGATGCATTTGCTGATAAACGTTTGTTGCAGGAGCTTGCCAAGATTCATTAGGATTACCATACACAGTAGCTAATGCAGGAAAAGTCCTGGTTAAAGTGTCAAGCATTGTGTTGTTTCTCCATTGGCTCTGCTGGCTTTGGACCTCTCTTTGCTGGCTCATGGAGGGCTGATTCCAGGGCTCCACACTGTCTGAGACCAGAGGGTACGGCAGCACCTGCTGCTCAGCCTGTGGCAACTCCAGGGACAAATGCTCCTTGTGCAGCCTATCTTCAGTAATAACAGTTGATCCCATCTTTGCGAATAGTTCAAACAACTGTAACCGCGCATCATCAAGTGCAGCAGGGTTGCCATGCATGTCCTTGAACTTAAGCGCAATGGACCTCCCTTGACGGAGCAACTCTGAAAATGATTTGTTTTCATCCAAAGTGACACGGCCACCATCGTTCTTCCCTGCCCTGCTTGATTCAGCAGCAGCCATTTGTTTCCCAGCATGAGGCATGATGCACTTCCTCTTCTTACTGGACATGCCAGCAGTATTCACTTGCTGTAGTATCCTCTCTGCAGCAACATTCAACACATTTCCAGATTCTTGCACAAATGTTTGTGCCACGAGGGGAGCACTTCTTTTCTGCACATCGGCTGCGACATTCTTACATTTTCCCACATGGGACTGAAAAAATCTGTTTGGCTTGGTGTTGAAAACATCCTGGCACATTAGACATCGGAACTTCTTACGTTCTGGTAATGAGAACACATATGGATGATATGGACTGGGTGAAGCTCTCGGTTTACGTGGGTACCTAAAGATGGAAAATGGCATAGTTAATGGCAAGGCCATGGAAATGACGCAAGGGAAAAACAATGGTAACACCGAGATAACAATGCAAGTAGCAATATACTTACTCAAATATGTTTGTGCAGTATAACCTCAGATGGTCAGTAATTGCAATTAAGAGAGCATCTGGATCAGCTGTCAACTCCCTACGCACACATGGAGTCAAACAGAATATTTAATCCAGAAATTGAGCACAACAAAAATTCAAAATTAGAGCATAGGTACAAAATTGAAAGATAAAGCACAAATAATTACTTCTTGCCATGTATCCACAAAGAGATATCCTTTATGGTGTCATTAAGAAAAATGGTATTGGTGAAATCAGTCTTCAACCCCTCTAATGGTTTCACTTTCGAATTGAAATACTGAAGAAGTGTATCACCATCAAAACCTCCTTCCTTCAATCCCAGCAATTCTGCTTTGCGGCACAGAAGGTATAGATATGGATGCTGGTCATTACCAATAAGTAGTCTGATATAATTCTCAAGTTGTGCCCATCTATTCTCGTTTACTAAATTCTGGGCAAAGGCGATGTCAAATCTGCAAATTACAGGCTTAATTACACATAAGATCAATGTTGATTAACAAAAATCTGCAAATAATACAAGTTGAAGTTCACATGACACTAGTAGAAAACAGGGCTTTGGTCCAGGCCGGGTCAGCCCATTAGTCTCGGTTCAGTCCAGAACCGAGACCAATGGGGGCATTGGTCCCGGTTCGTGAGCCCAGGGGGCCGGCCGGGCCACGTGGGCCATTGGTCCCGGTTCATCTGGACCTTTTGGTCCCGGTTGGTGGGATGAACCGGGACTAATGGTCCTCGCTCCTGGCCCACAACCATTGGTCCCGGTTCGTGCCTCAAACCGGGACTAAAGATTAGACCTTTAGTCCCGGTTTGAGGCACGAACCGGGACTAATGAAAATGGGACCTTTAGTCCCGGTTCGTGCCACGAACCGGTACTAAAGGTTCCATTTTCAAACTCTACCCCCCTGATCGCCTTTTCAGTTTTTTAAAAAATAAAAGAAAATGATGAAAATGTCAAAAAAATAAGAGAAAATAAGTTTTCCATGTGATATGTGGTCTAGTTGTTGGGAAAATTTGCAAATGTGAATTTTGACTTTATTTGCAAAATCTCTCTGAAATTTGTAAAAATGGGCATAACTTTTGCATACTAACTCGGATGAAAAAGTTTTTATATGAAAAATCATCTACTCGAAAGTTACACCCGAATTTAACGGGGGGAACCCCGTTAAACATTTTCAAAATCCTCAAAAACCTAATAGAAAAAAGTTACGGGGCTTTTAAGATCTAGAGTGAAAAAAATCAAAAAAAATTCAAACAGTGGGCAAACTATGGTCAAACAATGGTCAAACTAATTATTCTAGAATATTAGTGTTACTAAATAATTATTGTTTTTTAAAACAATAGTTTCAAAATAAAACTATGAAATGTGTCACTTCATGCTCAAGCAAAATTCCTGAAGGTTAATAGGATTGACATTTTAGTATTGTCAGGAAAACAACAAGTGTAGACTTGGAGCGAGGGAGAATAGAACCTGAAAGTTAAGCGTGCTCAGGCTGGGGGAGTGGGAGGATGGGTGACCGTTCGGGAAGTTAGATGATTTGGAATAATGAGGGATGATTAGAGGATAAATTGAGAAGTGATGAGGGGTGGTGATTACAGACTAGAGGTTAAAATAATTCAGAAATTTGAAAATAAAAAAAATAAAAAAAAAATTAAAAAAATCAAAAAAATTATAAAATTTCCTTTAGTCCCGGTTGGTAACACACCAACCGGGACTAAAGGTGGAGCTCCACGTGGCCGCGCCCGGTTCTGGATTGAACCGGGACTAAAGGGATAGACATTAGTACCGACCCTTTAGTCCTGGTTCCAGAACCGGGATTAAAGGCCCTTATGAACCGGGACTAAAGGCCCGTTCGGGAATAATGAGGGATGATTAGAGGATAAATTGAGAAGTGATGAGGGGTGGTGATTACAGACTAGAGGTTAAAATAATTCAGAAATTTGAAAATAAAAAAAATAAAAAAAATTTAAAAAAAATCAAAAAAATTATAAAATTTCCTTTAGTCCCGGTTGGTAACACACCAACCGGGACTAAAGGTGGAGCTCCACGTGGCCGCGCCCGGTTCTGGATTGAACCGGGACTAAAGGGATAGACATTAGTACCGACCCTTTAGTCCTGGTTCCAGAACCGGGATTAAAGGCCCTTATGAACCGGGACTAAAGGCCCTTTTTCTACTAGTGTGAAGGAAAAAAAATCAAAAAAATTATAAAATTTCCTTTAGTCCCGGTTGGTAACACACCAACCGGGACTAAAGGTGGAGCTCCACGTGGCCGCGCCCGGTTCTGGATTGAACCGGGACTAAAGGGATAGACATTAGTACCGACCCTTTAGTCCTGGTTCCAGAACCGGGATTAAAGGCCCTTATGAACCGGGACTAAAGGCCCTTTTTCTACTAGTGTGAAGGAACCAACACTAATATGGTACTATAAAAACTACAGCAATCAAAATCACGAAAACACTTTATGTTTTCTATGTTATATACTGCTGTAGCATGTACTGGTGTTCACGAATTACAGCTCATGTCTTACAGGATCGTATCGTTGAGAAAACAGCAGATGCATAATTATTTTCGAAATGCAAAGAAAAAAAGATTGGAACAATTAGCAAAGTTGAATTCATAAACTTTAAGATAAACACTTGAAGTAAATAAATGCAATGACTTATGCAAATTAAAGTGCAATAGCTCGGATAGAAATCATATAACCTTGGTAATGTCAACAAGCACAACCAAACAATTATGCAGAAGTAACAACATATTATTTATTTATTTGCAGGGAAAAGTAACAAATTATTAACACAAATGCTTCCATTAATATTCAGATCTTGTACAATAACAACTACACTAAGTATCAAGCATCCGTCAGGTACTAATAATAATACTGTATCTCTAGATAAGCAGATCCTCCCCAACGAAAATAAGTGTCTGAGTCAATTCTGGTGGCAAACGGCCTGTCTAAGGACTCCGTGTCGTGTGCAAGGCCCGGTTTAGGCATGATGGCCGAGCCAAGGCATGACATTTTCGAAACCCTAAAGAACAAATCGCCGCGGAGCACGCCTACTTGGGCTGCTCAGGTGTTGTAAATATTTTGGGCCGATGAGATTTGGCCCGTTTAGCCGTCGCCCGCAGCCTAGACAGGCTACGGCTGCTCATTGCCGTCGGCGTCGGCGTCTCCGCCGCTGCGGGAAACATTCTACACGCTCGCGCTCAAACCTGCCCTCGCAGTACCCACGCGCAAAAGCTGCTCCCTCCTCGACCTCGCTCCAGCCCCAACTCCGCCTCCATGCGCCGCCGACCAAGCGCGCAAAAGCTGCTCCCTACTCGCCCTCGCTCCATCCGACGCCCGCCACAGCATCCGGCGCCGAACTAGTCGCGCCTGATGATACACCACCCTAGCCTAGGGTTTAGGGAGGGGATTACCTTGTTGGTTCGACGGGGTCTCCTCCCCCTCCAGCGGCTGCAGCTGCGGCAGCATTATGTCCGGCCTCCATGGATTCCTCGCTCCACCCGCGCTCTGCTTTTCCCCCCCAACGATCGCCTGCGCTTTCGAGGAACCAGAGAGAAGACGGGTGCGCGCTGCGCTGCGCTCCAGGGGAGAGAGACGGGGTGCTTAATTCGAGGTGGGAATGAAGGGGGAGGGTATTGGGAGGCGCCGGATGTGCTGTGTCGTTGTGGTCGAGTGGCGAGGCGGAGGAGGCCCCGACGGCCAGCCAGGACGACTACGGTCTACGGAGGCGTGACTTGCATTGTGCCTTCGCCCCTTGTGTGCAGGCTTCAGCTTTTACTTTCTGTAAATCGCATATACTAGTAGTACTACAAGACAAGAAGGATCGAGAAAGCAAAAAATGCACGCTAAAGTCGGCTCTGAACTCTTTTCTGCACCTGCAGCGGGCAGCGGCAATACCACCGCGGTCCGCGGAGGCATGGACTCAGAATCTCAGCCGCACCAACTGTTGCCAGATTGGCAAAAAAATCGTTCACAGCCTTTATTAGCCCTTCATCTTCCTTGATCACATTCACACAAGAGGACTAGAGTGTCCGCATTTCTTTTTGATCTCAGTCAAAATTTTCTTTTTTTGAAATTTTCACCGGGGAGGAGGGGGGGCTCAACCACCTGAATATATGAGGATAATTGGTTTGATGCCAACATTTGGCATTGCCAATACTTGGCAAGCCAACAATTGGCAATTTCAAAGTTGCCATAATTGACAACTTCTCGTGAGGTTGGCAAGTAAACTTGGTAACCAACCAAGCACTAGCTAATATTTGGCATTTGTCAAATGTTGGCATGCCAATTTTTGGCATCAAACCAATCATGCTCATATTCCATCGAATTTGCCTAGAAGCCTCGCAGCTCCATACAAGATAGGTTCAAGCGAACCAGAATACACGGGGGAAACAAGAGGAGACACAACCAAAAAAGACACACACGCACGCACGCACGCACACATCCAGCCGAACCTCCGGAAGACCCGCCGAGGAAAGGGCACAGAAGAAGGCCTTTTGAAGATCCGAAGCCGGACGCACCAACACCACCGACCGCCATTCCAAATATCATCAGCACAACCAGCAAGGAAGAGGACCTCAACTTACACCTTCATCTGACCAAGCAAGGAGAAGAGCCTTGAACGTTGGTCGGCTGGTTGCCACCCAACAGCACCCCGCAGAGGTAGAGGTGTGCCATATGGGAACGAGGTGATCCATTGAGTAGGATAACGACCCCGCTAACCCGGCTTCAGATGAAAATCAACCCCATTCCGGCGCATGGCTGAGCCACGATCTCGCAGACAGAGCACCACCTCCTCACCAACAAGGCACACACCACCGTCGACCCCAAATTGGCCACACCACCACCACCATCGAACCCACAGCGAGCAGCCCCCACATAGACGAACCGAGCCGAACCTAGATGATGCCTTCAAGAAGGGATGCGACACAAAATGCGCCGCCATCACCCGTTCCAGGAGAACCTGGAACATGGGTTTCCCCAGGTTTTCGGAGGAGCACTCACCATGACAGCGCCGCCTCCACGGAGGTGCACGGCGCCCGCAGCCGTCGCCGGCTCCGGCAGGAGCAGAGCTTTCGCCCAAGTGAGAATACCACCTCCTAGAAGTATCGATAGGTCGTGGAGCACTGCCCCCTGCACATTGCCACAGAGAAGGGCCACTGCAGCCCCGCCGCCACACATGACCGGACCCGGTCCACCGCAGGCCAGATCCGGCAGGATCCAACATGCCCCGCCCGCCCTCCATCGGATCGAAGCCAAATCCGCGGCCGGCAGGCACGTCGCCCAGGCAAGGGGCGAGCACCACCACCCTGCGCCTCACAGAGCACCTCCGCCGGACCCCCAACCGAAACCAGCAGATCCCCGACGCCCCCGAAGCACCGGGCACCAACGCAGCAGGGAGTCGCCGGTTCGAGGGAGGCCAGCGGGAGGGAGCCGCAAGCGCACCCACCCCCCACCGGCCCCGGCCACCGCGCTCGAAGAAGAGACGCGCGCCGGAGTCACGCCGCGCCGCCCGCGCCACACAAAGCTCCCCCGGCTCGTAGGCGCTCTGCGCAAAGAACGACGCCCCGCAGCCGCCAGATCTGAGCGGGCTTTGCCCGGCAGGAGCTTTTGGCGGCGGCGGGAGGGAGAGGGAGTAGCTAAAGGGGTGGTTCGGCCGGGGGGAGGGGTCGCCGCCCGAGCCGCCCTGGGGAGGACGGCGCGGGGGGAGCGGGTCACTATATGATTGTTTCTTTTTTTCAGTCAATTATTTTGAAATACGTTTGAACATGGTAGAGGTAAGAACATGCTCAACTCACCTCGTATATATCTTAAACGCTAAACTTCAATCTTACCCGCCACACTTCTTCGACCACTACATCTTCCTCCCAGCCATCAGCTCGGCCAGTGACATTGTTTTCCGTCGCTAATTATTCTCTCATCTCGATCAACTCGCACAACAACCACACATTCTCCACTTCTCTCCGTGCCAACACCCTATCCCACCATTCCCTCGTCGTTATCACTAACTTTTTTGTGGCAAAATGCGACAACTTGAAACAAGCCTTCCTTGACAAATTAAAAGATATTGCTCCGAGCGAGAACAAGTCTTCCTCGTTGTCGCAAATGCTGGCATACTAGTT
>NC_041382.1:702118750-702119584 GCF_002162155.2 Triticum dicoccoides | reverse complement strand
GGGGGGGGTTGACTACTTCATCAGGCATGAGGAGAGGACTACATGGGTTAGCCTGGAAAGAGGTTGCTTGCTCAGTTGATAAAAAAGGGATTGACACCAGTAAGTCCTTACAACCGTTTCCACGGGTAACAAAGAGAAGAAACTTGAGTGATAGCTCTGCACTTATGCTTCAAGCGTCTTACCCATTCTTCTGGAAGATCGATGTTTGGTTGGTGCAACAAAAACCTTGCATTTTGGACCACTGGATGCGAATGGTGAAGTAGACGGAGTAGGTGAAACCAAAATCCAATTCAAGTTGGAGGCACTGAAAGAACGATGGTTTGCTATTGTCGTGAAGTATTAGGTCATCAAGAAATCTGCCACGATGTTGAAAGTCGACTAAGACAAAAAATGATAGGAGGTAGTCGTTCTCTAAGGGGAGAACGACTGCCTCACTCGAGAGGTGAAGGAATCTCGCATGTGTCGATTAGTTCATGTTCACCACTATTGAGTGGTGGCATGGGTCTGACGCAGGGATGATACTCATCTTCAAGATCTAGGAGGAGTCCCCCCAAGTCCACCATCAAAGGAGTGGACACTTACAACTCCTTAGGCTTGTGCTAAGTTAGTTTCCGGGCCCTTTTTGTGTTGTATATGCATGGGTGAAACTACACAATTAAGGACATGGGTGTACAAATGTATATCCATTATTTTGACAAAAGATTATATACATAGGTCTAATCACATATAACAACAAACAAATTAGTAGAAATTTGAGTATAACTAAGTTTTTTTAATGAGCTTTGCACACCTGTTTTTTTTAGATGTTAGCTCCACCACAGGGTGTGTGTGTGT
>NC_041382.1:702115492-702118242 GCF_002162155.2 Triticum dicoccoides | reverse complement strand
CAATGATTCACCGACTTTTGATTTTAAAAAAACCCTCAAATGTCTGATTGAGTTTATACAGGCGAACTGCACTCTCACTCTTGTATAAGCATTTGAAATAGTTATCTATCGCACACACAAAAAAAGTGCAAGCAAGCATTTTACATATGTAGCGTCAATTGTTTATCGCAAGAAAAAAAAAACCACGAGCAGCGGCAAAATAGAATAAACCGCAGGAGCACGACTCGTGAATTTTGTGATCGCTTGCACTACCGCTACAGGTATACAACAAACATGTAGCTAGCTTGATTTTCCGCGGACTGGTCCGACTCTCAGCCACCAACCTCAAAACAAACTTCCGTCGGCTCAGTAGCTTTATCGTAGTTGTAGCCTGTAGGGACGGGCAAACCTATAGCTCACTTGTTTTTTTTTTTTTTGAATGTTGGCAGGAAAACCGTCAAATTCATTGATCAGAAGAAGTGATACAAGAGATCCCCAGAGGAAAAAGCACCGCAAAAAGGCAGCGTAAAAAGAAAAGAAAGGAAATTGATGGTAGAGTTCGGGTTTATAGCTCACTTGTTGCATGCGAAGAAGAAGGGGCGCCCCATATCACTTACGTACGTACGTACGTGCGCGCGTAGTTCCTCAGCTATACCTGACGCAGTGGCAGCCTTGCAACCTGCTCGCCGGTGGCCTGCTGGAACCAGGAAGCCCCTCCAGCGCAGCGTGATTGCCGTAGTCCAACTGGAGCGCAGTCTGAAGCCCGGGCGGTCCGTATTCTTGGGGCGTTGAGCGTTCATGCGTTTGCCGTAGACCCTGTACCCAGGCCAACCCGCAAGCAGGCTGCAACCCTGCCGCTGCGCCAGGTAGCTGAGATACCACGCCACATACGTAAGCCGCTTGAACCCGTCGCCCTTTTGCTTTGCATGCAAAAAGGGAGCTGCTATATATAGCTGCCTACTATCCCTGTAGCAATGCCTACCCCAGCCTGACGTTTCACGCGTCCGCGCGCCCTCAGGGCTGTCTTTGCGGTTCCCGCACTTGCCTTCAAAACGGAAATGAGAATTTTTTTTTGCTAATGGGCCGGGTTCTTACCTCGTGGAGAGCAGCTTAGGCCATATTTGGTTCCAAATAAGTCACCAACTTATAAGTCGAAAAGTGTAAAAAATGACTTATTTTACCAAACGGGTCCAACTTATAAGTCACCCCAACTTATAAGTCATAAGTTGCTCCACTTCAACTTAAAACTTATAAGTCATCCCCTTTTGCATGGGTCTCACCACCTTTACATAAAAAAACAAGGTGGAAAGATGTGCTCAGGTGACTTATAAGTCAGGTGACAACTAAACAGGCGTGACTTATAAGTCACTGGTTTTAAGTCACCTGACTTATAAGTTAGGTGACTTATTGAAACCAAACAGGCCCTTAGTGGGTTGTGGGCCGGGTTAAGGTGCGATCGTGCAGTGCATCAGGCATTGTGTGTGCCCGTGGATAGACTAGTGAGTTCTGGATGGGGCATGTCCCTCCTTTGATACGTACGTACGCTGGCTTGTACATGACTTTGTGCCCATCCCTCATTGCGAATATTTACACTCTGTTACCTTGAAGAAAAATTGGTAAAGCACGTGAAGAAGAATTAATCAGTGTTTTTGTTTGGATTGCCTGCCATTGGCAACCCACGATTTGCAGAAATGGCTAGAGTGCAGGGTCAAAGCTCAAAAGCTTGTTTCCTTTGGGTGAAAGTAGAAAGGAAGAAAGGAAGAAAGACCATGGGGCCACGTACGCTGGGCAGTCGGTCAGGTAAGGACAACCGTTCTTCCCTCCCATCCCACTGGGCGGACGGCCGCTTTGTGACATTTCTTGGGCGATAAGCCTAATAAATAGAGCTGATGAGGGGGTAACCTGCGAGAATTAGCAATCACAGTAATTAATTCTAGTACCCTACCCATCCAGTGGGCTGGGCAGGGGCGTTGTTGAACTAGTGTCACTTAATTAATCAAGTTTTTATTTACAGCATAACCATTAAGACATAAATCATCACAATCCCGACTAAAATAGCATTATCAATCAATCTTATGATAGTAGAGTACTACGACAAATGGACCATGAACCTTCTCATTACAATCACACCTGCATGCCATGCAATGCTCTGCAAAGAAAGCGAAATGCACGGCTCTCAAGTCTGAACTTTTTTGTCTGCAGCAGCAGCTGATCTGCTGGTTGGCGCTTTACATTTTTGTCCTCGTAGCAGAAGCACGGACTCAAATCTCAGCCTCACGGCCTGTTCCCAACGGACCCCCAAAAAATATCCTTCACAACCTTTATTTGCCATATCATCTTCCTTGATCACACATCCACACATGAGAGCCACGTTGATGCATGAGAAGTAGAGTACTTTTTTTTTTTTCTTTTGATGGTAGGACTACATCACTCGCATTTGATTTTTTTTTCTCGGGATGTCTCAACCGGCAGCAACAGTCATTTCTTTCAGATTCAGCTCGAACAATCTAGACAAATCACACAAGGAGATTGATGACTTTGTTGCAATTCTTTACTCCATCACTGGTAGAAAAAGAGCCTGTTGTCCCGGTTCGTAAGGGTCTTTAGTCCCGGTTCCTGAACCAGGACTAAAGTGTCGGTACTAATGCCCTGCCCCTTTAGTCCCGGTTTAATCCAGAACCGAGACTGATGGGCCTCCACGTGGCATGTGCGCGGAGCCCAGACAGGAGACCCTTTGGTCCCGGTTGGTGGCACCAATCGGGACCAATAGG
>NC_041382.1:702108361-702115297 GCF_002162155.2 Triticum dicoccoides | reverse complement strand
GGGACCAATAGGCATCCACGCGTCAGCATTTCTGTGGCTGAGGTTTTTTTTGAGGGGGGGGGGGTTGGGGGGTTTTGAGGGGTTAATTTAGGTGTTTCATATATTGTGTTAGCTAGCTATAATTAATAGAGAGAAGTGTCCTCTCTTATGTCCGTGCTTGGTCGACGCTACGTACTATGCATATGTATAGAGAGGACTAGACACGCTAGTTAGCTAGTAAACAAACGAAGGAAATAGAAGATCGTCATGAACATATATGCATACAAAAAGAAGTGATATCGACCACCTCTCCTTCTCCGAGAGATTGGTCGAACAACAAGTTCTCGTATATCTATCCGACACTACCGGCTACATATATACAATAATTATCTCTTACAAATATAATCATACGGACTCATGGTCCACATAGTATTCTCCGTCTTCAGCGATCACGTGGTCAAGAAAGAATGTCGCCAATTCCTCTTGAATTGCTCGCATGCGAGCTGGTGCTAGGAGTTCATCCCGCTTCCGAAACATCTAATTTGAAGAAGGGGTCAATACATGTATATATGAATGAATGAAGCTCAATACAAATGATGGTAATAAAATAAAATTGTGAATGTTGTTATTTACGTACTTCATATTGTTCGTCAGAGTACCCGCCCCGCTCACAGTCGTGTGGCGGATGGACTCGCAGACGTAGTATCCACAGAAATCATTCCCTTATTCCTGCCACAACCAATTTACAAGAAATAGAGATCAATCAAACTGATAAGCAAGAATGCTAAATGGTATTGATGAAACTAGCGCTTGAATCACTAGGAGATGCGCGGAACATGCTACTATAGTACTTACTTTCGGGTGTCTAAATTCCAGCTCCTTCGGCAGTCCCGGAACTTTTCTGGTGAATTTTCCCCAAACCCTACCGGACAAAGAAAACAATTACTTGATATCAGGAAATGAACAAAGTTGCTGATATGGTGGATAATGATCGATTTAACTTACTTCTTGAGGATTTCAGTCATGTCCGCATACTCCTGGGGATCTTTTCGTTTAGAGTCCAAGACGGTTAGTACTTCCTGCTCAAGCCTAATCTCTAGGAGAATATAGTGGAAACTGCACACGCATGCATAACTCATCAATTACATTACTATAACCTGGACTAATATATAAGGGAAACCGAATATGCACAAGACAGTAACACTCACTTGAAGTTGTAAGGAAAGAGTATTATATCTTTGTTTTCATTTTTTTTGAATGATCGTAGCAAGTTGGCCTCGGTATCTCTGGGACGATGTTGAACCTCAGTTACATCTATGAGATATGTGTTAACGAACCCAATATCACCGATTTGTCTTTTCTTCAATTCGGCGATCTTCATTCTGCATAATATAGTGAGGATAATTATAAATACATGCAATGAAAGAGATGAGCTATATAGAGAGACTTAATGACAGAAGTAGTAGTACTTACAGACAGTAGCAGGTGATCGTTGTTTTATCGAGGGCCAATTGATTGAAAAACTGATAGAACTCCTCAAATGGAATAGGCAACAGTTCAATTCCAACGAGGTCATGCTCCATTTTAACTCTCGCATACAAAGTACTCCTCCCCCCAGACTCTCTGCAGATTTTCAAGTACCAATCATGCAATCTTCGCATCATCGTTGTTAAAGATTTTTCATCTTTGACGAGAGGCTTCCCGTACTCGTATCTGTGTATCTGCACCTCCATGGGATCATACTATAAATCGTCGGGCAGGTAATCGTCAACATTGCCATAACTGGGCACCATCCTCGGATCGACGATGTCGCTAGGCACCTTGAGGGGGGGGGGCACGATTGCTTCGCTTGTTCGCCGAGCTGGGCAATTTGTTTCCCAGCTGCTCGTCGTTCTTTCAGCCTTTGATCACTGACTGTACTTTCCGACCGCTCCGCTTCGGCCCATGTCTTTGCAATAATGCGCTCATAGTTGCCTTTCGGCGGAGACTTGGGTGGTTTTGCCAAGGCAGCCAGAGTGCGCTTCACTTTCACCGGATCTACCTTCTCCTCCGGAGGTGGATGTCTCTTTGCTCTCAACCCTTGAAACCAGTCATCCACTTCGGTTCGCGCGATCTCGGCGTTCTCCTCCGGGGTCCTCTCATATGGTAACTTCTCTGTAGTCTTCAGAGAAGGACCGAATCTTTATGTCCTCCCGCCTCTGGTTGTACTGCTAGACGCCGACCGAGCAGGCGGAGCGGTTGTCTTCTTTACTTGCTTACAAGGCGGAGGAGAAGGACTACGATGCGCCGGAGCAGCTGGAGCGGTGGCAGGTCTCTTTTGCCCTTGCTGACGAGGCGGAGAAGGAGGAGGCTGGCTGCTCGGGCGCGTCGGCGCAGGCGGAGAAGGAGGCGGAGTTCCGCCACGCGCCGGAGAAGGAGCCGGCCGAGGGCCCTGATCGTCACTCGGCGGAGGAGGAGGCGGTGGAGGAGGCGGAGTGCCCTGACTCGCCGGAGGAGGAGGAGGAGGCGGAGGCGTCCAGTTCTGAAGGTTGATGAGCTCCTTCCGCCATAGGCATGGAGTCTTCAGAGCAGACCCCAACCGAGTCTCCCCTTCACCGGTAGGGTGGTCAAGCTGGAGGTCCTCAAATCCCTCCGTTATTTCATCCACCATCACCCTAGCATATCCTTCTGGAATCGGCCGGCAGTGAAAAGTTGCGCCAGGTTCAGTAGGATAAACAGAGCCAACAGCCGCCTTGACCTTCAAATTCATCCATTGCGTCATAAGGTGGCAATTTTGAGACTCCGTGATAGCATCCATGGGATAGCTGGCAGGAGCCATCAAGGCATGCTCCGGCTGGAGCAGCTCGATGGAAGCCACGCTACTTCTGCGCTGAAATGGCGGGGTAGCTTCGGGGGAGGCTTTGGCAGTATGTTTGCTGCGATTTGCTTCTCGTTCCTCGCGTCTACCCTTGCTTGCAGCGCCTGCATTTGGGTCTGCTGCACTTTTTTCCTCCTCTCATGGGATTTGTAACCGCCTGCGTCCGAAAACCCAACCTTCCACGGAATGGAGCCTGGAGTGCCTCGTGTCCGTCCAGGGTGCTCAGGATTCCCGAGGGCCATTGTGAGCTCGTCGTTCTCTCTATCTGGAAAGAACTTCCCTTGCTGCGCTGCTTTGATATACTGCTTAAGCTTCCTGACTGGTATGTCCATTTGATCGTTCGTCCAAATGCACTTCCCTGTTACAGGGTCCAAGGTTTCGCCAGCCCCGAAGAACCAAGTCCGGCAACGGTCTGGCCAGCTAATTGTCTCTGGTTCGATCCCTTTATCAACCAGATCATTCTCAGTCTTGGCCCACTTAGGCCGGGCTACGAGGTAGCCACCTGACCCCGTGCGATTGTGAAGCATCTTCTTCGCAGCATTTTGCTTGTTTGTCGCGGACATCTTCTTACTCTTTTCCGATGTCTTGTGGGCCACAAATGCGGGCCAGTGATCTCTGATCTTCTCATATCTGCCCTTGAATTCTGGTGTCTCATTATTTTCGACAAACTTATTCAGCTCTTTCTTCCATCTCCTGAATAGTTCTGCCATCCTCTTAAGAGCAAAAGACTTAATTAATTGCTCTTTAACTGGGTTCTCTGGATTGTCCTCTGGCGGTAGGGTGAAATTTGACTTCAGCTCAGTCCAAAGATCATTTTTCTGCATATCATTGACATAAGACACCTCAGGGTCTTCTGTAGCCGGCTTAAACCATTGCTGGATGCTTATCGGGATCTTGTCCCTAACCAGAACCCCGCACTGAGCAACAAATGCGCTCTTTGTCCGGAGTGGTTCAATCGGTTGGCCGTCGGGCGCGATTGCTATGATCTCAAACTTTTCATCCGAGCTCAACTTTTTCTTCGGGCCTCGTCTCTTTACCGAAGTTGTGCTCGATCCGGAGGGCTAGAAAAAAGAACAAAGACTTAATTAATATGTGTACATACCAAAACAATGAATGCATCAATCAGCTAGTCAGCACAGGCTTAACTAATATATATACCTGGCCGGACTCGGTTCGGTCACCGGAGCCGTCATCACGGTCTCCTTCTTGCACCGGCATTGGGTCACCGGAGCCGTCCTCATGTTCTTCTTCTTGCACCGGCATTAGGTCATAGTAGCCAGCTTCTTCACCCTCTCTTTCCAGACCATCAGTGTCGTTGAGAAACAATGAGACGTCATCACTTCCTTCTGCGATTATGTCCCTCAACAACGCTTCTTTTGCTTCGTCTAGGGTGGTGTCCATAGTTTCTACAAATATTTACAACATGGCAATTATTATTCAAACATGACAGATGGATATATTAGTGCCAAACGTAGAACTAGCTACCTAATCATAGTAAGGAATCATATATATTAATTAGTGGCCTCGACCCCCCCACGTGTTGAAGCTATCGGGAGGGGGTATATATCGACAACGACGACACTACATCTATATGTCCCTCGACGACCCTCGTTCCCGATAAAAAAAGAGGAAGAAGAAGAAAAAAGAGAGGAGAAGAAAGAATAGAGGAGAAGAACTCCTCTATTCTTTCTTCTCCTCTTTTTTTTCTTCCTCTTCTTTTTCTATCCTCTTCTTCCTCTCATGTTTGAGAGGATCGCCGAGGGGTCGGAAGGTTGCCTAGTGTCAAAGGATTCAACAAAACCATGTCTTCATCATTAGGCGAAAGTAACATGTGCATGATGGTATGAAGCTCTCCAAAGTTATTTTGGAATGGAGTCCCAGATAAGATAATTCGCTTTTTGGTACAAAGTTCAGCAACACCTTCCAAATATCGTTATTTGGAAGGCCTTTGCTGAAATTCATACAAAAAGGCAAATTATCCTATCCGGGACACCATTCCAAAATAACTTTGATGGACTTCGTCATGCCCTGGTTACTTCCGGCTAATGATGAAGCCATGGATTTCTTTAATACTTTGACACTAGGAAACCTCTCTCGACCCCTCGGCCCTATAGAACCTTGGAAGAAAGGAATAGCTAGAGGAGAAGATCGAAGAAAAAAAAGAAGAAGAAAAAAGGGGAAGAAGAAAGGAATAGTGGAGAAGAAGGCCTTCCAAATAACGGTATTTCAAAGGCCTTTGCTGAAGAAGGCCTTCCAAATTATCCTATACAAAAAACCATGTCTTCAGCAAAGGCCTTCTTCTCCTCTATTCATTTCTTCTTTTCCTCTTCTTTTTCTTTTTCTTCTTCTTCTTATTTATTTCTCCTCTTCTTCCTCTCCTCTTCTTCTCCTTTCTTCCTCTTCTTATTTTCCTTTTTCCTCTCATTCTTTTTCACATAAATTTTTGACATTTTTGACATATTTAGCACATTCTAAATTTTCCTAACTCTTTTACAACCACAAAAATTACTCCAACTTCATGACAGTACCCACACTCCATTTCACCAAAAACCTTCTGATCCATAGTTTAAATTTTTTAAATTTCATTCAAATGAAATTTGAACCAGATTCGAATTCCTTGCTGAAAACCTATTCTAAACCAATCAAAAAATTCTGAAATTTTGCCATCACCTTTGTCTTGCATCAGTACCTCACCACAAAAAATATCATAAATCCTAAAAATGCCCAAAGCCATCTAGCATTTGATCAAACACCCTCTACATGCACTGTTCATATCTGTAAAAAAATTCAGAAATTTCAGAAAAGTTTGCTGCTGCTCCACTCCTCCTCTCCTTCTCCTCTCCTTCTGCTCTTCAATGCGTCGGGGCCGGCGGCGACCATGGAGCAGGGGCCGGCAGAGAGCAAGGGCCGCACTCGATCGGGACCATGGGAAAGGGGGGGCTCACTTCGAGGGGGGCGGCGATGGCAGGAGTCCGGCGACGAGGACGGCGGGCTCGGGGCGGCACGCGGTGACGGGGACGGCGCGCGACCGGCGATAGGGACGAGGAGGGGTGGGCTCGGGGAGGCACGCAGCGACGGGGACGACGAGGACAGCGGGCTCGAGGATGCCGGCGATGAGGACGACGCGGGCTCGTGGAGGCGACGACGTTGGCGGCGGCGGCGTAGACGGCGAGGTGGAGCAGCCTGACAGCGTCGTCGGCGGGGGAGGGGGGAACTGGCGATGCAAACTGAAAATTTTCACAAGTGTTTGTTATATAGTCCAAGCTTTAGTCCCGGTTGGTGGCATAAACCGGGACTAATTCCCCCTGCCAGCAACCGGGACCAAAGGCCTCTTTTCAGTAGCCCAAAGGGCAGGAAGCGGCGGCCTTCGGTCCCGGTTGGTGGCACCAACCGGGACTAAAGGGGGGCATTGGTCACGGTTGGTGCCACGAACCGTGACCAATGCCCCCTTTAGTCCCGGTTGGTGCCACCAACCGGGACCAATGGCCTTGTGCTGCCCCGCGCCCAAAAGTTTAGCCCCACCTCGCTAGTTGAGAGGGCTCGGGAGTGGTTTATAAGCGCTGCTGCGCCCACCCTCCCGAGCTCCTCTCAACTGCAGGCTTTCGGGCCTAATCTGTCACTGCAATGCCTGTGGGCCTACTGGGCCTGCTGCGGGCCTGAATCCTCGCCCATGGTAGGGTTTCTAGTCGTATTCAGGCCGTGGTGGCCCAGTAGGTGGCATTTTTTTTGTTTTTTTGTTGCTTTATTTATTTTCTTTTGTTTTTTGCTTTATTTTTTAATTCTTTATGCTTTTAGTTTTAGAAAAATTATAAACTTTTTGTTAATGCCATTAGTTTTCAAATTTAAAAATAATTTTTTTCGTTTTTTTGTTTTCTTTGTTGCTTTATTTATATTATTTTGTGATCAACTTTACTATAAAGATAGTTTTTTCCTGTTTTTTTGATTTGTTTTTTGCATTATTTATTTTCTTTTGTTCTTTGCTTTAATTTTTAATTCTGTTTGCTTTTAGGTTAGCAAAATTATAAACTTTCTGTTAGTGCCATTAGTTTTAGAAAAAATATAAACTTTCTGTTAGTGCCATTAGTTTTCAAATTTGAAAA
>NC_041382.1:702047648-702107668 GCF_002162155.2 Triticum dicoccoides | reverse complement strand
AGTTTTTTTGTTTTCGTTGTTGCTTTATTTATTTTATTTTGTGATTAACTTTACTATAAAAATAGTTTTTTCTTGTTTTTTTGATTTGTTTTTTGCATTATTTATTTTGTTTTGTTTTTTGTTTTTTGCTTTAATTTTTAATTCTGTTTGCTTTTAGGTTAGGAAAATTATAAACTTTCTGTTAGTGCCATTAGTTTTAGAAAAATTATAAACTTTCTCTTAGTGCCATTAGTTTTCAAATTTGAATAGTTAAAATTTGAATTCTTTGAAAATTGTTTGAATCACAAGTTTGTGATTAACTTACTAAAAAAATGAGAATAGATGCGCTTATAGAGAAAATTCAACCTAAATTCCTAGTAAATTTCTATGAATTTCAGAGAAATTCACTATGAATTTAGGTTAAACTTTTCTCTATTAGGGCATCTATTTTCACTTTGAGAGGAGCTCAACAAGGCAGAGAGGGAAGGGCTTATAAACCGGTGTGAGCCCCCTTCGGTTGGCGAGGTGGGACTAAACTCGGCCCGCAACGAGGACCAACCCTTTAGTCCCGGTTTGTGGCACAAACCGGGACTAATGGTCATGGGCCAGGGGTGAGGAGCAAAATTATAAACTTTCTGTTAGTGCCATTAGTTTTAGAAAGTTGAAAGTTGAAAGTTGGCATGGGCCAGGGACTAATGGTCATGGTATTACGAGGGCCGGACCATAAGACATGAAAGCATTTCAAATGAACTCTGAAAAAGTTGAAAGTTGGGATGGTATCATAATTTCACCCACATAGCATGTGCATGTACAAAACAGAAAATGGTAGCATGTTCGTGTGTTACAAAGTTGCGGGAGAAAATCTTCACTTTTTCTTCGCTTGTGTCATTTGCTTATTGCGCCGTAACCATGGATAATCTTCACTGTTTATCAGGATGCTTGGTTCAGCCTTGACATTGAAGGGAGGAATTTCATGAAACTTTTCATAATCTTCAGACATGTCTGTCTTGCCGTCCACTCCCAGGATGTCCCTTTTTCCTGAAAGAACTATGTGGCGCTTTGGCTCATCGTATGATGTATTCGCTTCCTTATCTTTTCTTTTTCTTGGTTTGGTAGACATGTCCTTCACATAGATAACCTGTGCCACATCATTGGCTAGGACGAACGGTTCGTCAGTGTACCCAAGATTTTTCAGATCCACTGTTGTCATTCCGTACTGTGGGTCTACCTGTACCCCGCCGCCTAACAGATTGACCCATTTGCACTTAAACAAAGGGACCTTAAAATCAGGTCCGTAGTCAAGTTCCCATATGTCCACTATGTAACCATAATATGTATCCTTTCCGCTCTCGGTTGTTGCATCAAAGCGGACACCGCTGTTTTGGTTGGTGCTCTTTTGATCTTGGGCGATCGTGTAAAATGTATTCCCATTTATCTCGTATCCTTTGTAAGTCAATACAGTCAAAGATGGTCCCCTGGACAACAAGTACAACTCATCACAAACAGTGGTGTCACCTCTGAGATGTGTTTCCAACCAACTGCTGAAAGTCCTGATGTGTTCACATGTAATCTAGTCGTCGCACTGCTCCGGGTGTTTGGAGCGCAGACTGTTCTTGTGTTCATCGACATACGGGGTCACCAAGGTAGAGTTCTATAGAACAGTGTAGTGTGCTTGAGACCAAGAATATCCGTCCCTGCATATTATTGAGTCTCTTCCAAGAGTGCCTTTTCCAGTCAGTCTCCCCTCATACCGCGATTTAGGGAGACCTATCTTGTTAAGGCCAGGAATGAAGTCAACACAAAACCCGATAACATCCTCTGTTTGATGGCCCATGGAGATGCTTCCTTCTGGCCTAGCGCGATTACAGACATATTTCTTTAGGACTCCCATGAACCTCTCAAAGGGGAACATATTGTGTAGAAATACGGGCCCCAAGATGACAATCTCGTCGACTAGATGAACTAGGACGTGCGTCATGATATTGAAGAAGGAGGGTGGGAACACCAGCTCGAAACTAACAAGACATTGCGCCACATCACTCCTTAGCCTTGGTACGATTTCTGGATCGATCACCTTCTGAGAGATTGCATTGAGGAATGCACATAGCTTCACAATGGCTAATCGGACGTTTTCCGGTAGAAGCCCCCTCAATGCAACCGGAAGCAGTTGCGTCATAATCACGTGGCAGTCATGAGACTTTAGGTTCTGAAACTTTTTCTCTGGCATATTTATTATTTCCTTTATATTCGACGAGAAGCCAGTCGTGACCTTCATACTGAGCAGGCATTCAAAGAAGATTTCTTTCTCTTCTTTCGTAAGAGCGTAGGTGGCAGGACCTTTATACTGCTTCGGAGGCATGCCGTATTTCTCGTGCAAACGTTGCAGGTCCTCCCGTGCCTCAGGTGTATCTTTTGTCTTCCCATACACACCCAAGAAGCCTAGCAGGTTCACGCAAAGGTTCTTCGTCATGTGCATCACGTCGATTGAGGAGCGGACCTCTAGGTCTTTCTAGTAGGGTAGGTCCCAAAATATAGATTTCTTCTTCCACATGGGTGCATGTCCCTCAGCGTCACTCGGAACAGCTAGTCCACCGGGACCCTTTCCAAAGATTACATAGTGTAAATCATTGACCATAGCAAGCATGTGATCACCGGTGCGCATGGCGGGCTTCTTCCGGTGATCTGCCTCACCTTTGAAATGCTTGCCTTTCTTTCGACATTGATGGTTGGTCGGAAGAAATCGACGATGGCCCAGGTACACATTCTTCCTGCATTTGTCCAGGTATATACTTTCAGTGTCATCTAAACAGTGCGTGCATGCGTGGTATCCTTTGTTTGTCTGTCCTGAAAGGTTACTGAGAGCGGGCCAATCGTTGATGGTCACGAACAGCAACGCCTTAAGGTTGAATTCCTCCTGTCTGTGCTCATCCCACGTACGTACACCATTTTCATTCCACAGCTGTAAAAGTTCTTCAACTAATGGCCTTAGGTACACATCAATTTCGTTGCCGGGTTGCTTAGGGCCTTAGATGAGAACTGGCATCATAATGAACTTCCGCTTCATGCACATCCAAGGAGGAAGGTTATACATACATAGAGTCATGGGCCAAGTGCTGTGATTGCTGCTCTGCTCCCCGAAAGGATTAATGACATCCGCGCTTAAAGCAAACCATACATTCCTTGGGTCCTTTGCAAACTCATCCCAGTACTTTCTCTCGATTTTTCTCCACTGCGACCCGTCAGCGGGTGCTCTCAACTTCCCATCTTTCTTTCGGTTCTCACTGTGCCATCGTATCAACTTGGCATGCTCTTCGTTTCTGAACAGACATTTCAACCATGGTATTATAGGAGCATACCACATCACCTTCGCAGGAACCCTCTTCCTGGGGGGCTCGCCGTCAACATCACCAGGGTCATCTCGTCTGATCTTATACCGCAATGCACCGCATACCGGGCATGCGTTCAGAGTACCCGCCCCGCTCACAGGTCGTGTGGCGGATGGACTCGCAGACGTAGTATCCACATAAATCATTCCGTTGTTCCTGCCACAACCACTTTACAAGAAATAGAGGTCAATCAAACTGATAAGCAAGAATGCTAAATGGTATTGATGAAACTAGCGCTTGAATCACTAGGAGATGCGCGGAACATGCTACTATTGTACTTACTTTCGTGTGTCTAAATTCCAGCTCCTTCGGCAGTCCCGAAACTTTTCTGGTGAATTTTCTCCAAACCCTGCCGGACAAAGAAAACAATTACTTGATATCAGGAAATGAACAAAGTTGCTGATATGGTGGATAATGATCGATTTAACTTACTTCTTGAGGATTTCAGTCATGTCCGCATACTCCTGGGGATCTTTTCGTTTAGAGTCCAAGACGGTTACTACTCCCTGCTCAAGCCTAATCTCTAGGAGAATATAGTGGAAACTGCACACGCATGCATAACTCATCAATTACATTACTATAACCTTGACTAATATATAAGGGAAACCGAATATGCACAAGACAGTAACACTCACTTGAAGTTGTAAGGAAAGAGTATTATATCTTTGTTTTCATTTTTTTTGAATGATCGTAGCAAGTTGGCCTCGGTATCTCCGGGACGATGTTGAACCTCAGTTGCATCTATGAGATATGTGTTAACGAACCCAATATCACCGATTTGTCTTTTCTTCAATTCGACGATCTTCATTCTGCATAATATAGTGAGGATAATTATAAATACATGCAATGAAAGAGATGAGCTATATAGAGAGACTTAATGACAGAAGTAGTAGTACTTATAGACAGTAGCAGGTGATCGTTGTTTTATCGAGGGCCAATTGATTGAAAAACTGATAGAACTCCTCAAATGGAATAGGCAACAGTTCAATTCCAACGAGGTCATGCTCCGGTTTAACTCTCGCATACAAAGTACTCCTCCCCCCAGAGTCTCTGCAGATTTTCAAGTACCAATCATGTAATCTTCGCATCATCGTTGTTAAAGATTTTTCATCTTTGACGAGAGGCTTCCCGTACTCGTATCTGTGTATCTGCACCTCCATGGGATCATACTATAAATTGTCGGGCAGGTAATCGTCAACATTGCCATAACCGGGCACCATCCTCGGATCGACGATGTCGCTAGGCACCTTGAGGGGGGGGCACGATTGCTTCGCTTGTTCGCCGAGCTGGGCAATTTGTTTCCCAGCTGCTCGTCGTTCTTTCAGCCTTTGATCACTGACTGTACTTCCCGACCGCTCCGCTTCGGCCCATGTCTTTGCAATAATGCGCTCATAGTTGCCTTTCGGCGGAGACTTGGGTGGTTTTGCCAGGGCAGCCAGAGTGCGCTTCAATTTCACCGGATCTACCTTCTCCTCCGGAGGTGGATGTCTCTTTGCTCTCAACCCTTGAAACCAGTCATCCACTTCGGTTTGCGCGATCTCGGCATTCTCCTCCGGGGTCCTCTCATATGGTAACTTCTCTGGAGTCTTCAGAGAAGGACCGAATCTGTATGTCCTCCCGCCTCTGGTTGTACTGCTAGACGCCGACCGAGCAGACGGAGCGGTTGTCTTCTTTACTTGCTTACGAGGCGGAGGAGAAGGACTACGACGCGCCGGAGCAGCTGGAGCGGCGGCAGGTCTCTTTTGCCCTTGCTGACGAGGCGGAGAAGGAGGAGGCTGGCTGCTCGGGCGCGTCGGCGCAGGCGGAGAAGGAGGCGGAGTGCCGCCATGCGCCGGAGAAGGAGCCGGCCGAAGGCCCTGATCGTCACTCGCCGGAGGAGGAGGCGATGGAGGAGGCGGAGTGCCCTGACTCGCCGGAGGAGGAGGAGGAGGCGGAGGCGTCCAGTTCAGAAGGTTGATGAGCTCCTTCCGCCATAGGCATGGAGTCTTCAGAGCAGACCCCAGCCGAGTCTCCCCTTCACCGGTAGGGTGGTCAAGCTGGAGGTCCTCAAATCCCTCCGTTATTTCATCCACCATCACCCTAGCATATCCTTCTGGAATCGGCCGGCAGTGAAAAGTTGCACCTGGTTCAGTAGGATAAACAGAGCCAACAGCCGCCTTGACCTTCAAATTCATCCATTGCGTCATAAGGTGGCAATTTTGAGACTCCGTGATAGCATCCACGGGATAGCTGGCAGGAGCCATCAAGGCATGCTCCGGCTGAAGCAGCTCGGTGGAAGCCACGCTGCTTCTGCACTGAGATGGCGGGGTAGCTTCGGGGGAGGCTTCGGCAGTATGTTTGCTGCGATTTGCTTCTCGTTCCTCTATCGTGTCTATCCTTGCTTGCAGCGCCTGCATTTGGGTCTGCTGCACTTTTTTCCTCCTCTCATGGGATTTGTAACCGCCTGCGTCCGGAAACCCAACCTTCCACGGAATGGAGCCTGGCGTGCCTCGTGTCCGTCCAGGGTGCTCAGGATTCCCGAGGGCCATTGTGAGCTCGTCGTTCTCTCTGTCTGGAAAGAACTTCCCTTGCTGCGCTGCTTCGATATACTACTTAAGCTTCCTGACTGGTATGTCCATTTGATCGTTCGTCCTAATGCACTTCCCTGTTACAGGGTCCAAGGTTCCGCCAGCCCCAAAGAACCAAGTCCGGCAACGGTCTGGCCAGCTAATTGTCTCTGGTTCGATCCCTTTATCAGCCAGATCATTCTCAGTCTTGGCCCACTTAGGCCGGGCTACGAGGTAGCCACCTGACCCCGTGCGATGGTGAAGCATCTTCTTCGCAGCATTTTGCTTGTTTGTCGCCGACATCTTCTTACTCTTTTCCGATGTCTTGTGGGCCACAAATGCGGGCCAGTGATCTCTGATCTTCTCATATCTGCCCTTGAATTCTGGTGTCTCATTATTTTCGACAAACTTATTCAGCTCTTTCTTCCATCTCCTGAATAGTTCTGCCATCCTCTTAAGAGCAAAAGACTTAATTAATTGCTCTTTAACTGGGTTCTCTGGATTATCCTCTGGCGGTAGGGTGAAATTTGTCTTCAGCTCAGTCCAAAGATCATTTTTCTGCATATCATTGACATAAGACACCTCAGGGTCTTCTGTAGCCGGCTTAAACCATTGCTGGATGCTTATCGGGATCTTGTCCCTAACCAGAACCCCGCACTGAGCAACAAATGCGCTCTTTGTCCGGAGTGGTTCAATCGGTTGGCCGTCGGGCGCGATTGCTATGATCTCAAACTTTTCATCCGAGCTCAACTTTTTCTTCGGGCCTCGTCTCTTTACCGAAGTTGTGCTCGATCCGGAGGGCTAGAAAAAAGAACAAAGACTTAATTAATATGTGTACATACCAAAACAATGAATGCATCAATCAGCTAGTCAGAACAGGCTTAACTAATATATATACCTGGCCGGACTCAGTTCGGTCACCGGAGCCGTCATCATGGTCTCCTTCTTGCACCGGCATTGGGTCACCGGAGCCGTCCTCATGTTCTTCTTCTTACACCGGCATTAGGTCACCGTAGCCAGCTTCTTCACCCTCTCTTTCCAGACCATCGGTGTCTTTGAGAAACAACGAGACGGCATCACTTCCTTCTGCGATTATGTCCCTCAACAACGCTTCTTTTGCTTCGTCTAGGGCGGTGTCCATAGTTTCTACAAATATTTACAACATGGCAATTATTATTCAAACATGACAGATGGATATATTAGTGCCAAACGTAGAACTAGCTACCTAATCATACTAAGGAATCATATATATTAATTAGTGGCCTCGACCCCCCCCCCCACGTGTTGAAGCTATCGGGAGGGGGTATATATCGACAACGACGACACTACATCTATATGTCCCTCGCCGACCCTCGTTTCCGATAAAAAAAGAGGAAGAAGAAGAAAAAAAGAGGAGAAGAAAGAATAGAGGAGAAGAACTCCTCTATTCTTTCTTCTCCTCTTTTTTTCTTCTTCCTCTTATTTTTTTATCCTCTTCTTCCTCTCATGTTCGAGAGGATCGCCGAGGGGTCGGAAGGTTGCCTAGTGTCAAAGGATTCAACAAAACCATGTCTTCATCATTAGGCGAAAGTAACATGTGCATGATGGTACGAAGCTCTCCAAAGTTATTTTGGAACGGAGTCCCAGATAAGATAATTCGCTTTTTGGTACAAAGTTCAGCAACACCTTCCAAATATCGTTATTTGGAAGGCCTTTGCTGAAATTCATACAAAAAGGCAAATTATCCTATCCGGGACACCATTCCAAAAAACCATGTCTTCAGCAAAGGCCTTCTTCTCCTCTATTCCTTTCTTCTTTTCCTCTTCTTTTTCTTTTTTTTTCTTCTTCTTATTTATTTCTCCTCTTCTTCCTCTCCTCTTCTTCTCCTTTCTTCCTCTTCTTATTTTCCTTTTTCCTCTCATTCTTTTTCACATATTTTTTTGACATTTTTGACATATTTAGCACATTCTAAATTTTCCTAACTCTTTTACAACCACAAAAATTACTCCAACTTCATGACGGTACCCACACTCCATTTCACCAAAATCCTTCTGATTCATAGTTTAAATTTTTTAAATTTCATTCAAATGAAATTTGAACCAGATTCAAATTCCTTGCTGAAAACCTATTCTAAACCAATCAAAAAATTCTGAAATTTTGCCATCACCTTTGTCTTGCATCAGTACCTCACCACAAAAAATATCATAAATCCTAAAAATGCCCAAAGCCATCTAGCATTTGATCAAACACCCTCTATATGCACTGTTCATATTTGTAAAAAAAATTCAGAAATTTCAGAAAAGTTTGCTGCTGCTCCACTCCTTCTCCTCTCCTTCTGCTCTCCTTCTGCTCTTCAATGTGTCGGGGCCGGTGGCGACCATGGAGCAGGGGCCGGCAGAGAGCAAGGGCCGCACTCGATCGGGACCATGGGCCTTGTGCTGCCCCGCGCCCAAAAGTTTAGCCCCACCTCGCTAGTTGAGACGGCTCGGGAGTGGTTTATAAGCGCTGCTGCGCCCACCCTCCCGAGCTCCTCTCAACTGCAGGCTTTCGGGCCTAATCTGTCACTGCAATGCCTGTGGGCCTACTGGGCCTACTGCGGGCCTGAATCCTGGCCCATGGTAGGGTTTCTAGTCGTATTCAGGCCGTGGTGGCCCAGTAGGTGGCATTTTTTTGTTTTTTTGTTGCTTCATTTATTTTCTTTTGTTTTTTGCTTTATTTTTTAATTCTTTATGCTTTTAGTTTTAGAAAAATTATAAACTTTTTGTTAATGCCATTAGTTTTCAAATTTGAAAATAATTTTTTAGTTTTTTTTGTTTTCTTTGTTGCTTTATTTATTTTATTTTGTGATTAACTTTACTATAAAAATAGTTTTTTCCTGTTTTTTTGATTTGTTTTTTGCATTATTTATTTTCTTTTGTTTTTTGCTTTAATTTTTAATTCTGTTTGCTTTTAGGTTAGCAAAATTATAAACTTTCTGTTAGTGCCATTAGTTTTAGAAAAATTATAAACTTTCTGTTAGTGCCATTAGTTTTCAAATTTGAAAACACTTTTTTAGTTTTTTTGTTTTCTTTGTTGCTTTATTTATTTTATTTTGTGATTAACTTTACTATAAAAATAGTTTTTTCTTGTTTTTTGATTTGTTTTTTGCATTATTTATTTTCTTTTGTTTTTTGCTTTAATTTTTAATTCTGTTTGCTTTTAGGTTAGCAAAATTATAAACTTTCTGTTAGTGCCATTAGTTTTAGAAAAATTATAAACTTTCTGTTAGTGCCATTAGTTTTCAAATTTGAATAGTTAAAATTTGAATTCTTTGAAAATTGTTTGAATCACAAGTTTGTGATTAACTTACTAAAAAATGAGAATAGATGCGCTTATAGAGAAAATTCAACCTAAATTTCTAGTAAATTTCTATGAATTTCAGAGAAATTCACTATGAATTTAGGTTAAACTTTTCTCTATTAGGGCATCTATTTTCACTTTGAGAGGAGCTCAACAAGGTAGAGAGGGAAGGGCTTATAAACCGGTGTGAGCCCCCTTCGGTTGGCGAGGTGGGACTAAACTCGGCCCGCAACGAGGACCAACCCTTTAGTCCCGGTTTGTGGCACAAACCGGGACTAATGGTCATGGGCCAGGGGCGAGGAGCAAAATTATAAACTTTCTGTTAGTGCCATTAGTTTTAGAAAGTTGAAAGTTGAAAGTTGGCATGGGCCAGGGACTAATGGTCATGGTATTACGAGGGCCGGACCAAAAGACATGAAAGCATTTCAAATGAGCTCTGAAATAGTTGAAAGTTGGGATGGTATCATAATTTCACCCACATAGCATGTGCATGTACAAAACGGACAATGGTAGCATGTTCGTGTGTTACAAAGTTGCGGGAGAAAGTCTTCACTTTTTCTCCGCTTGTGTCATTTGCTTATTGCGCCGTAACCATGGATAATCTTCATTGTTTATCAGGATGCTTGGGTCAGCCTTGACATTGAAGGGAGGAATTTCATGAAACTTTTCATAATCTTCAGACATGTCTGTCTTGCCGTCCACTCCCAGGATGTCCCTTTTTCCTGAAAGAACTATGTGGCACTTTGGCTCATCGTATGATGTATTCGCTTCCTTATCTTTTGTTTTTCTCGGTTTGGTAGACATGTCCTTCACATAGATAACATGTGCCACATTATTGGCTAGGACGAACGGTTCGTCAGTGTACCCAAGATTCTTCAGATCCACTGTTGTCATTCCGTACTGTGGGTCTACCTGTACCCCGCCGCCTAATAGATTGACCCATTTGCACTTAAACAAAGGGACCTTAAAATCAGGTCCGTAGTCAAGTTCCCATATGTCCACTATGTAACCATAATATGTATCCTTTCCGCTCTTGGTTGTTGCATCAAAGTGGACACCGCTGTTTTGGTTGGTGCTCTTTTGATCTTGGGCGATCGTGTAAAATGTATTCCCATTTATCTCGTATCCTTTGTAAGTCAATACAGTCAAAGATGATCCCCTGGACAACAAGTACAACTCATCACAAATAGTGTTGTCACCTCTGAGATGTGTTTCCAACCAACTACTGAAAGTCCTGATATGTTCACATGTAATCTAGTCGTCGCACTGCTCCGGGTGTTTGGAGCGCAGACTGTTCTTGTGTTCATCGACATACGGGGTCACCAAGGTAGAGTTCTGTAAAACTGTGTAGTGTGCTTGAGACCAAGAATATCCGTCCCTGCATATTATTGACTCTCTTCCAAGAGTGCCTTTTCTAGTCAGTCTCCCCTCATACCGCGATTTAGGGAGACCTATCTTGTTAAGGCCAGGAATGAAGTCAACACAAAACCCGATAACATCCTCTGTTTGATGGCCCATGGAGATGCTTCCTTCTGGCCTAGCACGATTACGGACATATTTCTTTAGGACTCCCATGAACCTCTCAAAGGGGAACATATTGTGTAGAAATACGGGCCCCAAGATGACAATCTCGTCGACTAGATGAACTAGGACGTGCGTCATGATATTGAAGAAGGATGGTGGGAACACCAGCTCGAAACTGATAAGACATTGCGCCAGATCACTCCTTAGCCTTGGTACGATTTCTGGATCTATCACCTTCTGAGAGATTGCATTGAGGAATGCACATAGCTTCACAATGGCTAATCGGACGTTTTCCGATAGAAGCCCCCTCAATGCAACGGGAAGCAGTTGCGTCATAATCATGTGGCAGTCATGAGACTTTAGGTTCTGAAACTTTTTCTCTGGCATATTTATTATTTCCTTTATATTCGACGAGAAGCCAGTCGTGACCTTCATACTGAGCAGGCATTCAAAGAAGATTTCTTTCTCTTCTTTCGTAAGAGCGTAGCTGGCAGGACCTTTATACTGCTTCGGAGGCATGCCGTCTTTTTCGTGCAAACGTTGCAGGTCCTCCCGTGCCTCAGGTGTATCTTTTGTCTTCCCATACACGCCCAAGAAGCCTAGCAGGTTCACGCAAAGGTTCTTCGTCACGTGCATCACGTTGATTGAGGAGCGGACCTCTAGGTCTTTCCAGTAGGGTAGGTCCCAAAATATAGATTTCTTCTTCCACATGGGTGCGTGTCCCTCAGCGTCACTCGGAACAGCTAGTCCACCGGGACCCTTTCCAAAGATTACGTAGTGTAAATCATTGACCATAGCAAGCACGTGATCACCGGTGCGCATGGCGGGCTTCTTCCGGTGATCTGCCTCACCTTTGAAATGCTTGCCTTTCTTTCAACATTGATGGTTGGTCGGAAGAAATCGACGATGGTCCAGGTACACATTCTTCCTGCATTTGTCCAGGTATATACTTTCAGTGTCATCTAAACAATGCGTGCATGCGTGGTATCCTTTGTTTGTCTGTCCTGAAAGGTTACTGAGAGCGGGCCAATCGTTTGTCTTTCAACATCAATTTTGTTGCGGGGTTGCTTAGGGCCTTAGATGAGAACTGGCATCATAATGAACTTCCGCTTATGCACATCCAAGGAGGAAGGTTATACATACATAGAGTCACGGGCCAAGTGCTGTGATTGCTGCTCTGCTCCCCGAAAGGATTAATGCCATCCGTGCTTAAAGCAAACCATACATTCCTTGGGTCCTTTGCAAACTCATCCCAGTACTTTCTCTCGATTTTTCTCCACTGCGACCCGTCAGCGGGTGCTCTCAACTTCCCATCTTTCTTTTGGTTCTCACTGTGCCATCGCATCAACTTGGCATGCTCTTCGTTTCTGAACAGACATTTCAACCGTGGTATTATAGGAGCATACCGCATCACCTTCGCAGGAACCCTCTTCCTAGGGGGCTCGCCGTCAACATCACCAGGGTCATCTCGTCTGATCTTATACCTCAATGCACCGCATACCGGGCATGCGTTCAGATCCTTGTATGCACCACGGTAGAGGATGCAGTCATTAGGGCATGCATGTATCTTCTCCACCTCCAATCCTAAAGGGCATACGACCTTCTTTGCTGCGTATGTACTGTCGGGCAATTCGTTATCCTTTGGAAGCTTCTTCTTCAATATTTTCAGTAGCTTCTCAAATCCTTTGTCAGCCACAGCATTCTCTACCTTCCACTGCAGCAATTCCAGTACGGTACCGAGCTTTGTGTTGCCATCTTCGCAATTGGGGTATAACCTTTTTTTGTGATCCTCTAACATGCGATCAAACTTCAGCTTCTCCTTTTGACTTTCGCATTGCGTCCTTGCATCGACAATGACCCGGCGGAGATCATCATCATCGGGCACATCGTCTGGTTCCTCTTGATCTTCAGCAGCTTCACCCGTTGCGGCATCATTGGGCACATCGTCTGGTTCCTCTTGATCTTCACCAGCTCCCCCCATTGCAGCATCACCGTATTCAGGGGGCACATAGTTGTCATCGTAGTCTTCTTCTTCGCCGTCTTCCATCATAATCCCTATTTCTCCGTGCCTCGTCCAAACATTATAGTGTGGCATGAAACCCTTGTAAAGCAGGTGGGAGTGAAGGATTTTTCGGTTAGAGTAAGATCTCGTATTCCCACATTCAGTGCATGGACAACACATAAAACCATTCTGCTTGTTTGCCTTAGCCGCATCGAGAAACTCATACACGCCCTTAATGTACTCGCGGGTGTGTCTGTCACCGTACATCCATTGCCGGTTCATCTGCGTGCATTATATATAATTAAGTGTCCAAATTAATAGAAGTTCATCATCACATTAAAACCAAAGTGCATACATAGTTCTCATCTAACAACATATAGCTCTCCAGAGCATCTAATTAATTAAATCATACATTGAAACTATGTAAAACATTTCAATGCGAAAACAAATGCGATCATAATCGCAACCAAGGTAACAATTGATCCAACGGCATAATGATACCAAGCCTCGGTATGAATGGCATATTTTCTAATCTTTCGAATCTTCAAGCGCATTGCATCCATCTTGATCTTGTGATCATCGACGACATCCGCAACATGCAACTCCAATATCATCTTCTCCTCCTCAATTTTTTTTATTTTTTCCTTCAACAAATTGTTTTCTTCTTTAACTAAATTTAACCTCTTGACAATAGGGTCGGTTGGCATTTCTGATTCACATACATCCTAGATAAATAAAATCTATGTCACGTTGGTCGGCATAATTTTCATAAACAATAAGTGAACCAATAGTTATAAAGATAATATACATACCACATCCGAATCATAGACAGGACGAGGGCCGACGGGGGCGGATACCAAAACCATCGCACTATATAAGATGCAATAATAAATGTAAGAAAATGATACAAGTATCTATCTAAACATACAAGTAAGAATATTTTTCCTTTCAGAAAGAAGATAAGAACAAGAGGCTCACCACGGTGGTGTCGGTGATGAGATCGGCGCGGGTGATCGACGGCGGTGAAGACAGGGACGGGGCGTGACGGACCGCTAAATCTAGACAAATCTCGAGGAAAATGGAGCTTGGAGGTCAAGCTTCGAGAGGAGAAAGCTTAAGTAGTGTGGCTCGGGCATTCCATCGAACACCTCATGTGCATAGGAGGTGAGCTAGAGCACCACAAAGCCCTCTCCCCCTCGGCCAGAGAAAAGTAGAGCACTGGGGTGCTCTGCTCGCGAGCGAGGGGTATATATAGGCACCTCATTGGTCCCGGTTGGTGACATGAGCCGGGACTAAAGGGGAGCCTTTGGTTCCGGTTCAAGCCACCAACGGGACCAATGGTGGTGGGCCAGGAGCGAGGCCCATTGGTCCCGGTTCATCCCACCAACCGGGACCAAAAGGTCCAGATGAACCGGGACCAATGGCCCACGTGGCCCGGCCGGCCCCCTGGGCTCATGAACTGGGACCAATGCCCACATTGGTCCCGGTTCTAGACTAAACCGGGACTAATGGGCTGACCCGGCCTGGACCAAAGCCCTGTTTTCTACTAGTGCATGTAGACTTTTATCTAACTTCTTAATTGATGGATTAGGCAAACATTATGTCCGTTGCATTTTTTCCCATGGTATAAGAGCAACTCCAACGCGCCGATCCAAACTGATGCGTGTTTTGTCCGGTTTTTGTCTGTTTGGGTCGGTTGCCCGCTTGTCGTCCAAATCATCTTGCAGATGAATGTGAGTTTTCCAATCACACCATGCGGATACAGTTGAACACATGCCTAGCCATACGGAAACGACACCGGAATAGGTGATGTTTGAAGAGCGGGTTGAGTGTCTCGAAGTAGTTCTTCCAGAATAGGAAATGACCGCTATCTCGATTGCGATTCAATGACGGAGTGTGCTCGGTATTGAGCCCCGGAACATCGACCGCTACCTACTAAGATGGTCATGGACGAGCAACACAGCAGCCACAAGCTCCTCATCATCGGATGAAGAATCATCCGAGTTGCAAATGAAATTGTGAAAAAAGAACTCGTCGACAAAGTCCATTTGTACCTTGCGGGCAAACCGTCGAACAGCTTGCGGGCGTTGTCGAAGAAGCTGGCCGGTGAAGAGCCTCGCTTCTCCCCTGGACCTGGTATAGCTCGCCCTATCGGCATCCGGCGAGCATGGCGGCGTCCGACGAGAGAGGTCGCCGCGCTTTGTCCGCTTCAGGCAAGGCCAGGGGGTGAGGTGGTGCTGGCGACGACGTCGGGGAAGCTGTGGCGGTGAAGTTGGAAGGTGACGTGCTGCGGGGGACGTATGTGGGTGCGGATGACTGGTCTGGGCACCGAAACTGGGCGGCGACGGGGTGAGGCGGCCGGGTGTGCTGGCTGTCGATGGGAGGAAGATGAAATGACCAATGTATCAACGTCTAGCGGACCAGGGGGGAGGAGTAGGCGGGCATCACACGCTTCTGTTTCTTGTCCGCCCTGACGCAAACAAAGCCTAAATTTGGGCCCGGAATGGGTCAGGCGACAGACAAAAATCGAATGCGCATCTGTTTGTATCGACATGTTGGGCTGATTTTTGTGTTTGTTTCAACCAAACAGACATGCACGGATGAAAATAGGTCGGCGCTTTGGAGTTACTCTAAGTGAGAGCAGGACGCGTGAAATTGTGATCGCTGCCGCTAAAGGTATAAAACAAACATGTAGCTAGCTAGCTTAATATTCCGCGAACTGATCCAACTCTCAGCCACCAATCTCAAAATAAACCTCCGTCCGCTCAGTAGCTTTATCCTATAGCTCATTTGTTGCATGCAAAGGAGAAAGGGGCGCCCCACATCGCTTATGTACGTGAGCTGCGTGATCCTCAGCTATACCTGACGCAGCCTTGCAACCTGCTCGCTGGTGGCCTGCTGGAACCAGGAAAGTGGGCATGTACGTTACAGAACCCCGTTGAACGGTACACGAACCAGACCCTCCGGCGGAGCGTGATTGCCTAGTCCAACTGGAGCGCAGTCTCGAGCCCGGGCGGTCCGTATTCTTGGGGCGTTGAGCGTTCGTGCGTTTGCCGTCGACCCTGTACCCAGGCCAACCCGCAAGCAGGCTGCAACCCAAGACCCAACCCTGCCGCTGCGCCAGTTACAGTAGCTGAGAAACCACGCCAGACGCCACATACGTAAGCAGCTACTGTAGCTTGAACCCGTCGCCCTTTTGCATACAAAAAGGGAGCTGCTATAGCTGCCCACTATCCCTGTAGCCTCAGCCTACCTTTTTTTTCTTTTTAGTTTGACGTTTTACGCGTCCGCGCGCCCTCCGGGCTGTCTTTGCTGTTCCCGCGCTTGCCTTCAAAACGGAAATGAGAATTTTTTTGCTAATGGGCCGGGCTCCTACCTCGTGGAGAGCAGCTTAGTGGGCTGTGTCGATCGTAATTGAAAAACATGGCCCAGCTTCAGTCTCGTGCGTTCCGGTTCCTCATATAAATAAATAAATAAAACAACCCTCGTTCCGTATTTCTGCTCGCCCTCCAGATCACGATCATCACGCGAAAGAACCAGGAGCCGCTTCCCAGATCCCACACTCCCACACCACACGTGAGCTTGGAGACACGCGTCGTGGGTTGGGACCTTGCCAGTGGGGGTTGCGGCCGCAGCAGGTACTGTAGCTGCCACGTCGAGTGCGCTCATATACTGTAGCTGCTTGTCTCGCGCCTCCTTAGAAGGTGGTGGCGGGGCACGATTACGTCCGGCATGGCGACACCGCCGCCATCCCTCTCTATGATCGGGTGCTGAGTTCAGGGGGATGACGAATACCGCCGACTGGCGGCATGCGGCCTCTTCGGCCTGCTCCTTCGCCGCGGTAGCGGCCTCGGCCTCCGCCAGCTTCTTCAAGGCGGCGGCCTCCGCCTTCTCCAGGCAGGCGGCTTCCTGCTCCTCGCGCGCCTCCCGCGCGTTTCGCTCCGTCGCCTCCCGGAGGTCGGCGGCCGGATCGATTCGCTGGGTGGCGGTGGAGGTCTTCGCCGACCCAATGACGGAGGCGGCGGCCGACTTCTCGAGAGAGAGGGGAGCTCTAAATCAAGAAATTAAGCAAAGGAAGTTCAGAAAGAATCAACGAGAAAGAAGAGCACAAGGAAAAGATACTTACGCCGACACCATAGGAGGCGCCTTTGGGAGCTTCTGGTACTTGGCCGCCTTCGCTGCGGCCTCCTTCCGCCTGGTCGCGGCGGTCGGATTCTTGGTCTTCTTCGGCGTGCTGCCGAACAAGACGGCGCCTTGTTTACGCTTGCGCGTGCCGCCTCGAGCAGACGGCTCGACGGAGGGGCCCGCGTCCGCCCTGCCGGCACCCCGCGCAAGGCGTGGCTCTTCTTCCTCCTCCTCATCATCGGGCCAGGTCTCGATGCCGCCTTCTTCAGAGCCGCCTACTTCGTAGACGCCGCCTGTCGCGGTGTCCTCCAAGGCGGCCGCCCCAAGTCGGGGTCGTCCATGTTGCTCACCGCCCGGTCCGGCTGGTAATCGCCAGCCGTGCCTACAATGATGGCCGTCGCTTCCGACATGTAGATCTGTTTCAAATGATGAGAGGCCGACTGATCAAGACCAAGATCAAGACTAAGACGAGTATCAAAAATAAAGAATTGGAAAACTTACCGCAGGCGGCGGGTCGGCACGGGAATATGGCCGCTTCCCGAAGCTCCAAGACCCCTCCAGCTTGTGGCCAGAGATCTCGTTCACCAAGTTCGCGACCTCGGCAGCCAGCATCTCCTTGGTGCTCAGCCAGCACGCATTGCGATGCCCGCTCATCTGGCTGATTAGGTGCGGCCAGCCTTGGAGCGGGAGAACCCGGCGCGTGACGAAGGCGACCAAAAGTCAGACGCCTTGAGGCCTTCGGTGTTGGTCAACTCCCAGAGTCGTTGGATGGCGGCGACGCCGTCTACTAATACCGGCTTTGGCTTGTAGCCCTAGCTGGCCTGAGGCTCGGCCGGCGGGCCGGCTACATAAGCCGGCAAGTTGATGAAGTCGACGGCCGGGTCCACGTTCTCCATGTAGAAGTAAGATTATTGCCACATCTTGACCGACTGTGGCAGCTTGATGGTGGGGAAGGCGTTCTTCGACGACTGTCGGCGAACCGCGATGAAGGCACCACACTGGGCAGCCACCTCCCGGACGGAGGTGCCCAGCTTGGTGTAGAAGAATGCTCCCCACAGCTCGATGGTGTGGAGGATGCCGAGATAACCTTCGCACAACGTGACGAAGGCGGCCAGAAGCATCACGGTGTTGGGCGTGACGTGATGAGGCTGGAGGTGATAGAACTCAAGAAACGAGCGGAGAAAGCCGCTCGCCGGCAGGCCGAAGCCGCGGATGAAGTGCGAGCGGAAGACGACCCGCTCGCCGTCCCCCGGCGCCGACGAGATCTCCCCATCCGGCGGCACGCACACCTTCACGTAGCCCGCGCCGAGGAGACGCCGCATCTCGCGGAGGAAAGTGATATGGTCTTCATTGACGTTGGACCCGTCCCAGTCTCCTCCTCGCTCGCGCGCCATGGAGAGCTCGATGAAGAAAGGGCGTGCCCAGGGAGCTAAAAATGGAGCGGGGCAAAGGGGGCTCGGGGCGGACGAACTCGACGGAGACGAGCTGCAGCAGCGCTCCGGCGTGGCTCGGGGTTGCTGCGGCGAGAGAAAGAAGACGGAGGCAAGAACGGGGTGGAGGGGCGCGCGTGCTCCGCCGCTCCCTCTCCTCTCCCTACTTATATCCTGTGGGCTATGAAGCCGAGGGGGCGGGCGTGGGATCGTGGGATTAACTGTGCCCACGACGCCATGCTCCCGCCTTTACCGCGCGAGTTACTGCGCGCAGTAACTCCGCGGGGAAACTCAACCGCCCCCCTCGGCCATAGCAGATCCGCTCTCTTACCGAGGCCCGATGGTGGTGGGCCCAGCCCGCGGTCACGTCCCATCACGCGCGTGGGCTGGCAGGCTGGCCCGGCTGGCTGGCGCCACATGGCACACCCACGACAGGCGGCGGGCCTAGAAGCTTAGCTAGCATGCCACCTAGTTCCCGCCGTTATATTCGAAATACCAGATAGATCCGGCTGGACGTGGCCGACTTCCCTCAGGCAGCTTTCCGGGAGTCGGATGAAGCTTCCACCTAGAGCACCCGGAGGAGGAAACTGTTGAGGCTTCTCGGCTCCTCAGTCGCGGCGCCTCACCAGCTTCGGGGACTACTATCGGAGTAATGGGTCACGGGTAGCCTAACCCGAGTCCCAGAACCTTTCAAGACATCGGGGCCGGCTGCGCCCCTCAAGACATCAAGATAAAGCGTCGCCTTCTAGTGGCCGGCTGGCCGAACGACCGATTACCAGAAGACGGCCATGCTCTAGAAGGCGGCTCCAAGACGGGCCGACTCCTAGCAGGCGGCCTCCAGAGAGGCCGGCTCCTAGCAGTCGGCCCATGGCGCCCTCAAAGTCTGCGCCCCTGTTAAGAAGACAAGACAGGGTGAGGCTGCAATATAGCCCATCACCACCGTATCCAGGGCCGGGCGTGGCCATAGTGCTCCGTACAGGCAGAGATCTTCGCCCGGCGCGGCACTGTTGCCACTCCGCCCCTGACGTCACCCATGTCAGGTGGAGCCCTGCTCCCACGACCACCTGTCGGTACGTCCTGAAGACGGCGGGCCCTACCAGGCAGCGAGAGCTCGGAAGACGGCGGAGGCCTGACCATTCGAACCCGAGGGAGGCCGGCTTCTAGCAGTCGGTCTGTCCCTTCCTCGGGGCCCACGCACCATTAACCAGATAAGACCCGGAGTGGCTACAGTGATCTCCCACCAGGCGGTGGGATTGTAGCCACGCCCCCTAACCAAGTCTGCGTCATTAGCATCACGACTACAATAATCAGCAACCAGCAAGACCCGCGAGCGGCGGGGGCAGCCTGTTGGCTCCGTACCAGACCAGTTGGTGGGGCCCACCAGGCGGCGGGCCCCAGCAGCCGGCGGAGAAGCCGGCGACCAAAGAGACTGACAGCCGGGTCCTACACCCGGCCAGATTACCATTGTACCCCTGGGGGGTAGGCCTATATAAACCCCCTAGGGCACCCATGCAAAGGGTTCCAACCTGTTAGAATTAGACTCACACCTAGGGGGAGAGGAGAGCAAGCCTTACCTTGTTCTACCTCTAGCATACAGCTCGAGGAGCACCATTGTACTCACTAGTGCCTTAGTGATCATGTGGAGACCCCGCAGAGCAGGACTAGGGGTGTTATCTCCTAGGAGAGCCCCGAACCTGGGTAAAGTGCGCCGGCGTTCGTGTTTACGCCTCATCCCGCTTCCAGGCACCGGCGACGTTCTACTCGCTCCCACCATGATAAGCCATCCATTGGCATATGTCGTACCCAACCCCCGATACATTCAACGCAATTAAATGTTTACAGTGACTCATCACATTAGTTAATTTAACATCGAGGCCACTTCCCATCCGGTCACCCATCTGATGACTACTCAAGCCTCAGCACAGTTAACTTGGGAGTTCTGTTAGATGAGCTATTGGTAGGGAAGCTGGTCCTTGCTGTTGTAGGATCCCTCTTTGCATCCTTTATTGGGCACCCGGATGACCGACTGTTGTCGCCCAATGGTCAATGCCACGTCCCCCGCATGACAGTTTTTGTAGCGGGTAACTGCATCGTCGCGCAACCGCATGCACACGAACGTGCGTGATCGTGCACTGGCCCCAAATACTGGCAGCACAACTTATAAATTGTCGGATGGAGTACTAGTTATAGTGATGCATATAATTCAGTAAAGGGATCGCACATGTCTGTGTTGACTGGAATGAGAATGCAATAGCACAATAAGAATTAAGGCCACGATGATGCGATCGCAGTGGTGGTTATAGGAGGCAAGAAGAAAGATGCATCCATCAACGTACGACCTCCTCCTCCTCAACTTAGTTCGCTGGGCCATCGACCGGCGGCTAAGGAGCGGCGGCTTTTGTGGCGAGGTCAAGGTGCTTCTCAGCAAAGGCATCCAAGGCTTCCAGCCGGTTGAAGAAGGCCAATGTCGTAGCGTCCTCACTGGCCTTGTAGATACCTATGTACACGATTTGCTCGTACACGTGGATGTGTAGGTCGACGAATTCTTGCAGGGCGAGGCGCCTCGTGGCGAGCGCGACCTCCAGGTGGACACTCTTCATGGCGTCGGCAGGCAGTCGCAGGGCCATCAGTGCTTGAAAGAGGTTCCTATCATGGAGGCCGATTAGGGTGGCAGGCAATGAGGAGCCCGAGCGTGTGGGCTGGAGGAGTACGACGACGTCGTCTACGAGCTTCTTGACGACGGTGAACTTGTTGGTGGTGGCAGTGGTCATCTGGTCAAACTGAGAGTCGTAGCTGGCGTCGACGGTGGCCATCCACCAGCCGGTCGCCAACACCGTCTAGAGACGATCCTCGGTGCCATGCCGCAGGCTGGCGTCATGGACCATCTGGCACAGCCATTGGCCGCTCATCGCTGCCATGGGTCTGGAGTGAGCACTTTTGCGCTTATTAGTGTAGGTGCTTAGGCAAATGCTTAGGTGCGTACGATGTGGTAGATGCATTGGAATGGAGGGGCGCCTTTATATGAGTGCAAACTGCGTTGCATTCACATCGTGCTGCCTCTTTTTTGGTCCTCCTCCCATTACTTTCCTCATGAATTCACACGATGCTAATTGTAGGGGGATGCATCATTGGCCGTTGAACATTTCAGGAACCGCTACCCTCTCCCTCGTCTGCATTAAAGCTATATCAGGAACTGTGTCGCCCGCTGTCAAATTGAATAGTACTGCGCCGCCCGCTGCACGCCCGGCTGAACACGCCTCCTCGCCTCCATCTATGCTTAATTATTAAATTTTAGTTGCAAAAATTAGATAATGCTAGTGATTTTTAGCTTCATATTTTGACAAATCGCAGTGTTACAAGGTTGACAAATGGCAATGTTACTAGATCAACAAATGCCAATCTTTCGAGTTTGACAAATGGCAACATACCCAATATGACAGATGCAAATCTTACCAAATTGTTTGTAAGTGATTGCACACGGGTCATCCAGAAGAACCGTTTGCGTTCAAGAGATGCACAAATCCTACTCTCACTTTGCATACAAGTGTCCTATCTAAAACGTTTGCGATCAAGAGCCATTAAAACCTATAGCCATTAAAACCAAGACACGTGGCATCACGTGAATGATTAACAGAACGCACACTGTTTGAATTATACAAACGTTTGAGATATTAAAGTGGCCGCTATTTTTTCAAAATGCCTTTGTTGGCTGTTATTCGAGTGCACCTTCTCTCAAAATGGACACGAAAAATACCACAGCATGTCGGGTGCCATTCCATGATAGCATGCCAAGTTTCATGAATTTCAGACGAGTTTTGGATTTACTAGAATGTAAAAACAAAGTGTCTCAACATTTTGCCGGCAATCAACGGCGCCCTGGTGTTTGAAATTCATTCCCATTTCTTGCATTGGACCTAACCATGCACCCAAGGACAAAGATTTGATTTTTCAACCAATTTATATGCACCGGAGCATATGCATGTAGTTCAAATTTGAATTATGCACATAAATTCATTGAAAACTCAGTTAATGCATAAAAATGTCCAAACGAACCCCGAAAAATCACAAAAATTGACACAACACTGCTGTTGTTTTATGTTGACACGAGAAATTTTTTGAAAGCAATAAGAGGCAATGCATATCATTTTGTCCCCAAAGGTGGGACGTTCCCTACCTAAACCATCACGCTTGTTGTGAGAAGCTCTGGTTTGTGAGAAACATATGCCCAAACCTGCCCCAAATGGGACAAAAAATTTACCACGACATGTTGATGCCACTCCATGATAGCATGCCATGTTTCGTGAATTTCAAACATGTTTTGAATTTACTAGAGTTTAAAAACCAGGTATCTAAATGTTTGTGGCCGAGTGACGGTGGCAGGGTGTTTGACATTCATTTCCATTTCTTGCATGGGACCTAAGCATGCAACCAAGGACACAGATTTGAATTTTCAACCAATTTATATGCATTAGAGCATGTGCATGTAGTTCAAATTTGAATTATGCACATGAATGCATTGAAAACTCAGTTAATGCATAAAAATGTCCAAACGAACCCCAAAAAATCCCAAAAATTGACACAACACTCCTATTGTTCTATGTTGACACTAGGAAAAAATTGAAATCGAGAAGAGGCAATGGATATCGTTTCGTCTCCAAAGGTAGGATGGTCCCTACCGAAACCACCAGGCTTGTTGTGAGAAGCTCTGGTTTGTGAGAAGCATATCCCCAAACCTGCCCCAAATGGGACAAACATTTAACACGACATGTTGATGCCGCTCCTTGATAGCATGCCAAGTTTCATGAATTTCTAACGAGTTTTGGATTTACTAGAATTGAAAAAGCAGGTATCTCAATGTTTGCGACCGAGTGACGGCGGCAAGGCGTTTGACATTCATTCCCATTTCTTGCATGGGACCTAAGCATGCAACCAAGGATATAGATTTGAATTTGCAAGCAATTTATATGCATTAGAGAATGTGCCTGTAGTTCAAATTTGAATTTTCACATGAATCCAAAGAAAACTCAGTTAATGTATAAAAATGTCCAAGCGAACCCCGAAAAATCCCCAAAATTGACACAACACTCCTGTTGTTCTATGTTAACACTAGGAAAAAAAATTGAAATCAAGAAGAGTCAATGGACATCGTTTCGTCCCCAAAGGTAGGACGTTCCCTACCGAAACCATCAGGTTTGTTGTGAGAGGCTCTGGTTTATGAGAAGCTTATACCCAAACCTGCCCCAACAAAAAAATTACCACAACATGTTGATGCCGCTCCATGATAGCATGCCAAGTTTCGTGAATTTCGGACGACTTTTGGATTTACTAGAATTAATAAAGCAAGTATGTCAACGTTTGCCGGAGAGCCACGGTGCCGTGGTGTTCGAAATTCATCCCCATTTCTTGCATGGGACATAAGCATAAACCCATGGACACATATATGATTTTACAACCCATGTTGGTGCACCGGAGCATGTGCATGTAGTTTAAATTTTGAATTGTGCACCTGAAATGGCTAGAAAACCAATTTAATGTATAAAATGTCCAAACGAACCCTGAATAATTCCAATTCTTTTACGACACACATATAGTTGCATGTTCACTATAGATAAAAGGTCTAGCAATTCAAACACCGTCCATTGCCGCTGTGACCCCAATATGTAATCCAAATCAAGACGAAAAATCAAGTAGATCCCACACAGTTTATTATAACCAACCGTATGAGAAGCAGCACAAAATATCTTGGAGCACCGTCGGAGTATAGTATGCATACGGCTTACGCGAGAAGGTGCGACGGCTACAGTCCACAGCCCACTCTAAATAAGGGACCATGTCTGATGACACTTTGCGCGCCAGTTTTTTCGCTAAAGCGATTCGAAATTTTTGGCTTCCGCGGAAATATCTACCTCCCCACCCCCTCCTGATGTCTACTACGTAACTTTATTCTTATAGACTCGTGTTGGGCCTCCAAGTGCAGAGTTTTGTAGGACAGTAGTAATTTTCCCTCAAGTGGATGACCTAACGTTTATCAATCCATGGGAGGTGTAGGAAGAAGATGGTCTCTCTTGAAGAACCCTGCAACCAAATACAAGAAATCTCTTGTGTCCCCAACACACCCAATACAATGGCAAATTGTATAGGTGCACTAGTTCGGCGAAGAGATGCTGATAAAAGTGTAATATTGATGGTAGAAATATATTTTTATAATCTGAATAAATAAAAATAGCAAGGTATCAAATAGTAAACGGGCACAAAAACTGTATTGCAATGCTTGAAAATGAGTCCTAGGGTTCGTACTTTCGCTAGTGCAACCTATCAGCAGTGCTAATATAATTGGATCATATAACCACCCCTCATAGTGCGATGAAGAATCACTCCAAAGTTCCTATCTTGCGGAGAACACACGAATAAATTGTTTGAAGGGTACGAAACCACCTCAAAGCTATTCTTTCTGTTTGATCTATTCAAGAGTTCGTACTAAAATAACACAAAGCTATTCTTTCCGTTCGATCTATCCTAGAGGTCGTACTAAAATAACACCAAAGCAAATTCATATTCATAATACTCAATTTGACACAAAGAACTTCAAAGAGTGCCCCAAGATTTCTAGCGGAGAAACAAAGACAAGAACGTGCATCAACCCCTATGCATAGCTTACCCCAATGTCACCTCAGGAATCCGCGAGTTGAGTGCCAAAACATATATCAAGTGAGTCAATACGATACCCCATTGTCACCACGAGTATTCAATTGCAAGACATATATCAAGTGTTCTCAAATCCATAAAAGTATTCAGTCCGATAACAACAAAATCTCAAAGGGAAAAACTCAATTCATCACAACAAGATAGAGAGGGGAAAACACCGTATGATCCGACTGTATTAACAAAGCCCGCGATACATCAAGATCGTGACATGTCAAGAACACGAGAGAGAGAGAGAGAGAGAGAGAGAGAGAGATTAAACACATAGATACTGGTACAAACCCTCAGCCCCGAGGGTGGACTACTCACTCCTCATCATGGTGGCCGCCGGGATGATGAAGATGGCCACTGGAGATGATTCCCCCCTCCGGCAGGGTGCCGAAACGGGGTCTAGATTGGTTTTCGGTGGTACAGGGGCCTGCAGTGGCGGAACTTCTGATCTAGGTTAACCCCGAAGGGTTTTGGAATATTTGGGAATTTATAGTGCAAAGAGGGGGTGTGGGAGGCCACCGAGGTGGGCACAACTCACCTGGGCGCGCCAGGGGGCCCTGGCGCGCCCTGGTGGGTTGTGCCTCCCTCGGGGCACCCCCCTGATACGTCTCCAACGTATCTATAATTTTTTATTGCTCCATGCTATATTATCTACTGTTTTGGACTATATTGGGCTTTATTTTCCACTTTTATATTATTTTTGGGACTAACCGATTAACCGGAGGCCGAGCCCAGAATTGCTGTTTTTTTTGCCTATTTCAGTATTTCGAAGAAACAGAATATCAAACGGAGTCCAAACTGAATGAAACCTTCGGGAACGTGATTTTCTCACCGAACGTGATCCAGGAGACTTGGACCCTGCTCCAAGGAACAAAAGAGGCGGTCACGAGGGTGGGGGGCGCCCCCCCTAGGGCGCACCCCCTGCCTCGTGGGCCCCCTGTTGCTCCACCGACGTACTCCTTCCTCCTATATATACCTACGTACCCCCAAATGATCAGATACGGAGCCAAAAACCTAATTCCACCGCCGCAACTTTCTGTATCCATGAGATCCCATCTTGGGGCCTGTTTTGGAGCTCCGCCGGAGAGGGCCGTCATCACGGAGGGCTTCTACATCATCATAGCCCCTCCGATGAAGTGTGAGTAGTTTACCTCAGACCTTCGGGTCCATAGTTAGTAGCTAGATGGCTTCTTCTCTCTTTTTGGATCTCAATACAATGTTCTCCCCCTCTCTCGTGGAGATCTATTCGATGTAATCTTCCTTTTGCGGTGTGTTTGTTGAGACCGATGAATTGTGGGTTTATGATCAAGTCTATCTATGAATAATATTTGAATCTTCTCTGAATTCTTTTATGTATGATTGGTTATCTTTGCATGTCTCTTCGAATTATCAGTTTGGTTTGGCCTACTAGATTTGTTTTTCTTGCCATGGGAGAAGTGCTTAGCTTTGGGTTCGATCTTGTGGTGTCCTTTCCCAGTGACAGAAGGGGCAGCAAGGCACGTATTGTATCGTTGCCATCAAGGATAACAAGATGGGGTTTATTTCATATTGCATGAATTTATCTCTCTACATCATGTCATCTTGCTTAAGGAATTACTCTGTTTTTAACTTAATACTCTAGATGCATGCTGGATAGCGGTCGATGAGTGGAGTAATAGTAGTAGATGCAGGCAGGAGTCGGTCTACTTGTCTCGGACGTGATGCCTATATACATGATCATACCTAGATATTCTCATAACTATGCTCAATTCTGTCAATTGCTCAACAGTAGTTTGTTCACCCACCATAGAATACTTATGCTCTTGAGAGAAGCCACTAGTGAAACCTATGGCCCCCGGGTCTATTCTCATCATATCAATCTCCATCACTTTAATTTTGCTTTGCTTTTTACTTTGCCTTTTACTTTTAGCTTTGCATCTCTATATCAAAAATACCAAAAATATTATCTATCATCTCTATCAGATCTCACTCTCGTAACTGACCGTGAAGGGATTGACAACCCCTAATCGCGTTGGTTGCGTTGAGCTATTGTTTTTGTGCAGGTACGAGGGACTTGCGCGTGGCCTCCTACTGGATTGATACCTTGGTTCTCAAAAACTGAGGGAAATACTTACACTACTCTGCTGCACCATCCTTTCCTCTTCGGGGAAATCCAACGCAAGCTCAAGAGGTAGCAAGAAGAATTTCTGGCGCTGTTGCCGGGGAGTCTACGCAAAAAGTCAACATACCAAGTACCCATCACAATCCCTATCTCTTGCTTTACATTAGTTACCATTTGCCTCTCGTTTTTCTCTCCCCCACTTCACCCTTGCCGTTTTATTCGCCCTCTCTCTCCCAATCTCCTTCTCCTTCTCCTTTTCCATTTTCCTTTTTTCCGCTTGCCTTTTGTTTGCTCGTGTGTTGGATTGCTTGTCTATCGCTATGTCTCAAGATACTACCAAATTGTGTGACTTCACCAATACCAACAATAATGATTTCCTGAGCACTCCGATTGCTCCTCTTGCAATACCGAATGTTGTGAAATCAATATTGCTTTGTTGAATCTTGTTATGAAAGATCAATTCACCGGCCTTCCTAGTGAAGATGCCGCTACTCATCTGAATAGCTTCATTGATTTATGTGATATGAAAAAGAAAAAAGATGTCGATAATGATGTCGTTAAATTGAAGCTATTTCCTTTTTTGCTTAGAGATCGTGCTAAAGCTTGGTTTTCGTCTTTGCCTAAAAATAGTATTGATTCTTGGAACAAGTGCAAAGATGCTTTTTCTCTATGTATTTTCCTCCCGCTAAGATCATCTCTCTTAGAAACGACATTATGAATTTTAAACAACTTGATCATGAACATGTTGCACAAGCTTGGGAGAGAATGAAATTAATGATACGTAATTTCCCTACTCATGGTTTGAATTTGTGGATGATTATACAAAAAATTTATGCCGGATTGAATTTTGCTTCTAGAAATCTTTTAGATTCGGCCGCGGGAGGCACTTTTATGGAAATCACTTTAGGAGATGCTACTAAACTCCTAGATAATATTATGGTTAATTATTCTCAATGGCATACTGAAAGATCTTCTAATAAAAAAGTGCATGCGATAGAAGAAATTAATGTTTTGTGTGGAAAGATGGATGAACTTATGAAATTATTTGCTACTAAGAGTGTTTCTTCTGATCCTAATGATATGCCTTTGTCTACTTTGATTGAAAATAACAATGAATCTATGTATGTGAATTTTTTTGGTAGGAATAATTTTGGTAACAACGCGTATAGAGGGAATTTTAATCCTAGGCCTTATCCTAGTAATCCTTCTAATAATTATGGAAATTCCTATAACAACTCTTATGGAAATTTTAATAAGATGCCCTCTGAATTTGAGAATAGTGTTAAAGAGTTTATGAATTCACAAAAGAATTTTAATGCTTTGCTTGAAGAGAAATTGCTTAAAGTTGATGATTCGGCTAGGAACGTTGATAGAATTTCTCTCGAGGTTGATTCTTTAAAGCTTAGATCTATTCCTCCTAAGCATGATATCTGAGTCTCTCAAAGCCATGAGAATTTCCATTGATGAGTGCAAGGAAAGAACCGCTAGGATGCATGCTACAAAAGATGCCTTTATTAAAGCATGTTCTTCCAATTCCTATGAAAATCAAGATGAAGATCTAAAAGTTATTGATGTGTCCCCTATCAAATCTTTGTTTTGCAATATGAATCTTGATGAAACTAATTATGATCTTCCTTTACCTAGAAGGTGTTCCAAAAATTCGGAATATTTAGATCTTTATGATGAAATTGATGAAAGTGGGATTGAAAGAAATAAAACCATAGATGTTGCTAAACCCACTATATTGGATTTCAAGGAATTTAATTATGAAAGTTGCTCTTTAACTGATTGTATTTCCTTGTTGCAATCCGTGCTAAATTCTCCTCATGCTTATAGTTAAAAGAAAGCCTTTACCAAACATATCGTTGATGCCTTGATGCAATCTTATGAAGAAAAACTCAAGTTGAAAGTTTCTATCCTAGAAAACTCTATGATGAGTGGGAACCAACTATTAAAATTAAAATTAAAGGTCATGAGTTTTATGCTTTGTGTGATTTTGGTGCTAGTGTCTCCACTATCCCCAAAACTTTGTGTGATTTGCTAGATTTCCGTGACTTTGATGATTGCTCTCTAAACTTGCATCTTGCGGATTCCACTATTAAGAAACCTATGGGAAGAATTAATGATGTTCTTATTGTTGCAAATAGGAATTATGTGCCCGTGGAGTTTATCGTTTTTGATATAGATTGCAATCCTTCTTGCCCTATTATTCTTGGTAGACCTTTTCTTAGAACGGTTGGTGCGATTGTTGATATGAATGAAGGGAATATTAGATTCCAATTTCCATTCAAAAAGGGCATGGAACACTTTCCTAGAAAGAAAATAAAATTGCCATATGAAACTATCATGAGAGCCACTTATGGATTACCTACCAAAGATGGCAATACTTAGATCTATCCTCGCTTTTATGCCTAGCTAGGGGCGTTAAATGATAGCAGTTGTTGGGAGGCAACCCAATTTTATTTTTAGTTTTTGTGTTTTTTCTTCTGTTTAGTAATAAGTAACCCATCTAACTTCTGTTTGGATGTGGTTTTGTGTTTTAATTAGTGTTTGTGCCAAGTTAGACCTATTGGATCTTCTTGGGTGATAGTTATTTGATCTTGCTGTAATTTCCAGAAACTTTGCGCTCAGTGCCCGAATTATTAAAAATCACCAGAACGTGATAAAATACTGATTCCAATTGCTGCTGATCAATAAACAAATTTTCTAGGTCTTCAAATTTTGGTAGATGTTTTGGAGTTCCAGAAGTTTGCGTTAGTGACAGATTACTACAGACTGTCCTGTTTTTGACAGATTCTGTTTTTCGTGTGTTGTTTGCTTATTTTGATGAATCTATGGCTAGTAAAATAGTTTATAATCCATAGAGAAGTTGGAATACAGTAGGTTTAACACCAATATAAATAAATAATGAGTTCATTACAGTACCTTGAAGTGGTATTTTGTTTTCTTTCTCTAACGGACTCACGAGATTTCTATTGAGTTTTGTGTTGTGAAGTTTTCAAGTTTTGGGTGAATTCTTTTGATGGATTATGGAACAAGGAGTGGCAAGAGCCTAAGCTTGGGGATTCCAATGGCACCCCTAAGATAATCCAAGGACACAAAAAAGTCAAAGCTTGGGGATGCCCCGGAAGGCATCCCCTCTTTCGTCTACTTCCATCGGTAATTTACTTGGAGCTATATTTTTATTCACCACATGATATGTGTTTTGCTTGGAGCGTCTTTTATTATTTGTGTCTTTGTTTGTTAGTGTGCCACAATCATCCTTGCTGTACACCCCTTTTGAGAGAGCCATACATGAATTGGAATTTGATAGAATACTCTATGTGCTTCACTTATATCTTTTGAGCTTGATAGTTTTGCTCTATGTGCTTCACTTATACCCTTTTGAGCCTTATAATTTTGCTCTATGTGCTTCACTTAGATCTTTTAGAGCATGGTGGTGGATTTGTTTTAAAAAAACTATTGATCTTTCATGCTTCAGTTAGATTATTTTGAGAGTCTTAAATAGCATGGTAATTTGCTTAATAATAAGATGCTTGGTATTCAAGATTTGTGAAACTTTCTTTTGAGTGCGTTGAATACTAAGAAAAGTTGGATGCTTGATAATTGTTTTGAGATATGGAGGTAGTAATATCAAAGTCATGCTAGTAGAGTAATTGTGAATTTGAGAAGTGCTAGAGTTAAAGTTTGCAAGTCCCGTAGCATGCACGTATGGTAAACGCTATGCAACAAATTTGAAACATGAGGTGTTATTTGATTGTCCTCCTTATGAGTGGCGGTCGGGGACGAGCGATGGTCTTTTACTACTAATCTATTGTTGGAAATATGCCCTAGAGGCAATAATAAAATGGTTATTATTATATTTCCTTGTTCATGATAATTGTCTATTGTTCATGCTAGAATTGTGTTATCCAGAAATCGTAATACATGTGTGAATACATAGACCACAACATGTCCCTAGTGAGCCTCTAGTTGACTAGCTCGTTGATCAACAGATAGTCATGGTTTCCTGACTATGGACATTAGATGTCATTGATAACGGGATCACATCATTAGGAGAATGATGTGATGGACACGACCCAATCCTAAGCATAGCATAAGATCGTGTAGTTCGTCTGCTAGAGCTTTTTCCAATGTCAAGTATCATTTCCTTAGACCATGAGATTGTGCAACTACCGGATACCGTAGGAGTGCTTTGGGTGTGCCAAATGTCACAACGTATCTGGGTGGCTATAAAGGTGCACTACGGGTATCTCCGAAATTGTCTGTTGGGTTGGCACGAATCGAGACTGGGATTTGTCACTCCGTATGACAGAGAGGTATCTATGGGTCCACTCGGTAATGCATCATCATAATGAGCTCAATGTGACCAAGTGGTTGATCATGGGATCATGCATTATGGTACGAGTAAAGTGACTTGACGGTAAAGAGATTGAACAAGGTATCGGGATACCGACGATCGAATCTCGGGCAAGTAACGTACTGATTGACAAAGGGAATTGTATACGGGATTACTTGAATCCTCGACATCGTGGTTCATCCAATGAGATCATCGAGGAGCATGTGGGAGCCAACATGGGTATACATATCCCGCTGTTGGTTATTGACTGGAGAGTCGTCTCGGTCATGTCTGCGTGTCTCCCGAACCCGTAGGGTCTACACACTTAAGGTTCGGTGATGCTAGGGTTGTAGAGATATTAGTATGCGGTAACCCGAAAGTTGTTTGGAGTCCCGGATGAGATCCCGGACGTCACGAGGAGTTCCGGAATGGTCTGGAGGTGAAGATTTATATATAGGAAGTCCAGTTTCGGCCATCGGGAAAGTTTCGGGGGTAATCGGTATTGTACCGGGACCACCGGAAGGGTCCCGGGGGTCCACTGGGTGGGGCCACCTATCCCGGAGGGCCCCATGGGCTGAAGTGGGAGGGGAACCAGCCCCTGGTGGGCTGGTGCACCCCCTTGGGCCTCCCCCTGCGCCTAGGGTTGGAAACCCTAGGGGTGGGGGGCGCCCCACTTGACTTGGGGGGCAAGTCCCCCCCTTTGGCCGCCGCCCCCCTTGAGATGGATCTCTAGGGGGCCGGTGCCCCCTGGACCCCTATATAAAGAGGGGGGAGGGAGGGCTGCGCACCCTAGCCCCTGGCACCTCTCTCTCCCTCCCGTGACACCTCTCCCTCTCGTTGGAGCTTGGCGAAGCCCTGCCGAGATCACCGCTGCTTCCACCACCACGCTGTCGTGCTGCTGGATCTCCATCAACCTCTCCTTCCCCTTGCTGGATCAAGAAGGAGGAGATGTCATCCCCAACCGTACGTGTGTTGAACGCGGAGGTGTCGGCCGTTCGACGCTCGATGATCGGTGATTTGGATCACGACGAGTACGACTCCCTCAACCCCGTTCTCTTGAACACTTCCGCTCGCGATCTACAAGGGTATGTAGATGCACTCCTCTCTCTTGTTGCTAGATGACTCCATAGATTGATCTTGGTGAAGCGTAATTTTTTTTTCTGCAACATTCCCCAACAGTGGCATCATGAGCTAGGTCTATGCGTAGTTTCTATGCACGAGTAGAACACAAGATGTTGTGGGCATAGATTTTGTCAATTTACTTGCCGTTACTAGTATTATCTTGATTCGGCGGCATCATGGGATGAAGCGGCCCGGACCGACCTTACACGTACACTTATGTGAGACAGGTTCCACCGACTGACATGCACTAGTTGCATAATGTGGCTAGCGGGTGTCTGTCTCTCCCACTTTAGTCGGATCAGATTTGATGAAAAGGGTCCTTATGAAGGGTAAATAGAAATTGGCATATCACGTTGTGGTTTTGGCGTAGGTAAGAAACGTTCTTGCTAAGAAACCTATAGCAGCCACGTAAAAATTTGCAACAACAATTAGAGGACGTCTAACTTGTTTTCGCAGCATGTGCCGTGTGATGTGATATGGCCAAAAGATGTGATGAATGATATATGTGATGTATGAGATTGATCATGTTCTTGTGATTGGAATCACGACTTGCATGTCGATGAGTATGACAACCGACAGGAGCCATAGGAGTTGTCTTAATTTATTTATGACCCGCGTGTCAACATAAACGTCATGTAATTACTTTTCTTTATTGCTAAACCATTAGCCATAGTAGTAGAAGTAATAGTTGATGTGACAACTTCATGAAGACAAGATGATGGAGATCATGGTGTCATGCCAGTGACGACGATGATCATGGCACCCCAAAGATGGAGATACAAAGGAGCAAAATGATATTGGCCATATCATGTCACTATTTGATTGCATGTGATGTTTATCATGTTTTTGCTTCTTATTTGCTTAGAATGACTGTAGTAAATAAGATGATCCCTCACAATAATTTCAAGAAAGTGTTCCCCCTAACTGTGCGCCGTTGCGAAAGTTCGTTGTCTCGAAGCACCATGTGATGATCGGGTGTGATAGATTCTAACGTTCACATACAACGGGTGTAAGCCAGATTTACACATGCAAAACATTTAGGTTGACTTGACGAGCCTAGCATGTACAGACATGGCCTCGGAACACAAGAGACCGAAAGGTTGAACATGAGTCGTATGGAAGATACGATCAACATGGAGATGTTCATCGATGATGACTAGTCCGTCTCACGTGATGATCGGACATGGTCTAGTTGAGTCGGATCATGTATCACTTAGATGACTAGAGGGATGTCTAATCTGAGTGGGAGTTCATTAAATAATTTGATTAGATGAACTTAATTATCATGAACTTAGTCTAAAATCTTTACAATATGTCTTGTAGATCAAATGGCCCACGCTAATGTCAACCTCAACTTCAACGCGTTCCTAGAGAAAACCAAGCTGAAAGATGATGGCAGCAACTATACGGACTGGGTCCGGAACCTAAGGATCATCCTCATAGTTGCCAAGAAAGCATATGTCCTAGAAGCACTGCTAGGTGATGCACCCATCCCAGAGAACCAAGACGTTATGAATGCTTGGCAACAGCGTGCTGATGATTACTCCCTCGTTCAGTGCGGCATGCTTTACAGCTTAGAACCGGGGCTCCAAAAGCGTTTTGAGCAACACGGAGCATATGAGATGTTCGAAGAGCTGAAAATGGTTTTCCAAGCTCATGCCTGGGTCAAGAGATATGAAGTCTCTGACAAGTTCTATAGTTGTAATGGACAGGGTTAACACCAAGGACATGATTCAGAGGACGCATTGGAGGATTAATGAAGGACCAGAATGTGTTCTTTGCCCGACTGGAATACTGGAGGACAGAAATCACCTCTTTTTCCAGTGCAATTTTAGTGTTCGCGTGTGGAACTATCTGCAAATTGAATGGAAAGATTATGATGATATGGTGGAAATTGCTCGTCATGCTAGGAAGGATTTCAACAAGCCTTTCTTTGGGGAGGTGGTTTTCACGGCCTGGTGGAATATTTGGAAGATCAGGAATGATAGAGCTTTCAGGAACATTCAACCATCTTTCAGGGCATGGAGGAATGGCTTCATTCATGATCTTACTCTGCTCTCTCATCGAATCAAACGGAAATATAGAGACGCCCTTCTTGAGTGGATTGATTTTCTTCCTCCTTGAGGAGAGTTGCTTCTTTGTTTCTTTGTAATTAATAGGTATAGTGCACCCCTTCTCTGTATAGCCTTCTTTAGAGCCTTCCCTCTTTTCTTTTATTCTTTTATTTCTTTCCTCATCTTGAGGAAACCCTGTATGCCTTTTGCTTTATTAATAAAATGCTGTGGGGTGCAAGCCCTGCAGTCTTCATGGTCAAAAAAAAGTTCTACAGTTGTAAGATGGAGGAGAATAGCTCCGTCAGCGAGCACATACTCAAAATGTCTGGGTTGCACAACCACTTGACTCAGCTGGGAGTTAATCTCCCGGATGACGCGGTCGTTGACAGAATCCTTCAGTCGCTCCCACCAAGCTACAAGAGCTTTGTGATGAACTTCAATATGCAGGGGATGGAAAAGACCATTCCTGAGGTATATTCAATGCTGAAATCAGCGGAGGTGGAGGTCAAAAAGGAACACCAAGTGTTGATGGTGAATAAAACCACTAAGTTCAAGAAAGGCAAGGGTAAGAAGAACTTCAAGAAGGACGGCAAGGGAGTTGCCGCGCACGGGAGCCAGTTGCCGGGAAGAAGCCAAAGAATGGACCCAAGCCTGAGACTGAGTGCTTTTATTGCAAGGGAAGTGGTCACTGGAAGCGGAACTGCCCCAAATACTTAGCGGACAAGAAGGCCGGCAACACTAAAGGTATATGTGAGATACATGTAATTGATGTGTACCTTACCAGTACTCATAGTAGCTCCTGGGTATTTGATACCGGTGCGGTTGCTCATATTTGTAACTCAAAACAGGAGCTGCGGAATAAGCGGAGACTGGCGAAGGACGAGGTGACGATGCGCGTCGGGAATGGTTCCAAGGTCGATGTGATCGCCGTCGGCACGCTACCTCTACATTTACCTACGGGATTAGTTTTAAACCTCAATAATTGTTATTTAGTGCCAGCTTTGAGCATGAACATTGTATCTAGATCTCGTTTAATACGAGATGGCTACTCATTTAAATCCGAGAATAATGGTTGTTCTATTTCTGAGAGATATGTTTTATGGTCATGCCCCGCTGGTCAATGGTTTATTCTTAATGAATCTCGAATGTGATGTTACACATATTCATAGTGTGAATACCAAAAGATGTAAGATTGATAATGATAGTCCCACATATCTGTGGCACTGCCGCCTTGGTCACATCGGTGTCAAACGCATGAAGAAGCTCCATACAGATGGACTTTTGGAGTCTCTTGATTTCGAATCATTTGACACGTGCGAACCATGCCTCATGGGTAAAATGACCAAGACTCCATTCTCCGGAACAATGGAGCGAGCAACCAACTTATTGGAAATTATACATACTGATGTGCGCGGTCCAATGAGCGTTGAGGCTCGCGGTGGCTATCGTTATGTTCTCACTGATGACTTAAGTAGATATGGGTATGTCTATTTGATGAAACACAAGTCTGAGACGTTTGAAAAGTTCAAGGAATTTCATAATGAGGTAGAGAATCAATGTGACCGAAAGATAAAATTCTTACGATCAGATCGTGGGGGAGAATATTTAAGTCACGAATTTGGTACACACTTAAGGAAATGTGGAATCGTTTCACAACTCACGCCGCCTGGAACACCTCAGCGTAACGGTGTGTCCGAATGTCGTAATCGCACTCTATTGGATATGGTGCGATTTATGATGTCACTCACTGATTTACTGCTATCATTTTGGGGATACGCTCTAGAGACAACTACATTCACTTTAAATAGGGCACCGTCTAAATCCATTGAGACGACACCGTATGAATTATGGTTTGGGAAGAAACCTAAGCTGTTGTTTCTAAAAGTTTGGGGATGCGATGCTTATGTCAAGAAACTTCAACCTGAAAAGCTCGAACCCAAGTCGGAAAAATGCATCTTCATAGGATACCCTAAGGAAACCATTGGGTATACCTTCTACCTCAGATCCGAAGGCAAGATCTTTGTTGCCAAGAACAGGTCCTTTCTGGAGAAAGAGTTTCTCTCGAGAGAAGTAAGTGGGAGGAAAGTAGAACTCGATGAAGTACTGCCTCTTGAACCGGAAAGTAGCGCAGCTCAGGAAGATGTTCCTGTGGTGCCTGCACCGACTAGAGAGGAAGTTAATGATGATGATCAAGGTACTTCGGATCAAGTTGCTACTGAACTTCAAAGGTCCACAAGGACACGTTCCACACCAGAATGGTATGGCAACCCTGTCCTGGAAATCATGTTGTTAGACAACGGTGAACCTTAGAACTATGAAGAAGCAATGGCGGGCCCAGATTCCAACAAATGGCTTGAAGCCATGCAATCCGAGATAGGATCCATGTATGAAAACAAAGTATGGACTTTGACAGACTTGCTCGATGATCGGCGAGCGATAGAGAATAAATGGATCTTTAAGAAGAAGACGGACGCAGATGGTAATGTTACCATCTACAAGGCTCGACTTGTCGCTAAGGGTTATCTACAAGTTCAAGGGGTTGACTACGATGAGACCCTGTCACCCATAGCGAAGCTGAAATTCGTCCGAATCATGTTAGCAATTGCTGCATACTATGATTATGAGATATGGCAAATGGACGTCAAAACGGCATTCCTTAACGGCTTTCTTAAGGAAGAATTGTATATGGTGCAGCCGGAAGGTTTTGTCGATCCTAAGAATGCTAACAAGGTATGCAAGCTCCAGCGCTCCATCTATGGGTTGGTGCAAGCATCTCAGAGTTGGAACATTCGCTTTAATGAAATGATCAAAGCGTTTGGGTTTATGCAGACTTATGGAGAAGCCTGCGTTGACAAGAAAGTGAGTGGGAGCTCTGTAGCATTTCTCATATTATATGTGGATGACATACTTTTGATGGGAAATGATATAGAACTTTTGGACAACATCAAGGCCTACTTGAATAAGTGTTTTTCAATGAAGGACCTTGGAGAAGCTGCTTACATATTAGGCATCAAGATCTATAGAGATAGATCGAGACGCCTCATAGGTCTTTCACAAAGCACATACCTTGATAAGATATTGAAGAAGTTCAATATGGATCAGTCCAAGAAGGGGTTCTTGCCTGTGTTGCAAGGTGTGATATTGAGCTCAGCTCAATGCCCGACCACGGCAGAAGATAGAGAAAAGATGAGTGTCGTCCCCTATGCCTCAGCCATAGGGTCTATCATGTATGCCATGCTGTGTACCAGACCTGATGTAAACCTTGCCGTAAGTTTGGTAGGAAGGTACCAAAGTAACCCCGGCATGGAACACTGGACAGCGGTCAAGAACATCCTGAAGTACCTGAAAAGGACTAAGGATATGTTTCTCGTATATGGAGGTGATGAAGAGCTCATCGTAAAGGGTTACGTTGACGCTAGCTTCGACACAGATCTGGATGACGCCAAGTCACAAACCGGATACGTGTTTATTTTGAATGGTGGGGCAGTAAGCTGGTGCAGTTGCAAGCAAAGCATCATGGCGAGATCTACATGTGCAGCGGGGTACATGGCAGCCTCGGAGGCAGCGCATGGAGCAATCTGGATGAAGGAGTTCACCACCGACCTAGGAGTCATACCCAATGCGTCGTGGCCGATCACTCTCTTCTGTGACAACACTGGAGCTCTTGCCCTTGCCAAGGAGCCCAAGTTTCACAAGAAGACCAGGCACATCAAGCGTCGCTTCAACTCCATTCGTGAAAATGTTCAAGATGGAGACATAGGTATTTGTAAAGTGCACACAGATCTGAATGTCACAGATCCGTTGACTAAACCTCTTCTGCGAGCAAAACATGATCAACACCAGAACTCTATGGGTGTTCGATTCATCACAATGTAACTAGATTATTGACTCTAGTGTAAGTGGGAGACTATTGGAAATATGCCCTAGAGGCAATAATAAAATGGTTATTATTATATTTCCTTGTTCATGATAATTGTCTATTGTTCATGCTATAATTGTGTTATCCGGAAATCGTAATACATGTGTGAATACATAGACCACAACATGTCCCTAGTGAGCCTCTAGTTGACTAGCTTGTTGATCAACAGATAGTCATGGTTTCCTGACAATGGATATTAGATGTCATTGATAACGGGATCACATCATTAGGAGAATGATGTGATGGACAAGACCCAATCCTAAGCATAGCACAAGATCATGTAGTTCGTCTGCTAGAGCTTTTTCCAATGTCAAGTATCATTTCCTTAGACCGTGAGATTGTGCAACTCCCGGATACCGTAGGAGTGCTTTGGGTGTGCCAAACGGCACAAGTAACTGGGTGGCTATAAAGGTGCACTACGGGTATCTCCGAAAGTGTCTGTTGGGTTGGCACGAATCGAGACTGGGATTTGTCACTCCGTATAACGGAGAGGTATCTCTGGGCCCACTCGGTAATGCATCATCATAATGAGCTCAATGTGACCAAGTGGTTGATCATGGGATCATGCATTACGGTATGAGTAAAGTGACTTGCCGGTAACGAGATTGAACGAGGTATTGGGATACCGACGATCGAATCTCGGGCAAGTAACGTACCGATTAACAAAGGGAATTGTATACGGGATTACTTGAATCCTCGACATCGTGGTTCATTCGATGAGATCATAGAGGAGCATGTGGGAGCCAACATGGGTATCCAGATCCCGCTGTTGGTTATTGACCGGAGAGTCGTCTCGGTCATGTCTGCGTGTCTCCCGAACCCGTAGGGTCTACACACTTAAGGATCGGTGACTCTAGGGTTGTAGAGATATTAGTATGCGGTAACCCGAACGTTGTTTGGACTCTCGGATGAGATCCCGGACGTCACGAGGAGTTCCAGAATGGTCTGGAGGTGAATATTTATATATAGGAAGTCCAGTTTCGGCCATCGGGAAAGTTTCGGGGGTAATCGGTATTGTACCGGGACCACCGGAAGGGTCCCTGGGGTCCGCCGGGTGGGGCCACCTATCCCGGAGGGCCCCATGGGCTGAAGTGGTAGGGGAACCAGCCCCTGGTGGGCTGGCGCGCCCCCCTTGGGCCTCCCCCTGCGCCTAGGGTTGGAAACCCTAGGGGTGGGGGGCGCCCCACTTGACTTGGGGGTCAAATCCCCCCCTTTGGCCGCTGCCCCCCCTTGAGATGGATCTCTAGGGGGCCAGCGCCCCTCTAGACCCCTATATAAATAGAGGGGGAGGGAGGGATGCGCACCCTAGCCCCTGGCGCCTCCCTCTCCCTCCCATGACACCTCTCCCTCTCGTTGGAGCTTGGCGAAGCCCTGCCGAGATCACCGCTGCTTCCACCACCACGCCGTCGTGCTGCTGGATCTCCATCAACCTCTCCATCCCCTTGCTGCATCAAGAAGGAGGAGACGTCATCCCCAACCATACGTGTGTTGAACGCGGAGGTGCCGTCCGTTCGGCGCTCGGTCATCGGTGATTTGGATCACGACGAGTACGACTCCCTCAACCCCGTTCTCTTGAACGCTTCCGCTCGCGATTTACAAGGGTATGTAGATGCACTCCTCTTTCTCGTTACTAGATGACTCCATAGATTGATCTTGATGAAGCGTAGAAATTTTTTATTTTCTGCAATGTTCCCCAACATCTATCCCCCTAGGAGCATGCGCGTAATGCTTTGGTTTTTGATTGCTTGTAGATTTTTGCAATAAGTATATGAGTTCTTTATGACTAATGTTGAGTCCATGGATTATACACACTCTCACCCTTCCATCATTGCTAGCCTCTACGATACCGTGCATTGCCCTTTCTCACATCGAGAGTTGGTGCAAACTTCGCCGGTGCATCCAAAACCCGTGATATGATACGCTCTTTCACACATAAACCTCTTTATATCTTCCTCAAAACAGCCACCATACCTACCTATTATGGCATTTCCATAGCCATTCCGAGATATATTGCCATGCAACTTTCCACCATCCAATTTGTCATGACACATTCATCATAGTCATATTGCTTAGCATGATCATGTAGTTGACATAGTATTTGTGGCAAAGCCACCGTTCATAATTCCTTCATACTTGTCACTCTTGATTCATTGCATATCCCGGTACACCGCCGGAGGCATTCATCATACTTTGTTCTAGTATCGAGTTGTAATCATTGAGTTGTAAATAAATAGAAGTGTGATGATCATTGAGGGAGTCCTGGATTAGGGGGTGTCCGGATGGCCGGACTATACCTTCAGCCGGACTCCTGGACTATGAGGATACAAGATTGAAGACTTCGTCCCGTGTCCGGAAGGGACTTTCCTTGGCGTGGAATGGCAAGCTTGGCGATGCAGATATGTAGATCTCCTACCATTGTAACCGACTTTGTGGAACCCTAACCCTCTCCGGTGTCTATATAAACCGGAGGGTTTTAGTCCGTAGGACAACATACACAACAACAATCATACCATAGGCTAGCTTCTAGGGTTTAGCCTCTTCGATATCGTGGTAGATCTACTCTTGTACTACCCATATCATCAATATTAATCAAGTAGGACATAGGGTTTTACCTCCATCGAGAGGGCCCGAACTTTGGTAAAACTTCGTGTCCCTTGCCTCCTGTTACCATCCGGCCTAGACGCACAGTTCGGGACCCCCTACCCGAGATCCGCCGGTTTTGACACCGACATTGGTGCTTTCATTGAGAGTTCCTCTGTGTCGTCGCCATCAGGAAGGATGCCTCGCCCCGTCTTTAAAGACGGCACCGTTGCTAAGGGAGCTTTGGCTGTCGGCCAAACCCTCCGTCTAGGCGGTTTTCTTATGACCGCCTGTTCGGCTTCTGCGCCGACGATGACCTCTCGAGCCATCGAAAACAATCTTCATGTCAGCTCGAAACTCGCCGAGCAGTTAGATCCAATGGAGCTCTCATCCATAAACGAGCTCTTGGATCGCTTCGCCGCCCTGGGAGTCGCTATGGATTACGACCAGATTGGGCCTAAACCCGATCTGAGAGAGATTAACTATCCCCAAGTCACCCATCACGTGGCCGTGGTAGAGGGACAGTGTGGCGACCCTTCATCTACCTTAAGGACTCGCTACGTCCGGATTCCCGATCCCTCCAAGCCGGATACCCGTGCAGGGGAGGATATCACTCAAGACCTGAACTTAGAGTCAGGCGACGGGCCGGATTCATTGGACAACATCCAGGAATCCAAATTTTTTAGTTCGGAAATTCCTCGGCCTCTGAACCTCAGATGGGGTGAGGCTTCGGATTTAATTCCACCCACCCACCCCAACATAAGCGATCTATCCAAAATTAGGCAAGAACCCGATGAAACAGTACATCATTACTGGGCCAGATTCCTCCTTGTTAAGAACAGGCTAAGGGACTGCCGCAAGGAAGACACAATCTCAATCTTCTGCAATAATTGCACGGATAAGGGAATACTCAACGCCATAAGTCGCCGTGATATTACACGCTTTGCTGACTTGGCGTCCATTGTACGAATGTACTGTGCGATGGAAAGCGCCTAGAAAACCAAAATAAAATTTTGGGACAATCTGACCCTGAATACAAACCCAGTCCGAAATAAAAGGGTGCATCATCACCAGACACCCGGGTCAAGCACTAAAAAGCAAAAACCCTCTACAGGGCATGGAACCGTACTGGAAGGATGGCTTAATGGACCGTATAAAATTCACATTACAGAGGACACCACACCAACTCACAGCCTCAGAGCATGTTGGATACTCCGGCAGGTGGCCAAAATTGGCGAAAATCTCCTAATTCTGGAGGCCACAGAAAGCCACCCCAGAGACACCAATACAGTATTAACAGTCTTCGAGACCTTCGCATCAAATAATATGCGAAAAAGGACACTTCGCAGCCTTGCCGAAGTCTACCAAGTAGCAACAATAAACCCATGAAGTGACACGGCTATTACCTTTAACGCCAGTGATGAACCTAAATTCTGAACAGCCCAAGCACCAGCCGCATTGGTCCTCAGTCCAATAGTGGACGGCTTTCGTCTTACCAAGGTACTCATGGACGGCGGCAGCGGATTGAACCTCATTTATGAGGAAACCCTTCAAAAAATGGAAATAGACTGGAACCGCATTGAGCGAAGCAGCACAACCTTTAGAGGAATAATCCCCAGTCGGGAAGCGTGCTGTACAGGAAAAATCACACTAGATGTGGTGTTCGGCACGCCGGATAATTACAGGTCCGAAGAAGTCACGTTCCGTGTGGCTCCGTTCAGCAGCGGTTATCACGCTCTGCTAGGGCGGGAAGCGTTTACAATCTTCCAAGCAATACCCCATTACGGGTACATGAAGCTCAAGATGCCCGGGCCTAACGGGATCATCACTCTCGCTAGTGATCCGGACATAGCACTCCGCGCTGAAAACAAGACAGCCGCACTGGCCCTCGAGGCACTATCCGAAGCCCTAGCGGCTGAGGAACTGACTGCGCTGCGCTCTACGATGAATAGGGACGATGTTGTACTAGACAAAAGATCCAAGTCCACCTCCTTTAAACCGGCGGACGAAATAGTCAAATTCCAAGTCCATCCAACAGACCCCAATAAAACAGCTTCCATTGAGGCACAACTAAACCCTGATGTAGACGCCGCACTGCGAGAGTTCCTACGAGAGAACTGGGACATTTTCGCCTGGCACCCTTCAGACATGCCAAGAATCCCACGCAGGCTGGCCGAGCACAGCTTAAATATCCAAACAGGATTCAAACCTGTCAAACAGGCTCTTCGGCATTTTTCCGAACCTAAGAGACAGGCCATGGGAGAGGAGCTAGCAAAGCTATTGGAGGCCGGATTCATCAGAGATATAAAACATCCGGACTGGCTAGCAAACCTGGTGATGGTACCAAAGAAGGACAAATCCTGGCGCCTGTGTGTTGATTTTAAAGACCTAAACAAGGCTTGCCCAAAGGATCCCTTCCCCCTCCCCCGCATCGATCAAATTATCGACGCTACCGCAGGACACGATTCGTTGTGTTTCCTCGATGCATATTCCGGCTACCATCAAATCAAGATGGCAGAACCAGACCAAGCCGCAACGGCATTTATCACACCATACGGCCCATTCAGCTTCAACATGATGCCCTTCGGGCTCAAAAACGCCGGCGCAACATATCAGCGCATGATTCAGACATGTCTGGCAAGCCAGATCGGCAAAACAATGGAGGCATATGTAGATGATGCGGTCGTCAAAACAAGACATGTTGAATCTCTAGTAGACGACTTGAAGCTCACATTTGACAACCTCCAAACATACGACATCAAGCTCAACCCGGAAAAATGCGTTTTCGGCGTTCCAGCCGGAAAGCTCTTGGGCTTCATTGTATCCGGTAGAGGAATTGAAGCAAATCCAGCCAAGATCCGAGCTCTGTCGCAGCTGGATATCCCAAAGGATCTCAAACAAATACAAAAGTTAACCGGATGCGTGGCGGCTCTAAGCCGCTTTATCTCCCGCTTGGGAGAAAAGGCCCTACCCCTTTACCGCCTCCTTCGGCGCACCGAACACTTCAAATGGACGGATGTAGCCACGGCCGGACTCGACGAAATAAAAGCCATACTGGCAACAAACCCAGTCCTGGCTACGCCAAACATTGGCGAACCAATGCTATTATACATTGCAACAACACATCAGGTTGTAAGCGCAGTGCTCGTCGTCGAACGAGAAGTGGACGGACACAAATTCCCCCTTCAAAAGCCGGTCTATTATGTGTCCACTGTCCTCACTCCCTGCAAATCACGGTACCCGCATTATCAAAAGATTGCGTACGCAATATTCATGGCGTCCTGGAAGCTACGACACTACTTTCAAGAATGTTCAATAACAGTAGCCTCAGAAGTACCACTTAATGATATTATAAACAACCGTGACGCAACGGGCCGGATTGCAAAATGGGCCATTGAGCTCCTCTCGTTCGACATAACTTATAAGCCACGACGAGCCATCAAGTCGCAAGTCTTGGCCGACTTCGTCATAGAATGGACAGAGGTCGAACTCCCTAAAGAGTATGGCACATATTCAAATTGGATCATGCATTTCGACGGCTCCAAGATGTTGGCTGGACTGGGGGCTGGCGTCGTTTTGACGTCCCCCACAGGAGACACAGTTCAATACGTACTCCAGATTATGTACACGGACTCCAACAATGCAGCCGAATATGAGGCCCTTTTACATGGTCTCTGGATGGCAGTATCCATGGGCATTCAACGCCTAGAGGTGCGCGGGGACTCGAACCTTGCAATATCCCAAGTAAATGGAGACTTCGATGCCAAGGATCCAAAAATGGCAGCTTACCGCAACACCGTCCTAAAAATGTTAGCTCGGTTCGAGGGGCTTGAATTTCACCATATAGCCCGGGAAAATAATCAGGTGGCAGATGTCCTGTCACGCATTGGCGCAAAACACGATGTAGTCCCCCCAACATCTTCTTGGAAAGGCTGTTCAAGACATCCATAGTATGGGAAGGGGAGCCGAACAATAACAGCCCGGACCCAACCGCACTGCCCAACACCGAACATTCTGACACAATCGGAGGCTCTGCCAATGAAATAACACCGTCAGCCCACGTAATAATGGCCATCATCGCCCTGTGGACAGAACCATTCCTCGCCTACCTTACTAGGCAGGAACTCCCAGAGGACCAAAATGAGGCACGCTGCATAGTGCGGCGATCCAAAGCCTACAGAGTCCACGAAGGAGAGCTTTATAAGAAAAGCACTAGCGGAGTCCTTCAAAGGTGCATCTCCGAAGAGGAGGGGCGGAACCTCCTGGCTGAAATTCATGCCAGACTCGGCGGTCATCATGCTGCAGCTCGGTCCCTTGTAAGCAAGGCCTTCCGTACAGGCTTTTATTGGCCGACGGCCCGGGCAGACGCTCAAGACTTGGTCCAACGATGCACCGGTTGCCAGCTTTTTGCAAACCAAAGCCATATGCCACCCACCGCCCTCCAAACTATCCCCATTACTTGGCCCTTCGTGGTCTGGGGGCTTGACATGGTTCGACCCCTTAAAGGCAGAACCCACAAGCAAAAATACTTAGTGGTCATGGTGGATAAGTTCACCAAATGGATGGAAGCCAAGCCTGTTAAGACGGCCGAATCCGGACCGGTGATAGACTTTATATCCGGGGTTGTACACCGTTACGGTGTCCCCCACAACATCATCACTGATAACGGCACGAACTTCACGGCCGACAAGGTAAAACTCTAGTGCAAAAACATGGGCATCAAGCTCGATTATGCTTCCGTCTATCACCCACAAACTAACGGCCAGGTCGAACGTGCAAATGGTATTATCATGAGCGACATCAAACCCAGATTAGTGCGGTCCCTCAAGGAATCTAACACGCACTGGGTAGAGGAGCTCGACTTCGTACTCTGGGGGCTGCGGACCATGCCGAATCGCACCATTGGATACACACCATTATTTATGGTGTACGGTGCAGAGGCAGTTTTGCCTTGCGACATAATTCATGACTCACCTCGAGTGCGCATGTACGAAGAAAGAGAAGCTGAGCTCGATCGGCAGGACAGCTTGGACGCATTGGAGGAGGAGCGTGACGTGGCAAAAGCCCGTTCCGCATTCTATCAACAGCAGGCTCGAAGATACCAAAGCAGAGAAGTACGGGCCAAAAATTACAACGTTGGCGAATTAGTCCTACGACTACCGGACAAGAAAAAGGACAAACTCAAGCCCAAGTGGGAAGGTCCCTTCATAATTGACCAAGTCCTGACTGGTGGAGCGTACTGCCTGCGGGATGCATCGGATAACCGACTCGAGCCGAACCCATGGAACGCAGCCCGTCTCCGAAGATTCTACGCCTAGTGCCGGACTCTGTGTTCATCTCCTTCCTCTGTCCATTTTTATATGTTTTCTGTCTTACATTTCTCTTCTTCTCTCTCTCTCTCTTAGAGCCTTTAAAGGCTCATAAAGTGATGCGCTATCCACGCTCATTAAACCTGGGGGCTTCTTTAAACAGAAGCTTATTCATACGGGCTTCATGCCCAACACATGTGTCACACTTCCGCATGTACCTTTTATTCACCATTATATGCATCGATATGACTTAAGTTTTGGCCAAGCTGGGTTGCCTGGCTCCTGTGCTTACCCCTACGTTCCCGATTGTTCGGCTAGGTGGTAAAGGGAGCACCTCTGTTATTGTTACTGCCGGGTCAGCCGGACGTGTACCTAAGACTGGGTGAAGCCGAAATCTAGCGTTCTTAAGGGAATATTCGGTCGGTGAACTAAAGATGATCTTTTTTTATTTTTATCTATATGCCCCCAGATGTTTTTCCCGCGTTTCTTTTCGCAGCATGGACATGCACCTTAGGGCATGCCTCCCAGGGAAAGGAACCCGTAATGGAACTATTCTCCCTGGAAGATGTTTCTTACTAACCATGTAATATAACATAACTAGTCGGGCACTTGTCTGGTAACGCACTAATGACCCCTATGCCTGGTCTCAATGCATTCCCCAGTTCCTATATAACCGCATGGGAATTCGGACACACTCCGGACCGTCAGGTCCCGAGGCTGAAGCGAAAAGGTCGGCCATGACAAATGATCTACAATCCGGCTAGAAGGCATTATAAATGTCAATTAAATTACATAGTCATTTTGACTGATTGTATTCCTCTTCAATACCATCTAACAGGCTGTCTAATTTACAGTCCTGCTGGGAATACTTTGCGGCCAACTCTACTTGGACGTATACTAAGCTTACAGGGATCTCCTTCCCATCGGGCCCTACAGGACCGACCTCAGCCATGTGGTTGGGGTCAGCCTTTGCGTACCGCGTCTTCACCATGGCCCAGGCCTCCCTAGCGCCTTGACGGCAGGCTGATATCTTCCACAATCGGAAGCGCCGCCGTGCTCCCTTTAGCTTCTCCGCAAGCTCTCCAAGACCTTCGGGCATGGAGACGGATGGCCACAGGGACTGGGCGATGCCTTGCATCGCCTGCCGAACTCGATCGAGCAGTTGCGAGAGCTCGAGAAGAAGGTCACCCGTAGAACCGGGCATCTCCTTGCAGGACAACCTGTTAGCACACCTACAGACATTGCTCTATTAGTCGACTTCCCCGCCGAACTTTCTTTCAAAGGTTCGTTCAAGCACTTACTAAATATGCCACGCCGAAGCCGCTGATTCTCCTTCACGGTGTCTGACAGCTGGGCACGAACATCTTTCAACTCGACGCCCAGCTTGGTGTTGGCATCTTGGAGATCGTTCTTCTCCCGCCTCACCTTTGTTAGCACCTTCTCACCAGCCTTTAGCTGGCGTAGGAGGTGTTGCCTTTCCGGATTCAATACGGCGCCATCTGCAATTTCATTTGTCAGATTTGCACCCATGCCGTGCTTCGCAAAATACTTATCTTTCGAAGTGTATATTACCAGAGGGGGTCTCCCTGGGCTCCCCTGCCGCGGCTAGTGCGGCCTCAAGTTGGGCTTTGCACTCTTCCAGCTCCTTGGACAGTAGGGAATTCTTTTCTGTAAGAACCTGCGTAACAAATGATCCTTAAATCAGTTATTCTAACTGTTTCAAGTCTCGGGGGCTACTGGTATATATATAATTACCAAAATTTTCTTACCCGTATGTCATTTACATATTGCTCCGTGGCTCTGGCTAGACCATTTTGAGCGGCACGGAGGTACGCATCTCCCGAGTTGAAGGAATCTAACGCCCCTTGGGAGAAACAAGCGTCGCGAAGAATTGTCCGGCGACGCCTGTGGTTCATGGCACTCTCCACCTCAGAGTTGGTGGCAGACAACCCGTCCACATCCTCCATCGGAGGAGCGTCTGGCGCGCGCCTTGCGTTTGCCTCCGCCTCCAGACCAGGCTTTGGAGCCTGGCTGGTGGAGGCGCGATTGGCAGCCTCTCCGAATATAGTCCGGCGAGGTCTCTTTGGCCTGAAGAGAGCATGAGTGTCAATGTGCCTCGAAGGTATAACACTTGGGATAAGGGGGCGCGCCATACCTTTGCGCTGATGCCTCGGTCCGGACTGCACTTCTTTTCTGCTCACGGGTCCCTGCGGCCCCTCGTTGGCTTGTCGCCGCAGGTTCGGCCTTCCGCTTTAAAAACCTCCCCTGCAAAGTTCGGTTGCAATCAGGAAACTGAAAACACGAGAGGGCGGGCACCTATTCAGGGTACTGGGGCTTCGATCTCAGTTACCTGGGAAGCCGGGATTAGCCCTGGGTAATCGTCCGTAATGGCCACCAAGGCATTATCCTTGCTCAATTGATGGAACACTCCATCAATCAGCTCCACAGATATGTCCGGATCCTCTTGAGAGGTCGGGTCGAGGGACCGTCCTGGATCCTCGGGTTGTGGAGGAGGGCTGCTTATTTCCTTAACAGCCCGGCACAGTTCCTGCGTTAAAGTCGTCAGACTAAATATTTAACAATGGGAATACAAAACAGATGGGCAAGTAAATACGACCGCTTACCCATCTTGGGGGATTATGCATAGAGAATCCACCCTATGGGTTGACGCAGAGAAATTCCTCCTCTTCTCCCTTATACAAAGTGGACAAGATCTTTAGTAGAGCGGCAGCTGAATCCGGCCCCTTACGGCCGTAGCGGGTGGCGTCGTCCTCCCCGTTGAAGTCCCACATGAGGTGGCTTCTATACTGAAGCGGCTGCACCCCCCGCATAATGCATTCGGCCATAACCCCGATCATGGTTAGTCCGGAATGGGCTAACAATCTTATTCGAACCATCAGGTAAATGATGTCCCTGTCACTTTCCCTCTAAGGGCTCCGTGGACGCCAGCTTAGGCGCTTCTTTAAGGGAGCACTGTCGAATTCAGGGAGGCCGATCCGGACAGGATTCGGCAGCGGGACGTCTTCTATATAAAACCATTCCGAGGGCCAGTCTTCGGATGCCTTCTTTGGGGTTCCGGACAGATATCCGGTCCCGATGATGCGCCACACTTCGGCTCCGCCCACTTGATACATTGACCCCTCCTTAGAGCGGGGCACAAGGCAGAATAACCTCTTCCATAGCCCGAAATGAGCCTCGATACCCGAAAACAGCTCGCAGAGGGCTACGAAGCCCGCGATATGCAATAAGGAGGCAGGCGTGAGATTGTGTAGCTGGAGGCCATAGAACTCCAGGAGCCCCGGAGAAATGGATGGATTGGAAATCCGAGCCCCCTTATTAAATAAGGGACGAGGCACACCCGCTCTCCTTTGGAGGGATTAGGGGCACTCTCCGCTTGCTCTCCGCCACTATAGACGGCAAGGCCGGCTCGAACCGAGACCATATAGGCTGGGAGGAGAAATCCCTTGGTCTGGAGCGTCGCTAGCTCGCTATACGGGATGGAGCATCTCTCCCAAAATCCAGGCTGAGGGCTGGAAGGGCGAGAGGAGGAGTCGCGACGGCTGGCCATGGTGGAACGGACCTTTGTCGGATGCGCTCTGATGAACACTCGCGAAGGGGGGAAGATGTGGTTTGGATCTAAATCCTCATCCCCTTAAATAGGTCAGCTCATTTACGCGGCTAGGGGTGTGAATGTAAAAAACACTCAGACTTTTCATATTCGTTTGACACGTGGGAAGCGGCCATTATTGGGCGTAGAAGCCAAGGAGCGCAACATCTACAAGAAACCGGACTTTATTCAACAGGTACATGGAATTTGGAGGAGAACCCGCCTTGCAATGCCGAAGACAATCTGCGCGCCGGACTCATCGTCATTGAAGCCTGGTTTGGGGGCTACTAAGGGAGTCCTGGATTAGGGGGTGTCCGGATGGCCGGACTATACCTTCAGCCGGACTCCTGGACTATGAGGATACAAGATTGAAGACTTCGTCCCGTGTCCGGAAGGGACTTTCCTTGGCATGGAAGGCAAGCTTGGCGATGCGGATATGTAGATCTCCTACCATTGTAACCGACTTTGTGTAACCCTAACCCTCTCCGGTGTCTATATAAACCGGAGGGTTTTAGTCTGTAGGATAACATACACAACAACAATCATACCATAGGCTAGCTTCTAGGGTTTAGCCTCTCCGATCTCGTGGTAGATCTACTCTTGTACTACCCATATCATCAATATTAATCAAGCAGGACGTAGGGTTTTACCTCCATCGAGAGGGCCCGAACCTGGGTAAAACTTCGTGTCCCTTGCCTCCTGTTACCATCCGGCCTAGACGCACAGTTCGGGACCCCCTACCCGAGATCCGCCGGTTTTGACATCGACAATCATCATTCAATAGAGCATTGTCCCAAAAAAAGAGAAAAGGCCAAAGAAAAAAAAGAAGGCCCAAAAAAAGAAGAAAATAAAAAGGGGCAATGCTACTATCTTTTTTTCCACACTTGTGCTTCAAAGTAGCACCATAATCTTCATGATAGAGAGTCTCTTGTTTTATCACTTTCTTATACTAGTGGGAATTTTTCATTATAGAACTTGGCTTGTATATTCCAACAATGGGCCTCCTCAAGTGCCCTAGGTCTTCGTGAGCAAGCAATTTGGATGCACACCCACTTAGTTTATTTTGACTGAGATTTCATACATTTATAGCTCTAGTGCATCTGTTGCATGGCAATCCCTACTCCTTGCATTAACATCGATCGATGGGCATCTCCATAGCCCATTGATTAGCCTTATTGATGTCAGACTTTCTCCTTTTTTGTCTTCTCCACATAACCCCCACCATTATATTCTATTCCACCCATAGTGCTATATCCATGGCTCACGCTCATGTATTGCGTGAAAGTTTATGAGTTTGAAATTATTAAGGTATGAAACAATTGCTTGGCTAGTCATCGGGGTTGTGCATGATGAGAGCATTCTTATGTGACGAAAATGGAGCATGACTAAACTATATGATTTTGTAGGGATGAACTTTCTTTGGCCATGTTACTTTGAGAAGACATAATTGCTTTGTTTGTTTGCTTGAAGTATTATTATTTTTTATATCAATATGAACTTTTGTCTTGAATCTTTCGAATCTGAATATTCATACCACAATTAAGAAGATTTGCATTGAAATTATGCCAAGTAGCACTCCGCATAAAAAATTCTCTTTTTATCATTTACCCTACTCGAGGACGAGCAGGAATTATGCTTGGGGATGCCTGATACGTCTCCAACATATCTATAATTTTTGATTGCTCCATGCTATATTATCTACTGTTTTGGACTATATTGGGCTTTATTTTCCACTTTTATATTATTTTTGGGACTACCCTATTAACCGGAGGCCCAGCCCAGAATTGCTGTTTTTTGCCTATTTCAGTGTTTCGAAGAAACAGAATATCAAACGGAGTCCAAACGGAATGAAACCTTCGGGAACGTGATTTTCTCACCGAACGTGATCGAGGAGACTCGGACCCTGCTCCAAGGAACAAAAGAGGCGGTCACGAGGGTGGGGGGCACCCCCCCTAGGGCGCGCCCCCTGCCTCGTGGGCCCCCTGTTGCTCCACCGATGTACTCCTTCCTCCTATATATACCTATGTACCCCCAAACGATCAGATACGGAGCCAAAAACCTAATTCCACCGCCGGAACTTTCTGTATCCACGAGATCCCATCTTGGGGCCTGTTTCGGAGCTCCACCGGAGAGGGCCGTCATCACGGAGGGCTTCTACATCATCATAGCCCCTCCGATGAAGTGTGAGTAGTAGCTAGATGGCTTCTTCTCTCTTTTTGGATCTCAATACAATGTTCTCCCCCTCTCTCGTGGAGATCTATTCGATGTAATCTTCTTTTTGCGGTGTGTTTGTTGAGACCGATGAATTGTGGGTTTATTATCAAGTCTATCTATGAATAATATTTGAATCTTCTCTGAATTCTTTTATGTATGATTGGTTATCTTTGCAAGTCTCTTCGAATTATCAGTTTGGTTTGGCCTACTAGATTGGTTTTTCTTGCCATGGGAGAAGTGCTTAGCTTTGGGTTCAATCTTGCGGTGTCCTTTCCCAGTGACAGAAGGGGCAACAAGGCATGTATTGTATCGTTGCCATCGAGGATAACAAGATGGGGTTTATTTCATATTGCATGAATTTATCTCTCTACATCATGTCATCTTGCTTAAGGCATTACTCTGTTTTTAACTTAATACTCTAGATGCATGCTGGATAGCGGTCGATGAGTGGAGTAATAGTAGTAGATGCAGGCAGGAGTCGGTCTACTTGTCTCGGACGTGATGCCTATATACATGATCATACCTAGATATTCTCATAACTATGCTCAATTCTGTCAATTGCTCAATAGTAATTTGTTCACCCACCGTAGAATACTTATGCTCTTGAGAGAAGCCACTAGTGAAACCAATGGCCCCCAGGTCTATTCTCATCATATCAATCTCCATCACTTTAATTTTGCTTTGCTTTTTTACTTTGCCTTTTACTTTTATCTTTGCATCTCTATATCAAAAATACCAAAAATATTATCTATCATCTCTATCAGATCTCACTCTCGTAAGTGATCGTGAAGGGATTGACAACCCCTAATCGCATTGGTTGCGTTGAGCTATTGTTTTTGTGAAGGTACGAGGGACTTGCGCGTGGCCTCCTACTGGATTGATACCTTGGTTCTCAAAAACTGAGGGAAATACTTACGCTACTCTGCTGCACCATCCTTTCCACTTCGGGGAAATCCAACGCAAGCTCAAGAGGTAGCACCCCCCAGGTGCAGCTCTGGCCCATTGGAAGTGTTCTGGCCCATGAAAAATCATCAAAAAGTTTCGCGGTGTTTGGACTCCGTTTGATATTGATTTCCTACGATGTAAAAAACAAGCAAAAAACAACAACTGGCATTGGGTCAATAGGTTAGTCCCAAAAATGATATAAAGTTGCTATAAAATGATTGTAAAATATCCAAGAATGATAAAATAACATCATGAATACTTCATAAATTATAGATACGTTTGAGACGTATCATCATCCCCAAGCTTAATTCCTACTCGTCCTCAAGTAGGTAAATGATAAAAGAAATAATTTATGAAGTGTGAATGCTAGCAAAGTGCATAAGTTTGATCAATGATAATTTCGATCACTTTTCCTAGCATCATAATAGCAATTCTTTATCATAAAACTTCTCATGTTATAGTGGCAACCAATTCACATGTTAAGGTTCAAACAATTAATTCTCTTGAAACTCAACAACCTATGTTCTCAATCACCAAGCAATTGCAATTTAACTTATTCAACAGAGTTTAAGTAAGAGCTCCACATACTCAACCATCATAAAGTCTTCTATGATTGCTAACACTCACCGCATACACATGAGCAAGACATTGCAATAGGACATGTAGGAAGATAGGGGCTTATTATTTTGCCTCCCAACATATTCACCTCAAGGGTGATGTCAACAATAATAAATCATGCTACCCATATCCAACTGGATATATGTGCCTAGATCTTTCCTCACCACATGATGCTTGCCAAGGGAGAAAAATAAAAATAAATAGAGAGAAATACTTTGACTCTTTGTAAGTGCATCTAGTGCCCCTTAGTGATTTTTGGTGTATTGAAGACTTATAGGTTAAGGGACTAATGTGTTTATGAGTGTACACAGGTCTATAAGTCTATGAGGAGTTTGATATTTACAGAGAAAGTCGACCCCTAAAAATGAAGTTCTTCAACTGAAGACTTTGATATTCTGAAGACTTTCTGAAGACTTTGAAAGTGAAGAAATTGGTGTAACCTTGAAGACTTGGTATTCATTCGAGGAACATGAAGCGTGAATACTTTTGTTTTTGTAGTTTCATTTTCTCTTTCTTGAGTCATAGGAAACACCGTACTGTTAAAGGGGGTCGAGGAAATACTAAGGAAAAATTTCCATGTGATGCTCAACTCAAAACCCTACACCTACCAATCCCTTCGAGTGAAGCCATTGGAAATCTCATACAGTTCAGTCAATTTCTTCAGTGACAGAGACGAAGTTCTTCTGCTCACTAAGGAATTTTTTCTGACTGAGGAGTTAGGAATTCGCCAGTGCGAATTGCCTACACAGTGAGGAACATGATAGCCCTGAGGATTTTAATCCTCAAATTTCCGACCGTTGCTGTGCTACGCGCCAGCTGTCCCAAAATATCTTATCCACCTAACGGTCATATCATTGAAGGGCATTTATGTCTTATCATGTCGGGCTGCTCCCTAGGCTATAAATAGCCGCCCCCTACAACCACTAGCAGGTTGGCTGCCCCGAGAGAAATTGACACTTGTCAATTGAGAGCATCCCATCCTCCGAGGACTTTGAGTGAAAATCATTGAGTGAGGAAAACCCAAACCCAAACACCTACAAACCCAAAGTGGTTGAGCATCACTAAAGAGATTGATCCTGCGTGGATCCGACGCTTATTACCTTTGAAGACTGTGCTTCTTCCAGATGGTTAGGCGTCATGGTCTAGAGCATCCAAGAGGAATTGTGGATCGCCGAGTGACCGAGTTTGTGAAGGTTCGGAAGTCACCTGAAGACTTACCACGAGTGATTGGACGAGGTCTGTGTGACTTTTGTTCAAGGAGAATATGGTGAGGACTGTGTGTCCTCAGGTTTAAATACCTAGCTGCTCCAACCAGATGTACAACTGAGACAGCAGTTCGAACTGGTCTACCAAATCATTGTCTTCACCAAGCCAACTGGTTCTATTTCTTCAACACTTTCATTTCCTCAGTATTGTGTTGTGTGCTTGTCATATCTGTGTTTGAAGACTTTGACTGAAGACTTTCTCAATTTCCTTAGTTCAATTTCTTCAGTTTGTTTGTCTTCATCCTGTGTTATCCTGTGATTACGCTTTCTGTACTCTGTACTTGTCTTCATTTCATCATGATGACTATGCTTGTCTTCTGTTATGTTTACTTCTGAGTACTTATTCCGCTGCTAGTAGTTCTTCGCTAAGAATTTCCTCACTAGCAAATTCGTCAGTGAAGAATTCATAAAAGTCACCTATTCACCCCCCCTCTAGTCGATATAACGCACTTTCAATTGGTATCAGAGCAAGGTACTCCCTTGTTCTATGTGATTTTGGTTTAACCGCGTGGAGTTTTAGTTATGTCGACCGCAGGTATGATCAAGGTCTCTGCTGGGTGTCCTACCTTCGACGGGACGGACTACCCCTACTGGAAGAATAAGATGTGAATGCATCTCAATTGATAATGATCTCTGGTATGTGGTGGAAAATGGTGTTCCTTCTGTCTCACCCTCACTGTACGCTACCGACATGAAGATATTCAAGCAACTCAACTCTCAAGCGAAGAATATCATATGTGGCCATCTGAGCAAAGGACAGTATGGAAGAGTGAGTGGTTTGGAAACTGCGAAGCTTATCTGGGATAGGCTGTCCAAAGTCAATGAAGGAGTCACAACTCAGCGTGACTCTCGAGTTGATGTTCTTCGGAATCTCTTCAACCGCTTCAAAAGACTCGATAATGAAAATGTTTAGCAAACCTTCGATCGCCTCACTGACATCTCAAATGAGCTTCAAGCACTTGGTGCCACTGACATCACCGACCATGAGGTGGTGAAGAAATTGCTGAGATCGCTTGATTCCTCATTTGATACTCTGGCATTGATGATACAAGAGCGTGCTGATTACAAGTCACTTGATCCCGCTGATATCCTCGAGAGGCTAAATACTCCTGAGTTCTAGCTTGCTGAAAAGAGAGATCTCTATGGTTCGATCTATGGCAGATCACATGCACTAAAGGCCAAGGCAGTATCTGAGTCCGAAGATGAAGACTCTAGTAGCAGCCTTGGTGACCCTGAAGAACTGAGTCATGAGCTAGCACTGCTCGTGAAGAAATTCCAGAAGTTCTCAAGACGTGGTCGCTTTGGAAGACCCTCAAGGAGCAATGATTCCTCATCCAGTGACTACAAGAAGAGGCTTTGTCACAAGTGCAAGAAACCTAGACACTACATTCTAGATTGTCCTCAGTGGGAAAAGGAATCAAAGAAGAAGAAATACAAGGATTACAGTTCTGATGATGCGAAGAAAAAGAAGAAATCCTCAAAATCTTCATCATCAAAATCCTCAAAGCCTTCATCTCACAAGAAGAGCAGCTCCAAGAAGGCTCGGGCATCCATTGGCAAGGAAATGGACTCTGAAGCTGAATCTGAGGAACAAGAGGAAGAGGAGGCATCTGAGGAGTCCGAGTCTGGTGTGGCGAGCCTAGCCCTCGCTACTGCATTCGTCAGCAATTCTATATTCAACTCTAAAGAAAATGACCTCACCAACAAGGCTGATGAAGGCAATGATGACTACGCTCCCACCTATTGCTTCATGGCTAAGGGTGCCAAGGATGATCAACCCAAAGCCACTGAGTGGGTTCCCGATAGTGGATGTACAAATTACATGACTGGTGACGAGAATCTATTGATGGATGCCCCCTTATCACCATCGCATCTGAAGCATATCATCTTCGCTGACAAAGGCAAAAGTCAGGTATTGGGTCTAGGTAAGGTTGCGATCACAAAGGATCGACACATGGACAAAGTCATGCTTGTTGAGTCCTTAGGATACAACCTTATGTCTGTCTCAATGCTTTGTGATCTTGATATGGTTGTTATCTTTGGCAAGTATCGTTGTGTTGTGGTTATGGAAGCTGACAATTCCAAAGTCTTTGAAGGCTTTAGGAGAGGAGACTTGTATATTATTGATTTCTCTACAGGACCTCAACCAGCCGTATGCCTACTTGCAAAAGCTTCAGAAGGATGGCTATGGCATGGACGACTTGGTCATGCAGGCATGAGAAATTTGCACACACTTGCGAAGAAGAAGCATGTCATTGGCATTGAGAATGTCAAATTCCTCAAGAATCACTTATGCGGAGCCTGTGAAGCTGGAAAGATGACCAAGGCCAAGCATCCAGTGAAGACTATCATGACCACTACTCGTACATTTGAATTGCTTCACACGGATCTCTTCGGTCCCAATCATTATTCTTCTGTTTCAAATGAAGCATCTCAATATGGCTTTGTTATTGTTGATGATTATTCTCATTACACATGGGTACACCTTGTTACTTACAAACATGAAGTGTAGGAAGTCTTCAAACGATTTTCCTCGAGGGCTTCAACCAACTTTGGTGTGAAGATCAAGCACATCAGAAGTGACAATGGCACTGAGTTCAAGAATTCTGGTCTCGATGAATATCTTGATGAACTTGGTATTACTCATGAGTTATCTGCACCTTCTACTCCTCAACAAAATGGCGTCGTGGAGCGCAAGAACAGGACTCTTGCTGAGATGGCTCGCACTATGATCGATGAGTACAAAATGCCTCATCGTTTCTGGATTGATGCAATTGATACTGCATGCCATATCAGCAACAGACACCTGAGGATTCTATCAAGCTCAAGGCTACTGAGGATGTCATTCCTATTAAAGAATCTGCTGAAGAATTCATTCCAGAATGTGAAGAACGTCGAGCTGATGCACCTGAGGAAAATGCTGAAGAAAATGGTGCTGAAGAAAATGCTGAGCAAATTCCTCAACGACAACCAACTCATCCTCGCGTTGCAAAATAAGTGCAAGTGGAGAAGATCATCGATGACATTAGAGCACCAGGTCCTCTCACACGCTCAAAAGCTTCACACTTATCTAACTTTTGTGGGCACTATGGTTTTGTCTCTATCACAGAGCCCGCTAAGGTAGATGAAGCATTTCTGGAGCCTGAGTGGATTCAGGCCATGCAAGAAGAATTACATCAATTTGAACTCAACAACGTCTGAGAACTGGTCAAACGTCTAGATCCTTGCAAACACAATATCATTGGCACAAAGTGGATCTACTGCAACAAGCAAGATGAAAATGGCCTTGTGGTGAGAAATAAGGCACGACTTGTAGCTCAAGGCTACACATAGGTTGAAGGAATTGATTTCGATGAAACTTTTGCACCTGTTGCTAGACTTGAGGCTATTCGCATATTACTTGCTTATGCTAACTATCATGATATCATCTTATATCAAATGGATGTGAAAAGTGCATTCCTCAATGGTAAGCTTGAGGAAGAAGTATATGTTGCTCAACACCTAGGTTTTGAAGATCCAAAGAATCCTGACAAAGTCTTCAGACTCAATAAGGCCCTCTATGGCCTCAAGCAGGCCCCTCGGGCGTGGTATGATACTTTGAAGGAATTCCTCATGAAGAATGGCTTCACACCTGGTTCACTCGACCCTACTCTCTTTACTAAATCTTATGATGGTGAACTTTTTGTGTGCCAAATATATGTTGATGATATTATCTTTGGCTGTACTGACCAATGTTATAGTGATGAATTTGCCTATATGATGAGTGAAGAATATCAAATGTCTATGATGGGAGAGTTGAAATTCTTCTTAGGTCTTCAAATTCGTCAACAGCGCAATGGCATATTCATATCTCAGGAGAAATACCTCAAGGATGTACTAAGGAAATTCGGCATGCAAGATTGCAAAGGAGTCAAAATTCCTATGCCCACAAATGGCCATCTATGCACTGATGAAAATGGTATTGACTTTGATCATAAGGTATACCGCTCCATGATTGGTTCCCTATTGTACTTATGTGCATCTAGGCCAGATATAATGCTTAGTGTTTGCATGTGTGCCCGATTTCAAGCTACACCGAAGGAATCACACCATAAGGCTGTGAAGCATATTCTTCGATATCTAGCTCACACACCAACACTAGGATTATGGTACCCCAAGGGCTCGGCTATTGATCTTATTGGATATTCTGACTCTGACTATGCTGGTGATCATGTGGACCGCAAGTCAACATCTGGTACATGTCATTTCCTCGGACGATCTTTGGTCTATTCGTCCTCGAAGAAATAGAACTGTGTATCACTGTCTACTGCTGAAGTTGAGTACATTGCTGCTGGTTCTTGCTGTGCTCAATTGCTATGGATGAAGCAAACTCTCAAGGACTATGGCGTCAATGTGAAGAATGTGCCTCTCCTCTGTGACAATGAGAGTGCCATCAAGATTGCTCACAACCCAGTTCAGCACTCGAAGACAAAGCATATTCAGATTCGTCATCATTTTCTTTGTGATCATGTGTTGAAGGGCGACATTTCTATTGAGCGTGTGAATACTGAAGAACAGCTAGCCGATATCTTCACAAAACCCTTGGATGAGAAGAGATTTAGCAAGTTGCGGTGTGAGCTAAATATCTTAGAGTCTTCGAATGTTCTTTGAAAAGGACACTCATCCTAACACTTATGCAAAATTGATGACTTAGATGTGCAACACATGAAGAAACGTTTTTCTTCAATCAATGAAGAATAACACTCTAAGTGTGAAGAAATCAATGAAGAATTTGATTCTTAGAACCCTACGACAATTGTATGCAGTGTCTGAAATCATCATTCTTATACAGTGGGTCACGCCACCACAAAAGATGAAAATCTTCAATTTGAGTTTTTCCTCAGTTTTGAAATTCCTCAGTTGTTCAAATTCTTCAACTGTTCAAAATCTTCACTTGTTCCGTTG
>NC_041382.1:702033611-702046933 GCF_002162155.2 Triticum dicoccoides | reverse complement strand
TATATATATATATATATATATATATATATATATATATATATATGAGTTTATGTCCTCTACAACATTCACTTATGGCTATTTCTTCAAGTTGTTTTTTCTGCTAAGTGAATGTGATCGGACCCTTCCCCCTCTATGCTATACTCAACCCAATCTATTCACAAATTCTTCATGTGCGTTCTATTTGAAACTCGTTCAAAATCTTCACTATGTCCTTGTCAGTTGATGAAATTGCAAACGGAACGTTAAAACAAATCTTATCCAAATTTTCGGTTTTGGCGCTCAAACCGTTCCGCATCCCATGATATACTATTCTATTCACCCATGTTCTAACACGATCTCCACTTCACAGTACGTGGGTGACACCTGTCGTGCGAAGGAGAAGGGTCAGGGGCACATTCGTCCTAAATCTTCGGACGAACAGTTTTTCACCGTCGCTATAAATACCCCCTCTCCCCTTCCTCACTTCTTTTACTCCGCTCGAACTCTCTCTCCCGCTCGAGCTTCTCAAACCCTAGCGCCGCCGCTACTCCATCATCGCCGGTGAGGAAGAGCTTCACTGCCTCGACCTCGTCTCCGTCGTACTCGCGCCGGCCGCGGAAATCTTCATCCAGCCACCGCCATAGCCGTCTTCCTCCGCCGAGTTAGGGCGTGGAAGATCTACACAGACGAACTTCACTTCTCCACCTCTCTGTTCATCGTGTTCTTCATATAGGGTAATTAGAAGTTACTTTTACTGCCCTCTTTGATTCGAATTTTCTCTAAAAAATCTTCAAAGGTTTTTTTTTTCATATTCTCACACACTAAAACACCTCACAAGTCATCTATTGTTGATTCATTTCTCTAAGCATCATTTTTCTTCAAGATTCCTCAATTGTGTGGATCTTCGATCTATACAACTCTGTAACCTAAGACAAAGAACGCCTAGTGAAATTCTTCAAGACTCATCTGGTCAAATTCCTCAAACTTGTTCTTTTTGAAAAACCTTCTGAGAACGCATATGACCTCTCCAAATTCCTCGCAACTATACTCTGTTCAAATGTACTCATGTCAGCTGCTGAATCGCTAGGTTCTCATCAACTTAACTCATTTGCAGTGTTCCTCGAAGAAAAACTGCATACTTCTTTAGAGAATTCGATTGTTCAAATTCCTCAACTGAAGAATATGGCCGACGGTAAGAAGCCTCAGAAAGGAGGAAAAAGCCTGAGGTCATGACTGCTTTCAAAATCCCTGATGACATTTATAAAGAGTATTGCACACCTGATGAGGCCAAGTTTGGCAAAGAAAACAAAAATCAGCGCAAAGTGCACATACAGAGGATTGAAAGGAGATGGGCAAGAGAATGGAGGGAGTACAGGTATGTAACTCCAAAGTATATGAAGAAATTCGCACTCAATCCTTCAGGCCCACGAGCCCCATTGGCACCTGGCCAATAGGAAGACGCATACAGAGGATTGAAAGGAGATGGGCAAGAGAATGGAGGGAGTATATGTATGTAACTCCAAAGTATATGAAGAAATTCACACTCAATCCTTCAGGCCCACGAGCCCCATTGGCACCTGGCCAATAGGCAGACCCCACCAGCATCAAACGCAGTGAGGACTTCCCTGAAGAATGGGCCAAGCGCCAAGCCAAGTTGGCGATACAAGCCAAAGAAGCAGTGATGAAATTCAATGAAGACTCTGCTGCTGCTGCTGCCACTGAGGCCTCTGTCAAGCCTAGGAAATCTATGGCAAAGAAGCCTGCGCGCAAGCCAACGGCTTCACCAACAGTGCCCTCACAGCCAAGTTCCTCAGCTATGCCCTCACGACCAGAATCTTCAAAGTCATCAAGACCAATTCCTCATGTTGCTCCTGCTCCTCCGAAATCCTCAGCTCCTCCTCCAAAGTCCTCAGCTGCTCCGGCAAAGTCCTCAGCACCTGTGCATCTAGCCACATGCCAAAGGACTGCAGGCATCTCCATTGCCTCAGGTGTCTCAGCAAGTTCCTCAGCTGCGCCTAATTCTTCATCTGGCCCCACTCCGCTGAAGACTAAGGCAACTGCTGGACGTGGTCCTCGCGCAAGTCCTAAGAAGAAGCAAGTCGCCTTCCAAGTGCCGATTGAAGAAGATGAAGCTGATGACGATGAACTTGCCGAAATCATCAGAGACAGGCAAGAAAGGGCCGCTAGAGCCAAAGGCACAACAGTGCCACTGCTTTTGGATCCAAGGGCGATCCTAGATTACATTGATCTCTGGCACAAGGACCCAAACACTCCTATGCCTGACTTCAAGTTGACACCTGGTCAAACTCACATGCTGACTCATTTCATCCAAGAAGAGAAATGGAAGTATGAGCAGGCCAGGCAGATCAAGAAGGCCCAATACAAGAAGGAGAAATTTCTGAAGACCAACGTTGTCAAAATGACAACTGATGAACTTATCAAAATCTAGTCTGAAATCAAAACCCTCAGCGACAACTTCAATGCATACTATGTTGATTGGTAGGGAGCCAAAGTCAGGTTTGTCAAACTGACTGAGAAGTTCACCAATGTTGCAGCCCCATCGCAACAAGAAGTTCCTCAAGCAGAAGCTTCTGCTCAGCCAACTGAAGAACATGCCAGCACCGCTGATGACTTTCAGGCTGCTGAAGAAAATGCTAGTTCCAGGGTTGATGACTCCATTCCAGCCGCTGAAAAAATTGCCAGGGCATCCACTAGTGATGTGCCTAAAGAAACTGAAGAAGTCAGGGTAACTACATCAGTTGCGCCTGAGGAAAATCAACCAGATTCCTCAGCTCCTCCCGTGCCTACACCAACTCCTATCCTTCCATCTGCACCAGATGTGAAGAAGACCAAGGCTGCAGAGCGATCTGCAGTGAAGAAAAGGAAAGCATCAGCTGCTTCAGATTCTTCAACTCCGAAGAAGATGGAGCCTATGACAAGCTCATTTGCAAATCCCATTGATGCTGTTCCGATTTCAACCATGCCATCAAAGGACCTTGTTCCTTTTGGTGAAGACTATGAGATCCCTAGTGGATCTGATGAAGAAACTCAATCTGCTGCTTCGTCAGAGCAGATTGATGAAGAAATTGAAGTGGATACGATCCCTTCTACACCTGTTGTATCCTCGCCAATGCCTCAGTTCACAGCTGAAGAGGCTGGTGTTGAAGAATTGGAAGGTGAAGACGTGGATATTGGGAGTACTACACCTATGATGAATGATGACTTTTGGGAAAGTCAGCACCCCAACTCTCCCCTCTTCACCCCTCTACAACAAATACCTCAGTCCCCTGCACCAACAGTTCAAATGGGCTCTAAAGAAACTCAACCCACCTTGTCTGTACGTGAAGAAATTCCAGCCGCTAGTGCTGAAGAAACTGCTGCTGCTGATCATGTGACAACACAGACTGCAACTGAAGAGGAACCAGAAATTCCTCAGCCTGATGAACGAGAGATTGCGATTCCTGAGGTCGTGATGCAACTCACTGACACTCCTCTGCCCAAACCAAAGGATCCATTCTCACGCAAGCAAACGTTCAAGGCTGAAGACATCTTTGGCGAGCATTGTTCTTCACTGATTACAATCCATATGACTCTGCTCGCATAAGGAAGAGGCGTTTCTGGACTGCTTGTCAAGAAAATTTCTATTCCTTAGTGCTGTTCAACAAAGACAAAGTCTTCGATCATGCACACATTCCTCACGTGGATATGGAGTCTCTGCCGTGCTTCGAGCCAGTCCTTAGTGTTCTTCACGACGCTGGGATGCTAAACTTCTGCACTGATATCTGCGATTGGAATGAAGAACTCATTCTTCAATTCTTTGTGACGCTGCACATCACAGGAGATTCTGAAGATGTGAATTCATGGGTGCTGGACTGGATGTCAGAAAATACTCACTACAAGGCACCAGCTACTGAATTGCTTCGTGCCCTATCACTCAGTCCTCCCCTTGAAGGTGCTCGTTGCATCTACAGTGAACTTGAACTTACAAATCACTACATGCAAGTGCTGATGAAGCCTTTGAAGCCAGGGCAGGCCCCACGAACCAAATTCCTCGTCAAGGAATTACTGTATGTGCCTCGGACTGTCTATCGCATCTTGGCGAAGACATTGAGTCCAATCAAGGGCCACAACTCAAATGAAGAAGAAGTCGTTGGCATCATGAAGAATCTACTTTTCAACATCATTCATGGCGTTCCTGTCAACTTCCATGATTTCTTCATGAGGACTCTGGCCAATGTCGCCATGTCACCTTTTGAGCTGAAGCCTTACGCACCATGGATTATGAGATTCATCAGAACAAGGTCTTCACTCAGTTACAAAGCTGACACTTTGAACCACTATAGCTACTTGCCTCCAATTGAAGTCCTCAAACGGACATATTCCTCAGCTGATGACAAAGGCAAGGCAGCTGCTGTGATAGATGAAGGCATTCGTCCATTGGATGGTCAATTTCGCAAGGCTGCATCCTACTCCACCAGTGATGACTCTGCCACCCATGATTCTGCCGCCAACAACACCAAGCAAAATCCTCAAGCCACAACACCCAGGGTGATGACTGATCGTGAGCTACTCCTCAGTCTTCATCAGAAGGTTGATCGCATTCATAAATGGGTCAAGCGTCAGTTTGGTTCAATTCTTCACAACATGACCTCAACCCACAATGCAGTGAAGAAAGACCAATACTACCTCCATGAAACCTTCAACCGTACCTAGGCTGTTCTATCTCATGTCTACAGACAAAGATCTGAAGAAAATGGGTCTCAAAGGAGAGTTTGACTGGTCTGCACCTCCTCCGAAGAAATATAAGAAGGTCAAGGTTCCCTCTTTGGTGGCCAGCTCCTATTCTTCATCACGGGACACTGATGAAAATGAAGACTTGGACGACACAGCGGCATGCCCTACTACAACAACCGACCCCGACAACGCTGGTGCTCCTTCATCAACTTGATTATCTTCAGGGGTGTTAGTCCTCAGTTTCGATCCTTTTGGTCATTCGATGACAAAGGGGGAGAAATTTGAGTTAGTCTTCAAGCGGGTCTATTATATGGGCGTTTTTTTGCCAAGTTACAACTCTTGTTCTTCTGAAACTTTATTGGATCGACTTGTAAACTTAAACCCGATGGTGGTCTGATACTTCTGCTACGTTATTCTGCATGCTTATTCCTTGTTAATATCATTGCACGCTTGCTAAATTACATCAGTCACCATATTTCATCATGCATTTCAAATTCTTCATATTATATGTCAAATGCGTGTATGAATTACAAGATATAGGGGGAGATCTCCATGATTCAACTCTTCAAGTGTGCATTGCTTCAAAATCAAATTCCTCACTATGCACATATTCAGGGGGAGTTCTTCTATATCTTGCAATCAAATTCCTCAATATCAGTATTTACACTTCATATGTTTATCCCCGTTGAAAACTTAACCTATATTGTCATCAATCACCAAAAAGGGGGAGATTGTAAGTGCATCTAGTACCCCTTAGTGATTTTGGTGTATTGAAGACTTATAGGTTAAGGGACTAATGTGTTTATGAGTGTACACAGGTCTATAAGTCTATGAGGAGTTTGATATTTACAGAGAAAGTCGACCCCTAAAAATGAAGTTCTTCAACTGAAGACTTTGATATTCTGAAGACTTTCTGAAGACTTTGAAAGTGAAGAAATTGGTGTAACCTTGAAGACTTGGTATTCATTCGAGGAACATGAAGCGTGAAGACTTTTGTTTTCATAGTTTCATTTTCTCTTTCTTGAGTCATAGGAAACACCATACTGTTAAAGGGGATCGAGGAAATACTAAGGAAAAATTTCCATGTGATGCTCAACTCAAAATCCTACTCGTACCAATCCCTTTGAGTGAAGCCATTGGAAATCTCATACAGTTCAGTCAATTTCTTCAGTGACAGAGACAAAGTTCTTCTGCTCACTAAGGAATTTATTCTGACTAAGGAGTTAGGAATTCGCCAGTGCGAATTGCCTACACAGTGAGGAACATGATAGCCCTGAGGATTTTGAACCTCAATTTCCGACCGTTGTTGTGCTACGCGCCAGCTGTCCCAAAATATCTTATCCACCTAACGGTCATATCATTGAAGGGCATTTATGTCTTATCATGTCGGGCTGCTCCCTAGGCTATAAATAGCCGCCCCCTACAACCACTAGCTGGTTGGCTGCTTTGAGAGAAATTGACACTTGTCAATTGAGAGCATCCCATCCTCCGAGGACTTTGAGCGAAAATCATTGAGTGTGGAAAACCCAAACCCAAACACCTACAAACCCAAAGTGATTGAGAATCACTAAAGAGATTGATCCTGCGTGGATCCGACGCTTGTTACCTTTGAAGACTGTGCTTCTTCCAGACGGTTAGGCGTCATGGTCTAGAGCATCCAAGAGGAATTGTGGGTCGCCGAGTGACCGAGTTTGTGAAGGTTCGGAAGTCACCTGAAGACTTACCACAAGTGATTGGACGAGGTCTGTGTGACTTTTGTTCAAGGAGAATACGGTGAGGACTGTGTGTCCTCAGGTTTAAATACCTAGCCGCTCCAACCAGATGTACAACTGAGACAGCAGTTGAAACTGGTCTACCAAATCATTGTCTTCACCAAGCCAACTGGTTCTATTTCTTCAACACTTTCATTTCCTCAGTATTGTGTTGTGTGCTTGTCATATCTGTGTTTGAAGACTTTGACTGAAGACTTCCTCAATTTCCTCAGTTCAATTTCTTCAGTCTGTTTGTCTTCATCCTGTGTTATCCGATGATTACGCTTTCTGTACTCTGTACTCGTCTTCATTTCAACATGATGACTATGCTTGTCTTCTGTTATGTTTACTTCTGAGTACTTATTCCGCTGCTAGTAGTTCTTCGCTAAGGAATTTCCACACTAGCAAATTCCTCACTGAAGAATTCGTAAAAATCGCCTATTCACGCCCCCTCTAGTCGATATAACGCACTTTCACTCTTTGCATAAAACTAAATACTGAAAAGTAAAAGATAGGCCCTTCGCAGAGGGAAGCAGAGGTTGGCCATGCGCTTATTTTTTTGTATGCTCAATCCCTTAGTGCAAAAGAACGTCATGTTATATTGCCCCTTGTGATGGCAACCTTTATTATGCAGTCTATCGCTTTTATTGCTTTACCATCAAAAGTTCGTACAACGCTCAATTTTCTCTTATACTAAATGATCTTACACTTTTAGAAGCAATTTTTATTGCCTTATTGCACCGATGACAACTTACTTGAGGGATTTTTCTCAATCCCTAGGTAGGTATGGTGGACTCTTGAAGATAAGATTTGGGTTTAAGGGTTGTTTGGATGCACAAGTAGTATCTCTACTTGGTGCGGAATTTTTGGCTAGCAAAGATGGGGGGCAAGCACCACATGTTGAAGGATCTATGACAATATAACTTCTATGTGAATATGAACAAACATAAATCATTACTTTGTCTTCCTTATCCAACATCAACAATTTTGGCATATAATATTTTGATGGGGGCTCACAATCACAAAAGATTTCCATGATAGTGTATTTGCATGTGAAAGTTCTCTTCCTTACACTAATTATTCGTGAATTGCTTGTATGACCAATATCGTGATTGTCAAGCCTCAAAATATTTCACTTTCTAAACCCAATGTGAAGCTACCACTAGGCATGATATGATTTCAACTTCATGATATTCAATTCATTCAACAACTTACTCATAGGATATAAGTGAAGCACAAGAGTAAATGACAAACTACTCCAAAAAGATATAAGTGAAGATCATGCGAGTACACTAGTAGAAAACAGGGCTTTGGTCCAGGCCGGGTCAGCCCATTAGTCCCGGTTCAGTCTAGAACCGGGACCAATGTGGGCATTGGTCCCGGTTCGTGAGCCCAGGGGCTGGCCGGGCCACATGGGCCATTGGTCCCGGTTCGTGAGCCCGGGGGCTGGCCGGGCCACATGGGCCATTGGTCCCGGTTCGTGAGCCCGGGGGCTGGCCGGGCCACATGGGCCATTGGTCCCGGTTCATCTGGACCTTTTGGTCCCGGTTGGTGGGATGAACTGGGACCAATGGGCCTCGCTCCTGGCCCACCACCATTAGTCCCGGTTGGTGGCTTGAACCGGGACCAAAGCCTCCCCTTTAGTCCCGGCTCATGTCACCAACCGGGACCAATGAGGTGCCTATATATACCCCCTCGCGCAAGAGCAGAGCACAGTGCTCTGTTTTTTCTGGCCGAGGGGGAGAGGGCTTTGTGGTGCTCTAGCTCACCTCCTATGGACAAGAGGTGTTCGATGGAATGCCCGAGCCACACTACTTAAGCTTTCTCCTCTCGAAGCTCGACCTCCAAGCTTCATTTTCCTCGAGATTTGTCTAGATTTAGCGGTCCGTCACGCCCCATCCCCGTCTTCACCACCGTCGATCACCCGCGCCGATCTCATCACCGACACCACCGTGGTGAGCCTCTTGTTCTTATCTTCTTTTTGAAAGGAAAAATATTCTTACTTGTATGTTTAGATAGATACTTGTATCATTTTCTTACATTTATTATTGCATCTTATATAGTGCGATGGTTTTGGTATCCGCCCCCGTCGGCCCTCGTCCTGTCTATGATTCGGATGTGGTATGTATATTATCTTTATAACTATTGGTTCATTTATTGTTTATGAAAATTATGCCGACCAACGTGACATAGATTTTATTTATCTAGGATGTATGTGAATCGGAAATGCCAACCGACCCTATTGTCGAGAGGTTAAATTTAGTTGAAGAAGAAAACAATTTGTTGAAGGAAAAAATAAAAAAAATTGAGGAGGAGAAGATGATATTGGAGTTGCATGTTGCGGATGTCGTTGATGATCACAAGATCAAGATGGATGCAATGCGCTTGAAGATTAGAAAGATTAGAAAATATGCCATTCATACCGAGGCTTGGTATCATTATGCCGTTGGATCAATTGTTACCTTGGTTGCGATTATGATCGCATTTGTTTTCGCATTGAAATGTTTTACATAGTTTCAATGTATGGTTTAATTAATTAGATGCTCTGGAGAGCTATATGTTGTTAGATGAGAACTATGTATGCACTTTGGTTTTAATGTGATGATGAACTTCTATTAATTTGGACACTTAATTATATATAATGCACGCAGATGAACCGGCAATGGATGTACGGTGACAGACACACCCGCGAGTACATTAAGGGCGTGCATGAGTTTCTCGATGCGGCTGAGGCAAACAAGTAGAATGGTTTTATGTGTTGTCCATGCACTGAATGTGGGAATACGAGGTCTTACTCTAACCGGAAAATCCTTCACTCCTACCTGCTTTACAAGGGTTTCATACCACACTATAATGTTTGGACGAGGCACGGAGAAATAGGGGTTATGATGGAAGACGGCGAAGAAGAAGACTACGATGACAACTATGTGCCCCCTGAATACGGTGATGCTGCAATGGGGGGAGCTGGTGAAGATCAAGAGGAACCAGACGATGTGCCCAATGATGCTGCAACGGGTGAAGCTGCTGAAGATCAAGAGGAACCAAACGATGTGCCCGATGATGATGATCTCCGCCGGGTCATTGTCGATGCAAGGACGCAATGCATTAGTCAAAAGGAGAAGCTGAAGTTCGATCGCATGTTAGAGGATCACAAAAAAGGGTTATACCCCAATTGCGAAGATGGCAACACAAAGCTCGGTACCGTACTGGAATTGCTGCAGTGGAAGGCAGAGAATGCTGTGGCTGACAAAGGATTTGAGAAGCTACTGAAAATATTGAAGAAGAAGCTTCCAAAGGATAACGAATTGCCCGACAGTACATACGCAGCAAAGAAGGTCGTATGCCTTCTAGGATTGGAGGTGGAGAAGATACATGCATGCCCTAATGACTGCATCCTCTACCGCGGTGCATACAAGGATCTGAACGCATGCCCGATATGTGGTGCATTGCGGTATAAGATCAGACGAGATGACCCTGGTGATGTTGACGGCGAGCCCCCCAGGAAGAGGGTTCCTACGAAGGTGATGTGGTATGCTCCTATAATACCACGGTTGAAACGTCTGTTCAAAAACGAAGAGCATGCCAAGTTGATGCGATGGCACAGTGAGAACCGAAAGAAAGATGGGAAGTTGAGAGCACCCGCTGACGGGTCGCAGTGGAGAAAAATCGAGAGAAAGTACTGGGATGAGTTTGCAAAGGACCCAAGGAATGTATGGTTTGCTTTAAGCGCGGATGGCATTAATCCTTTCAGGGAGCACAGCAGCAATCACAACACCTGGCCCGTGACTCTATGTATGTATAACCTTCCTCCTTGGATGTGCATGAAGCGGAAGTTCATTATGATGCCAGTTCTCATCTAAGGCCCTAAGCAACCCGGCAACGAAATTGATGTGTACCTAAGGCCATTAGTTGAAGAACTTTTACAGCTGTGGAATGAAAACGGTGTACGTACGTGGGATGAGCACAGACAGGAGGAATTTAACCTTAAGGCATTGTTGTTCGTGACCATCAACGATTGGCCCGCTCTCGGTAACCTTTCATGACAGACAAACAAAGGATACCACGCATGCACGCACTGTTTAGATGACACTGAAAGTATATACCTGGACAAATGTAGGAATAATGTGTACCTGGGCCATCGTCGATTTCTTCCGACCAACCATCAATGTCGAAAGAAAGGCAAGCATTTCAAAGGCGAGGCAGATCACCGGAAGAAGCCCGCCATGCGCACCGGTGATCATGTGCCTGCTATGGTCAATGATTTACACTACGTAATCTTTGGAAAGGGTCCCGGTGGACTAGCTATTCCGAGTGACGCTGAGGGACACGAACCCATGTGGAAGAAGAAATCTATATTTTGGGACCTACCCTACTGGAAAGACCTAGAGGTCCGCTCCTCAATCGACATGATGCACGTGACGAAGAACCTTTGCGTGAACCTGCTAGGCTTCTTGGGCATGTATGGGAAGACAAAAGATACAACTGAGGCACGGGAGGACCTGCAACATTTGCACGAAAAAGACGGCATGCCTCCGAAGCAGTATAAAGGTCCTGCCAGCTACGCTCTTACGAAAGAAGAGAAAGAAATCTTCTTTGAATGCTTGCTCAGTATGAAGGTCACGACTGGCTTCTCGTCGAATATAAAGGGAATAATAAATATGCCAGAGAAAAAGTTTCAGAACCTAAAGTCTCATGACTGCCACGTGATTATGACGCAACTGCTTCCGGTTGCATTGAGGGGGCTTCTACCGAAAAACGTCCGATTAGCCATTGTGAAGCTATGTGCATTCCTCAATGCAATCTCTCAGAAGGTGATCAATCCAGAAATCGTACCAAGGCTAAGGAGTGATGTGGCGCAATGTCTTGTCAGTTTCGAGCTGGTGTTCCCACCATCCTTCTTCAATATCATGATGATGGTGTTCCCTAAATCGCGGTATGAGGGGAGACTGACTGGAAAAGGCACTCTTGGAAGAGACTCAATAATATGCAGGGACGGATATTCTTGGTCTCAAGCACACTACACTGTTCTATAGAACTCTACCTTGGTGACCCCGTATGTCGATGAACACAAGAACAGTCTGCGCTCCAAACACCCGGAGCAGTGCGACGACTAGATTACATGTGAACACATCAGGACTTTCAGCAGTTGGTTGGAAACACATCTCAGAGGTGACAACACTGTTTGTGATGAGTTGTACTTGTTGTCCAGGGGACCATCTTTGACTGTATTGACTTACAAAGGATACGAGATAAATGGGAATACATTTTACACGATCGCCCAAGATCAAAAGAGCACCAACAAAAACAGCGGTGTCCGCTTTGATGCAGCAACCAAGAGCGGAAAGGATACATATTATGGTTACATAGTGGACATATGGAACTTGACTACGGACCTGATTTTAAGGTCCCTTTGTTTAAGTGCAAATGGGTCAATCTGTTAGGCGGCGGGGTACAGGTAGACCCATAGTACGGAATGACAACAATGGATCTGAAAAATCTTGGGTACCCTGACGAACCGTTCGTCCTAGCCAATGATGTGGCACCGGTTATCTATGTGAAGGACATGTCTACCAAACCGAGAAAAAGAAAAGATAAGGAAGAGAATACATCATACGATGAGCCAAAGCGCCAGATAGTTCTTTCAGGAAAATGGGACATCCTGGGAGTGGACGGCAAGACAGACATGTCTGAAGATTATGAAAAGTTTCATGAAATTCCTCCCTTCAATGTCAAGGCTGACCCAAGCATCCTGATAAACAATGAAGATTATCCATGGTTACGGCGCAATAAGCAAATGACACAAGCAAAGAAAAAGTGAAGACTTTCTCCCGCAACTTTGTAACACACGAACATGCTACCATTGTCCGTTTTGTACATGCACATGCTATGTGGGTGAAATTATGATACCATCCCAACTTTCAACTTTTTCAGAGTTCATTTGAAATGCTTTCATGTCTTATGGTTTAGCCCTCGTAATACTAATGGCACTAACAGAAAGTTTATAATTTTTCTAAAACTAATGGCACTAACAGAAAGTTTATAATTTTGCTAACCTAAAAGCAAACAGAATTAAAAATTAAAGCAAAAAACAAAAGAAAATAAATAATGCAAAAAACAAATCAAAAAATAGGAAAAAACTATTTTTATAGTAAATTTAATCACAAAATAAAATAAACAAAGCAACAAAGAAAACAAAAAAACTAAAAAAGTGTTTTCAAATTTGAAAACTAATGGCACTAACAGAAAGTTTATAATTTTTCCAAAACTAATGGCACTAACAGAAAGTTTAAAATTTTGCTAACCTAAAAGCAAACAGAATTAAAAATTAAAGCAAAAAACAAAAGAAAATAAATAATGCAAAAAACAAATCAAAAAAACAGGAAAAAAACTATTTTTATAGTAAAGCAATAAAGAAAACAAAAAAACAAAAAATTATTTTCAAATTTGAAAACTAATGGCATTAACAAAAAGTTTATAATTTTTCTAAAACTAAAAGCATAAAGAATTAAAAAATAAAGCAAAAAAAAAGAAAATAAATAAAGCAACAAAAAACAAAAAAATGCCACCTACTGGCCCACCACGGCCTGAATACGACTAGAAAACCTACCATGGGCCAGGATTCAGGCCCGCAGCAGGCCCAGTAGGCCCACAGGCATTGCAGTGACAGATTAGGCCCGAAAGCCTGCAGTTGAGAGGAGCTCGGGAGGGTGGGCGTAGCAGCGCTTATAAACCACTCCCGAGCCCTCTCAACTAGCGAGGTGGGACTAAACTTTTAGGCGCGGGGCAGCACAAGGCCATTGGTCCCGGTTGGTGGCACCAACCGGGACTAAAGGGGGCATTGGTCACAGTTCGTGTCAC
>NC_041382.1:702032596-702033435 GCF_002162155.2 Triticum dicoccoides | reverse complement strand
GAGACCTATGGTCCCGGTTGGTGCCACCAACCGAGACCAATGCCCCCTTTAGTCCCAGTTTATGCCACGAACCAGGACCAAAGGCCTGGGTATATAAGTAGCACTTGGGAAAATTTGACGAACTCATCGCCAGTTGCCCCCCGGCCCGCCCGACGACGCCAAGCTCATCGACGCCGCCAGGCTGCCCAGATCGATGCCGATCCGCTGCCCCGACGCCGCTCGTCGCCCAGATGCCGTCTGCGCGCCGCCCCGACGCCATCCACGCGCCCCCATCGTTGCCCCTGCCCCGTCGCTGCCAGGCTGCCCCAAAGCCGCCCGCCGCCCCCGCCGACGCCGTCATCGTCGCCCGCACCGATTCCGGCCGGCGACCTCGACCCCTCCCCGCGCTGTGAGCCCCTGCCTCCTCCCCTTTTCCTTCTCATTGTCGTCCCTGCACATCATCCGTAAGCGCGCGCCACCGCCAACCATCGTCGCCGTCACCGTATAATGCTCATGTATATGCTCACTGTATGTATGTATGTATGTTCACTGTATAATGCTCTGTATATGGTGTATATATAATGCTCGTTTTTGCATTTTTTTGTTACCAAGAAAAAGGTCTATTTTTTGTTGATATGTATGTTCATATGCTCATTAATATTTAAAAAAATGTTCATATGCTCATTTAAGAAAATGTTCATAGGTAACATTTAAGAAAAAAGTAAATGTATGTATGTTCATATGAAAAGAATTATTTTTGGATGAAATGAGATGAGATGAGATGTGTTTTGTGTTGGAGAAGAAAAGAGGAAGAAGGAAGAAGGAAGAAGAAGTAAAAGAGGGTCGAGGGGGGGGGGTTC
>NC_041382.1:702026662-702032037 GCF_002162155.2 Triticum dicoccoides | reverse complement strand
AAATAAATAAGAAAAATAAAAAAAAGAAGAGGAGAAGAAGAAAGGAATAGAGGAGAAGAAGAGAAAATAGAATATATTCCCTCCCCTATAACAATTTTTTCCATGTATATATGCAAAAGTTACATTTTTAGAAAAGTTTTATATATCTAGCTAGAAAGAAGGAAGAAGAAGAAAAAGAAGGAGAGGAAAAAGGAAAATAAGAAGAGGAAGAAAGGAGAAGAAGAGGAGAGGAAGAAGGGGAAAAATAAATAAGAAAAAGAAAAAAAAAGAGTAGAAGAAGAAAGGAATAGAGGAGAACAAGAGAAAATAGAATATATTCTATTTTCTCTTGTTCTCCTCTATTCCTTTCTTCTTCTCCTCTTTTTTTTCTTCTTTTTTTCTTTGATCTTCTCCTCTAGATATTCCTTTCTTCTTCTCCTCTTTTTATTTCAGGGTCGTCTAGGGGTCGAGGGTTCCAGGGTCGTCGAGGGTTCGAGGGGTCGAGGATCGCCGAGGGGTCGAGAGAGGTTTCCTAGTGTCAAAGTACTGAAGAAATCCATGGCTTCATCATTAGCCGGAAGTAACCAGGGCATGACGAAGTCCTCCAAAGTTATTTTGGAATGGTGTCCCGGATAGGATAATTTGCCTTTTTGTATGAATTTCAGCAAAGGCCTTCCAAATAACGATATTTGGAAGGTTCTTGCTGAACTTTGTACCAAAAAGCGAATTATCCTATCTAGGACTCCGTTCCAAAATAACTTTGGAGAGCTTCATACCATCATGCACCTGTTACTTTCGCCTAATGATGAAGACATGGTTTTGTTGAATCCTTTGACATTAGGCAACCTTTCGACCCCTCGGCGATCCTCTCGAACACGAGAGGAAGAAGAGGATAAAAAAAGAAGAGGAAGAAGAAAAAAAAGAGGAGAAGAAAGAATAGAGGAGTTCTTCTCCTCTATTCTTTCTTCTCCTCTTTTTTTTCTTCTTCTTCCTCTTTTTTTATCGGGAACAAGGGTCGTCGAGGGACATATAGATGTAGTGTCGTCGTTGTCGATATATACCCCCTCCCGATAGCTTCAACACATGGGGGGGGGGGTCGAGGCCACTAATTAATATATATGATTCCTTACTATGATTAGGTAGCTAGTTCTACGTTTGGCACTAATATATCCATCTGTCATGTTTGAATAATAATTTCCATGTTGTAAATATTTGTAGAAACTATGGACACCGCCCTAGAAGAAGCAAAAGAAGCGTTGTTGAGGGACATAACCGCAGAAGGAAGTGATGTCGTCTTGTTGTTTCTCAACGACACTGATGGTCTGGAAGGAGAGGGTGAAGAAGCTGGCTACGGTGACCTAATGTTGGTGCAAGAAGAAGAACATGAGGACGGCTCCAGTGACCCAATGCCGGTGCAAGAAGGAGACCGTGATGACGGCTCCGGTGACCGAACCGAGTCCGGCCAGGTATATATATTAGTTAAGCCTGTGCTGACTAGCTGATTGATGCATTCATTGTTTTGGTATGTACACATATTAATTAAGTCTTTGTTCTTTTTTTAGCCCTCTGGATCGAGCACAACTTCGGTAAAGAGACGAGGCCCGAAGAAAAAGTTGAGCTCGGATGAAAAGTTTGAGATCATAGCAATCGCGCCCGACGGCCAACCGATTGAACCGCTCCGGACAAAGAGCGCATTTGTTGCTCAGTGCGGGGTTCTGGTCAGGGACAAGATCCCGATAAGCATCCAGCAATGGTTTAAGCCGGCTACAGAAGACCCTGAGGTGTCTTATGTCAATGATATGCAGAAAAATGATCTTTGGACTGAGCTGAAGTCAAATTTCACCCTACCGCCAGAGGATAATCCAGAGAACCCAGTTAAAGAGCAATTAATCAAGTCTTTTGCTCTTAAGAGGATGGCAGAACTATTCAGGAGGTGGAAGAAAGAGCTGAATAAGTTTGTCGAAAATAATGAGACACCAGAATTCAAGGGCAGATATGAGAAGATCAGAGATCACTGGACCGCATTTGTGGCCCACAAGACATCGGAAAAGAGTAAGAAGATGTCGGTGACAAACAAGGAAAATGATGCGAAGAAGATGCTTCACCATCGCACGGGGTCAGGTGGCTACCTCGTAGCCCGGCCTAAGTGGGCCAAGACTGAGAATGATCTGGTTGATAAAGGGATCGAACCAGAGACAATTAGCTGGCCAGACCATTGCCGGACTTGGTTCTTTGGGGCTGGTGGAACGTTGGACCCTGTAATAGGGAAGTGCATTTGGACGAACGATCAAATGGACATACCAGTCAGGAAGCTTAAGCAGTATATCGAAGCAGCGCAGCAAGGGAAATTCTTTCCAGACAGAGAGAACGACAAGCTCACAATGGCCCTCGGGAATCCTGAGCACCCTGGACGGACACGAGGCACGCCAGGCTCCATTCCATGGAAGGTTGGGTTTCCGGACGCAGGCGGTTACAAATCCCATGAGAGGAGGAAAAAAGTGCAGCAGGCCCAAATGCAGGCGCTGCAAGCAAGGGTAGACGCGATAGAGGAACGAGAAGCAAATCGCAGCAAACGTACTGCCGAAGCCTCCCCCGAAGCTACCCCGCCATCTCAGCGCAGAAGCAGCGTGGCTTCCACCGAGCTGCTTCAGCCGGAGCATGCCTTGATGGCTCCTGCCAGCTATCCCGTGGATGCTATCATGGAGTCTCAAAATTGCCACCTTATGACGCAATGGATGAATTTGAAGGTCAAGGCGGCTGTTGGCTCTGTTTATCCTACTAAACCCGGCGCAACTTTTCACTGCCGGCCGATTCCAGAAGGATATGCTAGGGTGATGGTGGATGAAATAACGGAGGGATTTTAGGACCTCCAGCTTGACCACCCTACCGGTGAAGGGGAGACTCGGCTGGGGTCTGCTCTGAAGACTCCATGCCTATGGCAGAAGGAGCTCATCAACCTTCCGAACTGGACGCCTCCACTTCCTCCTCCTCCTCCGGCGAGTCAGGGCACTCCGCCTCCTCCACCGCCTCCTCCTCCGGCGAGTGACGATCAAGGCCCTCGGCCGGTTCCTTCTCCGGCGCGTGGCGGCACTCCACCTGCGCCGGCGCGCCCGAGCAGCCAGCCTCCTCCTTCTCCGCCTCATCAGCAAGGGCGGAAGAGACCCGCCGCCGCTCCAGCAGCTGCTCCGGCGCGTCGTAGTCCTTCTCCTCCGCCTCGTAAGCAATTAAAGAAGACAACCGCTTCGTCTGCTCGCCCGGCGTCTAGCAGTACAACCAGAGGCGGGAGGACATATAGATTCGGTCCTTCTCTGAAGAGTCCATAGAAGTTACCATATGAGAGGACCTCGGAGGAGAACGCGAAGATGGCGCGAACCGAAGTGGATGACTGGTTTCAAGGGTTGAGAGCAAAGAGACATCCACCTCTGGAGGAGAAGGTAGATCCGGTGAAAGTGAAGCGCACTCTGGCTGCCCTGGCAAAACCACCCAAGTCTCCGCCGAAAGGCAACTATGAGCGCATTATTGCAAAGACATGGGCCGAAGCGGAGCGGTCGAGAAGTACAATCAGTGATTAAAGGCTGAAAGAACGACGAGCAGCTGGGAAACAAATTGCCCAGCTCAGCGAACAAGCGAAGCAATCATGCCCCCCCCTCAAGGTGCCTAGCGACATCGTCGATCCGAGGATGGTGCCCGGTTATGGCAATGTTGACGATTACCTGCCCGACGATTTATAGTATGATCCCATGGAGGTGCAGATACACAGATACGAGTACGGGAAGCCTCTCGTCAAAGATGAAAAAATCTTTAACAACGATGATGCGAAGATTACATGATTGGTACTTGAAAATCTGCAGAGAGTCTAGGGGGAGGAGTACTTTGTATGCGAGAGTTAAACCGGAGCATGACCTCATTGGAATTGAACTGTTGCCTATTCCATTTGGGGAGTTCTATCAGTTTTTCAATCAATTGGCCCTCGATAAAACAACGATCACCTGCTACTGTCTGTAAGTACTACTACTTCTGTCATTAAGTCTCTCTATATAGCTCATCTCTTTCATTGCATGTATTTATAATTATCCTCACTATATTATGCAGAATGAAGATTGCCAAATTGAAGAAAAGACAAATCGGTGATATTGGGTTGGTTAACACATATCTCATAGATGCAACTGAGGTTGAAAATCGTCCCGGAGATACCGAGGCCAACTTACTACGATCATTCAAAAAAAATGAAAACAAAGATATAATACTCTTTCCTTACAACTTCAAGTGAGTGTTACTATCTTGTGCATATTCGGTTTCCCTTATATATTAGTCCAGGTTATAGTAATGTAATTGATGAGTTATGCATGCGTGTGCTGTTTCCACTATATTCTCCTAGAGATTAGGCTTGAGCAGGGAGTAGTAACCGTCTTGGACTCTAAACGAAAGGATCCCCAGGAGTATGCGGACATGACTGAATTCCTCAAGAAGTAAGTTAAATCGATCATTATCCACCATATCAGCAACTTTTTTCATTTCCTAATATCAAGTAATTGTTTTCTTTGTCCGGCAGGGTTTGGACAAAAATTCACCTGAAAAGTTCCGGGACTACCGAAGGAGCTGGAATTTAGACACCCGAAAGTAAGTACTATAGTAGCATGTTCCGCGCATCTCGTAGTGATTCAAGCGCTAGTTTCATCTATACCATTTAGCATTCTTGCTTATCAGTTTGATTGATCTCTATTTCTTGTAAATTGGTTGTGGCAGGAATAAGGGAGTGATTTCTGTGGATACTACGTCTGTGAGTCCATCCGCCACACGACCTGTGAGCGGGGCGGGTACTCTGACGAACAATATGAAGTACGTAAATAACAACATTCACAATTTTATTTTATTACCATCATTTGTATTGAGCTTCATTCATTCATATATACATGTATTGACCCCTTCTTCAAATTAGATGTTTCGGAAGCGGGATGAACTCCTAGCACCAGCTCGCATGCGAGCAATTCAAGAGGAATTGGCGACATTCTTTCTTGACCACGTGATCGCTGAAGACGGAGAATACTATGTGGACCATGAGTCCGTATGATTATATTTGTAAGAGATAATTATTGTATATATGTAGCCTGTAGTGTCGGATAGATATACGAGAACTTGTTGTTCGACCAATCTCTCGGAGAAGGAGAGGTGGTCGATATCACTTCTCTCTGTATGCATATATGTTCATGACGATCTTCTGTTTCCTTCGTTTGCTTACTAGCTAGCTAGCGTGTCTAGTCCTCTCTATACGTATGTATAGTACGTAGCGTCGACCAAGAACGGACATAGAGGACACTTCTCTCTATTAATTATAGCTAGCTAACACAATATATGAAACACCTAAATTAACCCCCCAAAACCCCCAACCCCCCCCC
>NC_041382.1:702016207-702026294 GCF_002162155.2 Triticum dicoccoides | reverse complement strand
AAAAAAAACAAAAACCCCAGCCACAGAAATGCTGACGCGTGGATGCCTATTGGTCCCGGTTGGTGCCACCAACCGGGACCAAGGGGTCACCTGCCTGGGCTCCGCCACAGGCCACGTGGAGGGCCTTTAGTCCTGGTTCTGGATTCAACCGGGACTAAAGGGACAGGGCTTTATTACCGACACTTCAGTCCCGGTTCAGGAACCGGGACTAAAGGCCCTTACGAACCGGGACAACAGGCCCTTTTTCTACCAGTGGGAGTTTGTGAGCAAACAACTTATGAGAACAAGAATCCACTAACATAGGAAGGCAAAATAAGCATAACTTCAAAACTTTCAATACATAGAGAGGAAACTTGATATTATTGCAATTCCTACAAGCATAAGTTCCTCCCTCATAATAATTTTCAGTAGCATCATGAAGAAATTCAACAATATAACCATCACATAAAGCATTCCTTTCATGATGCATAAGCATAGAAATTCTATTACTCTCCACATAAGCAAATTTATTCTCATGAATAGTAGTGGGAGCAAACTCAACAAAATAACTATCATGGGATTGAAAATTGAAATCATGATGACAAGTTCCATGATTATCATTACTCTTTATAGCATAGATGTCATCACCATAATCATCATAAATACGAGGCATGCAATCATCATAATAAACTTTCTCATCAAAACTGGGGGGACTAAAAACATCATCTTCATCAAACATAGCATCCCCAAGCTTATGGGTTTGCATATCATTAGCATCATGGATATTCAAAGAGCTCATACCAACAACATTGCAATCATGCTCTGATAACCCACAAGTATAGGGGATCACAACAGTTTTTGAGGGTAGAGTATTCAACCCAAATTTATAGATTCGACACAAGGGGAGCCAAAGAATATTTGAAGGTATTAGTAGCTCAGTTGTCAATTCAACCACACCTGGAGATTAATTATCTGCAGCAAAGTGATCAGTAGCATAGTATTTTGATAGTAGTGACAGCAGCAATGGTAACAGTAACAGTGATAGCAGTATTTTGTAGCAAGTGTAACAGTGATGATAGCAATAGTAACGCAGCAAGATCAATATAAATAAATTCATAGGCATTGGATCGGTGACTTGTTGGATGATATTCATCATGTGACAGTTATAACCTAGGGCGATACGGCACTAGCTCCTGTTCATCGATATAATATAGACATGTATTCCATAAATTGTCATACATGCTTTATTAAAAGAACTTGCATGACATCTTTTGTCCTACCCTCCCGTGGCAGTGGGGTCCATATTGGAAACTAAGGGATATTAAGGCCTCCTTTTAATAGAGAACCGGAGCAAAGAATTAACACATAGTGAATACATGAACTCCTCAAACTACGGTCATCACCAAGAGTGGGCCCAGTTGTTGTCACTCCCGGGTTGCCGAATCATAACACGTAGTAGATGACTATAACTTGCAAGATCGGATCTAAAACATGGATATAATGATGAATTCATAAACGGTTCAGATCTGAGTTCATGGCACCCGGGCCCAAAGTGACAAGCATTAAGCATAGCAAAGTCATAACAAACATCAATGTAAGAACATAGTGGATACTAGGGATCATGCCCTAACAAAACTAACTCGATTACATGATGAATCTCATCCAACTCCTCACCGACCAGCGAGCCTACGAAGGAATTACTAACTCCCGATGGGGAGCATCATGGAATTGGCGATGGAGATTGGTTGGTGATGACGAAGAACGAAGATCCCCCTCTCCGGAGCCCCAAACGGACTCCAGATCTGCCCTCCCGAGGAAGAACAAGGCTTGGCGGCGGCTCCGTCTCATGAAACGCAATAATTCTTTCTCCCTGATTTTTTTCTGGAAATATGTGAATTTATAGTATCAGGGGGGTCGTCAGTAGGGCCACCAGGTGGGTACAACCCACCTGGGTGTGCCAGGAGAGGGGGCCGCGCCCTGGTGGGTTGCGCCCACCCAGGGGCCCCTCTCCGGTGGTTGTTGGCTCCAAAAATCTTCATTTATTCCACATAAAATCCTCGCAAAGTTTTACTTTATTCCGAGAACTTCTATTTCTACACAAAAACAACATGGTAGTTCTGCTAAAACAGTATCAGTCCGGGGTTAGTTTCATTCAAATCATGCAAATTAGAGTCCAAAACAAGAGGAAAAGCGTGAGAAAAAGTAGATACGTTGGAGACGTATCAACTCCTCGAAGCTTAAACCTTTGCTTCTCCTCAAGCAATTCAGTTGATAAACTGAAAGTGAGAAAGAATAACTTTTACGAACTCTTTTGCTCTTGTTTGCATAAATAAGCTTAAACAGCACCTAGGTTTTCAGCCAGCATTATAACTAACCATGTTGACAATAACATTTAAAGATTATATTAACTCGTATCAATGACATAATCAGCTAGCGAGCAATAATAAGATATCTCAAACAGCAACACGTTGTCAAAATAGCCATGATATAATATGACAATAGTGGTATCTCGCTAGCCCTTTCTGAGACCGCAAAACATAAATGCAGAGCACCTCCAAAGTTCAAGCAGCGACTAAACATTGTAATTCATGGTAGAAAAGATCCAGTCATGATGCACCCAACATTAGTTATACACAATGCATAAATCATGACAGCTGTGCTCTCAGGTTCTGGCGCTTGTTTTAGAAGGTGGTGACACAACATAAAAGTAAGTCGAAAGTCCCTTCGCAGAGGGAAGTAGTGATTTGCAGAGGTGCCAGAGCTCAATTTTAAAACAGAGATAAATGATTATTTTTAGACATGCACCCTTCTTATTCATTTCATGACCATTAGTTATCAACATCTTCCATGCTAAGCACGCTAGTGGCGGTTCCCAAGCGATAAAAATAAAGGTTTACTCCCCCTCCACTATCAATCATACTCCACGGCTTGTCTGAAACAACGGGTGTCGTCCATACCAACATCGGTCCCCGGGGAGTTTTGTTTAATTATTTGCATTTTTGAATTCGGGACTAGGAATCCCTATTACTGCCCATTTTCTCATGCGATGGCAAGTGAATAAACACTCGCCTGAGAATAACCCGCTTAGCATGGAAGATATCGACCACCTCCTGTCGTTTCATGAACGATCCAGACACACAAAAAGGATAATTTTTAGAAGTTTTTAGAGGTGGCACATGCAAATTTACTGGACGGCAGGGTAATACCGTACATGGGTAGGTATGGTGGACTCGTCTGGAATAACTTTGGGTTTAATGTTTTTGATGTACAAGCAGAGTTCCCACTTAGTACAGGCGAAGGCTAGCAATTAGATTGAGAAGCGGCCAGCTAGAGAGCAACAACGGTCATAACCAGTCATTTTGCATAAGTAACATTGGGCACTAGCATGAGTAGGATATGAACACCATGAACATAAATATCATAGAGGCTATGTTGGTTTTGATTCAACTACATGCATGAACATGTGCCAAGTCAAGCCACTCAAACATTCAGAGGTGGATACCATATCATCATACTACATCACAATCATTTTAACGCCATGTTGATATCGAAGATAAATCATTATCCACTCCTAGCTACTTATGCATGGCATGAGAAACTATAATCTCTAATTGCCATTGCAAACATGTTTAATCATAATGGGCTGAAGCGTGGATACTAGGTTAAACATATTTACACAGACAGAACAAGTCGAGTTCATACTAGTTTCTCTTTGCCACGGCCAGCTCATCGAATATCGTCATTATTGCCTTTCACTTGCACGACCGAATGATATGAAAATAATAATAGTGCAAGAGTGCCATGGACTAAGCTGGAATCTACAAAACATTTTATTCAACAGGAGAAGACAAGGTAAAATGGGCTCTTTATTAGGTCAATAATTATTCATATGAGAGCCACTCAACATTTTCATTGTGGTCTTCTCCTCGGTAAGACTCGAATAAAAAGAAAAGAAATTCAGAGAAACACACTAAAATATTTTTGGAGTTTTTGGTTTTCTTGAACAAGCAAATAAAAGGGGAAAAGAAAAAACGAGAAAAACTATTTACATGGAAAGCTCCCAAAAGCAAAAGAAGAACAAGGAAATCTTTTTGGATTTTCTTTTTAATACTACTACTAAGCATGCATAGAAAGTAAATTACTATAACTAATTTTTTTGGTTTTTCTAAAGTTTTTCAAACACACAAGAAGAAAGCAAGAAAATAAATCTAAGCATGGATGATACAATGAAAAAGTGTGAACACCGACAAATAGAATGATATGTAAGCATGAATATAATGTTGGTGAGAAACATGTACTCCCCCAAGCTTAGGCTTCTGGCCTAAGTTGGTAATCGATCAGTAGCCTGGAGGGTAGTAGTCGGCGTGGTAGCTCATGGAGGCTGTCGGTGCAGAGGCCTCAGCATGCCGTGCCGCCAACACTGCTGCGTTGTGAGCTCGGGCCCCGCTCTCAAGAACAAAATACCTTTCCTTGCTGTTATAATCAAAGAGAGCAGGCGCAGGCAAATATGCGTCCACAACATGTGATTGGTTAAACAACAAATTATATGTGAAGTTATCAGCCCTTCCCACGAGAATCTTATGCTCTTTTAAAGCATCAATATCTAAATACCGAGTGGGAAGGATAGGATCGAAAGGCAAAGGTGAAACACTCAGCCCTCGTGCTAAACGTGTGGCATATATTCCACCATAGAACCAGCCACTTTTGGCGTTATGCTGAAGTCTACGTACAACAGTCACTCCAAGGTTATTATTCCTTTCACCAGTGAGAGTGGTGTGAATGAGGCTCAAGCCTTTGCTGGATCATCAAGCGAACCCCAAAATGGGAGCTTGCATGGTAAGCAAAGTTCTCCAGTGGAATAGTATATGGATTATCATAAAGCATAAACGACACCCTAGACTCACGTGGGAAATATTTAAATCCTTTGACAAATGATTTAGTGAGAAGATGGTGTCGTGGTTCTAAGTCTGACAGTAGAGTGGGGGGTAGGTATGGAGAGGCAAGGTCCTAGCTATGGAGAAGTTGTAAACACAAGAGATATACGAGTTCAGGCCCTTCTCGGAGGAAGTAAAAGCCCTACGTCTCGGAGCCTGGAGGCGGTCGAGTGGATTATGTGTATATGAGTTACAGGGTGCCGAACCCTTCTGCCTGTGGAGGGGGGTGGCTTATATAGAGTGCACCAGGACCCCAGCCAACCCACGTAATGAAGGGTTTAAGGTACATTAAGTCCGGAGCGTTACTGGTAACACCCCACATAAAGTGTCTTTACTATCATAAAGTCTACTTAATTACAGGCCGTTGCAGTGCAGAGTGCCTCTTGACCTTCTGGTGGTCGAGTGAGTCTTCGTGGTCGAGTCCTTCAAGTCAGTCGAGTGAGTCCCTCGTAGGTCGACTGGAAGGTGATCTTTTCTAAGGGTGTCCTTGGGCAGGGTACTTAGATTAGGTCTGTGACCCTACCCTAGGTACATGACTCCATCATTAGCCCCCGAATGGATTGAGGCTCGAGTGATGAAGGAGTTGATGTTGTTTCCGATTAGCCTTCGCGTACTGGTCGTGCGTTGTTTTGAACCAAAAAATCTCTTTGTTGATAGTGAACAACTTTTCTTTAGTCGACTCGATCCATTCTTTTCCTTCGTCGAGTGATCTTTCGGACTTCGCCGATTTCCGAGCGACGGATCGCAAGAAATCCCGCGTCTGGCAGACCGATCTGCCGTTCGCGGATTCCGCGGGATGCAAAATTTGGGGAAGCGCGCGAAGCGGGGCGGACCGCGGTGTTCGGACGGGACAGGGCATAGACGCCTCGATCACCGCGCCACTTTTTTCGCCACGTATCGCGTCCGCGTAACTGTTCAGGATATGATTAAATCGACCGGGCCCACCTGTCATCCACTCGGAAGGGATCTTATAAATGCGCCCGGCGAGGGTTTTTTGAACAGTGCCTCAGCATTTTCCCTCTGTTCCCTTCGTCTCCGCCCAACGCGCTTGCTCTCGCCTCCGCACAACCTGTCCTCGCGCGTCCCGCCGGCAGCCATGGTTAAGGAGAAGACAGCGGCGTTGGAACGCGCGAAGAAGGCGTCGGCGACGGAGAAGGCGAAGGGGAGATCCACCAGTCGTGGCGGGTCTTCCTCTAGATCTCGCCTGCCGAAAGGCTGGGTCCAGGGAGATTGGATCCAGTCGACCATCACGGAGAAGGATCTCCTCAACATGGCCAACGAGGGCCTGATCCCCCATGGAGCTGCGAGGCTTCCGGGGAAAGAGTGGCAGCCCCAGCCGGAAGAGGGTGAGTGCGTGCTTCTGGCTACCCATGTCGACCATGGATTTTCTTTGCCGCCGAGCATTTTCTTCCGTGGTTTCTTGAACTTTTTTGGAGCGCAACTCCACCACTTCACCCCGAATTCCATCGCCTATCTTGCCGCGTTTGTGTCCATGTGTGAGAGTTTCCTGGGTTGTCGACCGCATTGGGGTTTGTTCAAGCACATATTCACGTGTCGCTCTCAGACCTTGAAGAAGGCGAGCCCAGGCGACGAAAAAACCCGAGTTGTCCAAATGTGTGGGGGTCTGGGGATCCAGATGAGGAACAAGAGCACCTTCCCAGCCATGATATTTCCCGAGTCAGTCAGAGGCTGGCAGTCGACCTGGTTCTACTGCCAGGATCAGTCGACGCCGGGGCAGTCGAGTGGACTCCCTCAGTTCACCATGGGCCGAGTGAACAAGCCCTCCTCTCTGAAGGTGATTCCGGAGGAGAAAGCTGACGTGAAGATGCTGATGGAGCGTGTAGTTCAGTTGGTTCGGGAGGGAGTGATGGGTATGGATCTCCTGGAGGTTTTTCTTAGGCGTCGTATCCAGCCTCTTCAGTTCCGGAGCCATTGCATGTGGTTGTACTGCGGGACTGAGGATGTGACTCGGGTCAATCCAGAAGCAGTCGACGATGCCACTCTGGAAAGGTGGATGGCCGCTGTTACTGGGAACAAGGATAACCCTCGCGGAGCCAGACGGATTCCTCCACTCGGCTGCCACAGTGATCCAAACAAGGTATGTCATTGTATTCTCGTTGCATTTATTTCTGTTTTCTCTGCCGATCGGTCGACTGATCTTTGTCTTGATGTCTATCAGGCCCTCACTGAGCTGTACTCGATGCCCAATGGAGCACAGGCTCCGACTGAGGAGGGAGAAGCGAGCGGGGGTGAGAGCCAGGAGGAGGAGTGGGACTCGGACGCCGCTGAGGATGATGATGATGATGATGACGATGATGATGATGACGATGAGGACGAGGAAGAGGAGGAGGAGGAGGAGGTCGCACCACGGCGCTCGGAAAGGCGGTCGAAACTTGTCCATGACCCTGCGACTGAATGTGGCAAGGGGGTTGCGACTGTTACACAGTCGACCAAGCGTCCTCGGACCACCTCTCCAGCGCCGACTGAAAAGGCGTCGAAGCAGCCCAGGGCGGCCCCGTCAAAGCCGACCAAGCACCTGCCAAAGATGAAGGTGTCCATCCCCACCATATCAGGGTAATCATGTTGCTTAAGTCTTCTTGTTTTGTGTGAACTTTATCTCTGGTTGGCGCTGGAGTTAGTCGACCGACTCTTTGGAGTTGCAGTGCTGCTACTTCTGAGACCTCAGCCCGGGCTGACGATCATGAGATGGAGGACGCAGCAACCTCAAAACCTGGTACTATACTCTTAACCCCGTTTCTAGTCGACTGACTCATGATCTCTAATTCTGATTCTTTTCTGTAGCTCCATCCAATGTTGTTATCACTCTCCCTGATGATGATGAAGATGAGGAACCGCTGAAGCACAGAATGAGAAGGAAAGCGTCTGCCAGCAGGGTGCCCTAGGATGTGATGGTGCCTGAGACTCTGGTCGCGGAGGAGGAGAACACCACTCGACACACTGTGTCCTTCGCAGATCCACTGACGAGTGCTCTGCAGCCCTCCCTCTTCATGACGCACCACGTCCCAGAGGACCAAGCTGGCGCCGCGAAGGAGGCGATACGCCAGGCAGGGATCATGATGGAGCAGTTGAAGACCATCCGGGAGCGAGCCAGGCAGCTTACGACGCCAGTTCCGCCCTTCAAAGCAATGTTCAGGTCAGTCGACCACCGCTTGTTTTCTTTCCAGAATTTATAGTAATCACCCACTGGGTGTGTCGATTTAAACTCCGTGTTAGCGGGGGCACGCTGAGTGCACCCGCTGGGTGTAGTCCCCAAGGCTAGGGTCGACTGCTGGCGGTCGGCCTTAGGCTTTATAATTTCAGTCTTTCCGTCATTCGACTATGGCGAATGGATTTCGCAAACCGGTGGGGGCACGCTGAGTGCAACCACTGGGTGTAGTCCCCGAGACTGTGTTCGACTGCTTGCAGTCGATTACAGTCTTAAAGAATACATCTCTCTCACTTTTTTTTGAGGTCGACTGGTCGACTCTGTCTTCAATAGGATTAGTGGGGGCACGCTGAGTGCACCCACTGGGTGTAGTCCCCAAGGCTAAGGTCGACTGCTGGCACTCGGCCTTAGGCTTTATAATTTCAGTCTTTCCATCATTCGACTATGGCGACTGGATTTCGCAAATCGGTCGAATGCTTGGATTCGGCTGTAGTCTTAGAAATGTGTGATTTTTCCTTTTCCACTCGGAAGTGAATTATCTTTGACATTTAGTCGATTGGTTCTTCGCAGAACTCCTGTGACCTTGCGGCTCGCTACACTGAACTGGAAAACAAGCACATTCAGCTCGAGCTGAATTTGAAGCTGGTTCAGGAGAATCTGACGAAGGCAAAGGAGGAGACCGAAGGTATGTTTGGTGAGACCTCGACGACTGCCTTTTCCCTTCATTTGTTTCAAAATCTGATCTTGCTGTAACTTGCAGGTAAGGTGAGGGAGGCCCAAAGGAAAAAAGACCTTGAACTAGCTGAGAAGATCAAGCTTGTTGACGAGAAGTTAGCTTCAGTCGCAAAGCTTGAGCAAGAAAATGCTACTCTGAAAGCTGTTCTTGGGAAGAAAAATGATCTGGAGGTCTTCCTGAGTGGTCTTGCCAAGAAGCTGTTTCTTATGCTTGAAGGTAAACCTTCAACAATCATTTTCAACTGTGGTTTTTTTTTTTCATTCGACCATTGCCTTGACTCGGTGATCGTCCTTGCAGAATTTTGTCAAAACTTTGAAGAAGAGACTAGCCGGCTGGAACCAAACCTTGACCCCGTCAATTCTCCGGTGAACGACGAAGTTGCCATGAATGTTTTCCGACTGGAGTCCCATGTTGCAGCTGCCGTGGACTATCTTGCAAGGCTGAAGGTCGCCACATCTCGCATCGACTCAACGCTCTGGCCCGGGGAGACACTCCAGAACGACCTCGAGTCGCTGATGGCTCATTTGAACGCTGTCCCTGGTCGAGTGCAGGAGTGGAAAAAGTCCTCGGCTCGGTGTGGTGCAGATGTTGCTCTGTGTCTGGCCCGAGTCCACTGCAAAGATGCGCGAGAAGACAAGCTGGCTGCCCTCCGGGTGGCCAACACCAAGAAACATGACTTCAGGTCCTTTATGGAAACTTTCCTTGCTGCTGCCACTCGGATCGCAGATGGAATTGATCTTGATGAGTTTGTTGCACCTTCCAGCCCTCCACAGGAGGGGTAAAAAACTTCTTCTAAGCTCGACGCTTTAAATTTGCCTCGGTATGCCGAGTGGAGTTGTAACCGATAAACCTTAACAGGCTTAGCGCCTGAGCACTTTCGGTTCCTTTAGGTATCGATCTGAACTTGAATTTGGTGTTTGAATATGATTGCTTTTGGCTCGAAATGTCTTTTGCAGGTTCAAAGCAAGACGCTCACTGCAGTTAACTTATTCCTTAATCCACTTAGGCGAGCGCTGGGCTGCAGCTAAGCCTCCCGAGTGAGAAGTTTGCTCTTCACTCGGTAGGATTTTTATATCTTAGGCGAGCACTGGGCTGCAGCTAAGCCCCCGAGTGAGAGGTTTGCTCTTCACTCGATAGGATTTTGATAACTTAGGCGAGTACTTGGACTGCAGCTAAGCCCCCGAGTGAGAGGTTCGCTCGTCACTCGGTAGGATTTCTATATCTTAGGCGAGCACTGGGCTGCAGCTAAGCCCCTCCGAGTGAGAGGTTTGC
>NC_041382.1:701955721-702015821 GCF_002162155.2 Triticum dicoccoides | reverse complement strand
GGTAGGATTTCTATATCTTGGGCGAGCACTAGGCTGCAGCTAAGCCCCCGAGTGAGAGGTTTGCTCTTCACTCGGTAGGATTTTTATATCTTAGGCGAGCACTGGGCTGCAGCTAAGCCCCCGAGTGAGAGGTTTGCTCTTCACTCGGTAGGATTTTTATATCTTAGGCGAGCACTGGGTTGCAGCTAAGCCTCCGAGTGGAAGTCTGGCTTACCACTCGGTAGGATTTTCATAACTTAGGCGAGTACTTGGACTGCAGCTAAGCCCCCGAGTGGAAGTCTGGCTTACCACTTGGTAGGATTTTCATAACTTAGGCGAGTACTTGGACTACAACTAAGCCCCCGAGTGGAAGTCTGGCTTACCACTCGGTAGGATTTTATTTAATCTTAGGCGAAACGGATTCGCAGCTAAGCCTCCGAGTGGGAGTCTGGCTCACCACTCGGTAGGATTTTATTTAATCTTAGGCGAAACGGATTCGCAGCTAAGCCTCCGAGTGGGAGTCTGGCTCACCACTCGTTAGGATTTTTACAAACTTAGGCGAAAAGGATTCGCGGCTAAGTCACCCACTGAGGGGAAAATTTTATTGGACAAAATAAAAAGTGACAAAAATTATGGAGGAACTATGACACTATTATTTTGAGATCCATGAACTACAGAAGTACTTTATTGCAACTCATCCGAGTGATAAACTTAAGTGTAAAATGGGCAGAGTAGTTCCGCATTCCAAGCTCGGGGCTCGTCGATATTATGTTCGACGTTGTAAAGACGGTACGCCCCGTTGTGGAGAACTTTGGTGACGATGAAGGGTCCTTCCCAAGAAGGAGCAAGCTTGTGTTGTTTCTTCTGATCCACTCGGAGAACTAAATCTCCTTCCTGGAAGGCTCGACCCCTCACATTTCTGGCGTGGAAACGACGCAAATCTTGTTGGTAGATGGTCGACCGGATCAGAGCCATCTCCCTTTCTTCCTCTAAAAGGTCGACTGCGTCCTGTCGCGCTTGTTCAGCTTCTGCTTCATTGTAGATTTCAACCCGAGGAGCATTGTGGAGAAGATCACTCGGCAAGACTGCTTCAGCTCCGTAGACCAGGAAGAATGGAGTTCTTCCGGTCGACCGATTAGGTGTGGTCCGCAGTCCCCAAAGCACCGAGGGAAGTTTGTCGACCCAAGCTCCAGCTGCATGCTTGAGATCACGCATCAGTCAGGGTTTCAATCCCTTGAGAATCAGGCCATTGGCTCGCTCTGCTTGTCCATTCGTCTGCGGATGTGCGACCGAAGCGTAGTCGACTCGTGTGCCTTGAGAGTTGCAGAAATCCCTGAATTCTTCCGAGTCAAAGTTCGACCCATTATCCGTAATGATGCTGTGCGGGACTCCATATCTGAATATCAGTTCCCTGATGAAGCTAATAGCAGCACCGGCGTCAAGGTTCTTGATTGGTTTAGCCTCAATCCACTTGGTGAACTTGTCGACTACCACCAGTACATGCGTGAAGCCACTTCGCCCTGTTCTCAAAGGACCGACCATGTCCAACCCCCATACTGCGAAAGGCCAGACGAGTGGAATGGTCTTCAGAGCTGATGCAGGCTTGTGCGACATATTCGAGTAGAACTGACATCCCTCGCACTTATCCACTATTTCCTTTGCCATCTCATTCGCCTTTGGCCAGTAAAATCCGGCTCGGTATGCTTTGGCCACGATGGTCCGAGAGGACGCATGGTGACCACAGGTTCCCGAGTGGATATCATTAAGGATGATTCAACCTTCTTCTGGTGTTATGCACTTCTGACCAACTCCAGTCGCGCTTTCTCTATATAGCTGTCCTTTGATTACGGTAAAGGCTTTAGATCGACGGACGATCTGTTGAGCCTCTTCCTCATCCTCCGGGAGCTCTTTTCTCAGGATATACGCGATATACGGAACTGTCCAGTCGGGAATGACCACCAAGACCTCCATGACCAAGACGACCACTGCTGGGACTTCAACCTCAGTCGGATCTGTGGCACTCTTGGGTTGTGGAGCTTCTTCGGTGAAGGGATCTTCTTTGACCGACGGAGTGTGTATGTGCTCCAAGAACACACCACTCGGAATGGCTCCTCTCTTGGAACCTATCTTTGCTAGATCATCAGCTGCTTGATTTTTCAGTCGGGGTATATGATGGAGCTCCAACCCCTCAAACTTCTTTTCCAGCTTCCTCACTGCACTGCAGTATCCAGTCATGGCTGGGCTTCTCACGTCCCACTCCTTCATCACTTGGTTGACCACTAAATCTGAATCGCCATAGACCATCAGGCGACGGACGCCGAGTGAAATGGCCATGCGCAATCCGTATAAGAGGGCCTCATACTCTGCCTCATTGTTGGAGGAATCAAAGTGAATCTGGAGCACATATCTGAGCTTATCTCCTCTGGGGGAAACCAGGACAACCCCAGCACCGGAACCATTCAACATCTTAGAGCCATCAAAAAACATGGTCCAATGCTCCGAGTGAACTTCAGTCGGCTGCTGCTGTTCAATCCACTCGGCGAGGAAATCTGCTATTGCCTGGGACTTAATGGCTTTCTTTGCCTCAAACTTGATATCAAGGGGAAGAAGTTCAATCGCCCATTTCGCCACTCGACCAGTTGCATCTCTGTTGTGCAAAATCTCTGATAGTGGAGCGTTGTTGACGACTGTGATGGAATGATCAGAGAAATAATGAGAAACCTTCTTTGTGGTCATGTATATTCCATACACAAGCTTCTGATAATGAGGATATCTCTGCTTGGATGGAGTCAAGACTTCAGACAAGTAATACACTGGGCGCTGAACTTTGAAAACTTTTCCTTCTTCTTCCCGCTCGACCGTAAGCACTGTACTGACGACTTGTCCTGTGGCTGCGATATAAAGCAACAGAGGCTCTTTGCTGATCGGAGCAGCAAGCACCGGCTGGGTGGAGAGCAGAGCTTTTAGCTCGGCAAACGCTGCATCAGCTTCTGGAGTCCACTCGAACTTGTCTGCCTTCTTCATTAGTCGGTAAAGAGGCAATGCCTTTTCACCGAGTCGTGAGATGAATCGACTTAATGCGGCCAAGCATCCAGTAAGCTTCTGGACATCGTGCACTCGCACAGGGCGTTTCATTCGGAGAATGGTGCCGATCTTTTCTGGATTAGCGTCGATCCCTCGCTCGGAAACGAGAAAACCGAGTAACTTGCCACCAGGAACTCCGAATGTGCACTTTGATGGATTTAGCTTGATATCATACCTTCTGAGGTTGGCAAATGTTTCGGCGAGGTCAGCGAGCAGGTCGGAACCTTTTCGTGACTTGACGACGATATCATCCATATACGCTTCCACATTCCGACTGATTTGAGTGAGTAGACACTTCTGAATCATTCGCATAAATGTGGCTCCGGCATTCTTGAGGCCGAATGGCATGGTGATATAGCAGAAGCACCCGAATGGAGTGATGAAAGCTGTTTTTACCTCGTCGGGTCCGTACAGACGGATCTGGTGGTACCCGGAGTAGGCGTCTAGAAAAGACAATCTCTCACATCGCGCGGTCGAGTCAACAATTTGATCTATGCGAGGGAGAGGAAAATGATCTTTCGGGCAGGCCCGGTTGATGTGCTTGAAATCAATGCACATTCGGAGCGACTTGTCCTTCTTAGGAACCATGACGACGTTAGCGAGCCACTCGGAGTGGTATATCTCTTGGATAAATCCTGCCGCCAACAGTCGAGCCACTTCCTCACCAATGGCTTTTCTCTTCTGGACGGCGGACCGCCGAAGATGCTCTTTGACTGGTTTTGCTGATGAGTCGACTCTTAGGCGATGCTCAGCCAGTCCCCTGGGAACACCTGGCATGTTAGCGGGCTTCCATGCAAAAATGTCCCAGTTCTCACGGAGGAACTGGATGAGCGCTTCTTCCTATTTCGGGTCGAGTGTTGTGGAGATGTGGGTCGGTGCTGCATCGGGGTCGGTCGGGTGAATGTGAACAGGCTTCATCTCACCGGACGACTGAAATGCAGATTCTGTGGCGGGTTTCTTGGACCGCAGCAAATCACTCGGATCTGCGTTTTGCTTGTATTCTTCAAACTCGACCGCTGTCACCTGGGAATCAGCAATCTTTGAGCCCTTCTGAAAGCACTCTTCTGCCTTTTTCCGATCACCGGTGATAGTGATCACTCCTTTGGGGCCGGGCATCTTCAATTTGAGGTACACGTAACATGGTCGAGCCATGAACCGTGCATAAGCTGGTCTCCCCAAAATGGCATGATATGCACTCTGAAAATCCACGACCTCAAACGTCAACTTCTCTTTGCGAAAATGTTTCGAATCACCAAACACCACGTCCAGAGCTATCTGGCCGAGTGACTCGGCTTTCTTCCCTGGTATAACTCCATGAAAGCTCATGTTACTGGTGCTCAGTCGGGACATCGGAATGCCCATTCCTTTTAGTGTATCTGCATACAACAAATTCAGGCCACTACCACCGTCCATCAGCACTTTAGTCAGTCGAGTGCCTTCGACAACTGGATCGACCACCAAAGCTTGCCTCCCAGGGGTGGCAATATGAGTCGGGTGATCAGATTGGTCGAATGTGATGGGTGTTTGGGACCATCTCAGATAATTTGCTTTTGCTGGGGTAACCATGTTCACCTCACGGTTAATGACTTTCAATCGACTCTTGCTTTCCACATCTGCAAAGATCATCAGAGTGGAGTTGACATGCGGATATCCTTCCTCACTGTCCTCCTTTTCCTTGTCTTCGACCTTGTCCGACTCCTTTTCCTTGTCTTTAGACTGTTTTCCTTGAAACTGCTGGATCAGGAGTCGACATTGGCGAGTGGTATGCTTTGGGTAAATGATATTCCCCTCTTCGTCTTTCTTCGTGTGGATATGACATGGCATATCCATCACGTTGTTCCCTTCTTTATCCTTTACCTTCTTAGGGTTCCAGGATCCTTTTGGTTTCCCTTTAAACTTTCCATGAGCCACGGCCAGAGCCTCTCCAGGAGCTGCCGGCTCAGCCTTCCGCTTCTGTTTCCGACTGGTGTTTCCCTTCTTCGACTGGCTCGGCTTGTGCTTGCCGCTTCGGAGTCGGTCTTCTTCTTCACCGTTGGCGTACTTGGTAGCAATTTCCATCATCCGACTCAAGGTCATGTCTCCGGTTCGACCAAATTTCAAACTCAATTCTCTGTTCTTGACACCATCCTTGAAGGCGCAGACTGCCTGATGATCAGACACATTCTCCACAGTATGGTGCAAAGTGATCCATCTCTGAATATACTCCCTGAGGGTCTCATTGGTCTTCTGCACACAGACTTGCAGCTCCGTCAATCCAGCCGGTCGCTTGCAAGTTCCTTCAAACGTTCTGACGAACACTCGGGACAGATTTTCCCAAGTGTAAATGCTGCTAGGAGGTAACTGAGTGAACCACGCTCTGGCAGAACCTTCTAGCATGAGGGGCAAATGCTTCATGGCCACCTCGTCATTCCCACCACCAATCTGAACCGCACTCGGTAGTCCTCAAGCCAAGTTTCAGGCTTAGACTCACCAGTGAACTTGCTGACTCCTGTTGCCAATCTGAAATTGGAAGGGATCACTGCGGCTCTGATAGCTCTGCTGAAACATTCCGGACCAGAAACATGCACTCGACTGCTCGTGGGCGCATCTCTGTCGAGTCCACCTCGATGGGCTCTGTTCCGGTCGACCAAGCCTTGCACGATAATGGATCGTGCGTCGAAGCCTCGTTCTCTGGGGTCGACTGGAACTCTTCGCCCCGCACTGAACTGACGTCTGTTATCTTGCTGCCGAGGAGCGTAAGACCCACCCCTCGGAGGGGATGTGGGCACTCGTCGCCTATCATCTCGGTCATGTCGGTCTCCATATTGGTCTCGCCGATTCTCACGCCCTTCACGCCGCGGAGGCGATCTGGGACTGTGAGCCGACTGAACCATATTCGCAGCGACGGATCGACTGTGAATTCTGTTGCGCGACTGCGACATGGCTGAATTCCGATCTCCTGCTGCCCGGAGCAGATCCCTGATCTGCATCAAGCCTCTGCCAGCTTCCGACTGAGAGGGCTGGATGGACTCTGCTATACGGGTCGCAGCTGCTAAATTCTGGATTGGGGTTCGATATACCTGAGTCGGCGGGAAGAGTTGACGTCGACTGGCGTCGGGAACTCGTTGCCGCGCGCGCTCGTCGAGTGCTCGCTGAAGATTCTCCAAGCGAGCGCGTTCGGCCAAGTTGGCCAAACATGCCTCCTCCAAGGTGCAAGCCTCGGGGGTTTCTCCTGCGATGGGAGTATGCAGGGCATCCACGTTCCTGCGGCGAAGTTCCTCTCTTTGCAGAGAGTCGAGTGGCTCGGGCTGGTACTCTTCGTGGTCTCGTGCGGGGTCGCCTCCGTCGCCTGCCCCACCATCACGGGCGAAGCCAGGGGGACTGCGGGGCCCGTCGACCATCAGGATTTCCGCCGCTGGATCACTGCTATCGCACTTGGATGTAGTCTCTACGGAACCAGTCGACAGATCGAATAGGCCGTAGAGAGATTCGTCGGGCTCGATTGCCGCAACTTGGGTGGTGGCCGTCTGGCGAGCCACCGCGTGCCTTACCCACCGCTGAAGCCTCGACCGGCCCGAGCGCTTGCGCTGGCGGGAGACCGGGAGGGTGGCCGATGGGGGAGTCGACCGATACGGGGTCGACGGTTGCCGCAGCAGAACGCCGCGGACACATGCGCAAAAATGCGTCGCACCGCGGACGGGGAGCGCATCGACGTCGAGAGGTGCCTCCTGGAGCCAGGCGGAGTCGTCGGCGACGAAGGTGAGAGCACCGAGACGGATCTCTCGACCCTCAACCAAAACTCCAGCAGCCACCATGATGAAAGTACTCGGAAGAATCGCAACTTCTCACAAAATCGCTAAAACACCGGCCCCACGGTGGGCGCCAACTGTTGTGGTTCTAAGTCTGACAGTAGAGTGGGGGGTAGTTATGGATAGGCAAGGTCCTAGCTATGGAGAAGTTGTAAACACAAGAGATATATGAGTTCAGGCCCTTCTCGGAGGAAGTAAAAGCCCTACGTCTCGGAGCCCGGAGGCGGTCGAGTGGATTATGTGTATATGAGTTACAGGGTGCCGAACCCTTCTGCCTGTGGAGGGGGGTGGCTTATATAGAGTGCGCCAGGACCCCAGCCAACCCACGTAATGAAGGGTTTAAGGTACATTAAGTCCGGAGCGTTACTGGTAACACCCCACATAAAGTGTCTTTACTATCATAAAGTCTACTTAATTACAGGCCGTTGTAGTGCAGAGTGCCTCTTGACCTTCTGGTGGTCGAGTGAGTCTTCGTGGTCGAGTCCTTCAAGTCAGTCGAGTGAGTCCCTCGTAGGTCGACTGGAAGGTGATCTCTTCTAAGGGTGTCCTTGGGCAGGGTACTTAGATCAGGTCTGTGACCCTACCCTAGGTACATGACTCCATCAGATGGCGCTGTTCACACTTATCTGAGAGGTAGGAACTAAGACCGGCATTGTGAACATATTGCTCAAATTCCTCCTTGATGCCCACTTGCATCATATACTCATCACTAGTCCATAAGCATGTTTTGGTGGCAGCATCTCGCGTGGAACTTTCACTTGGTTCAACGTAAGACCGGCGAGCGGAACTGTCACTAGAAGATGCCCCCGAGGTTCGTCTCCTCGAAGAACTCCTTCCAAAAAGGTTCATCATGTCCGGGTACAATTTTTCCTATGAACAAAAATCAGAATTTTTAGTTCATAAAATTTTTCCAACAAAACTTCACAAAATTGATAGCAACTACTCATAGGGATACATAGAGGCCATAGCAAGCATTCAAACTACTTAGAACACTAAGAATTCAACATGCAAGAACGTCTACAGCAGCACCAAGAGTAGCTATTTATTCAAAGTATAAACCACTAAAACAAAAACTAATTGGACAAGTGGTGGAGTCACATACCAAGCAACAAATCCACGAAATAGTTTCGGAAATGGAGCTTCGAGCAAAGAGATCGAAATCCGCGGGTTTGAGCTCAAGAACATGGGAGAGAAAGAAATGGGGATTTTTTTCTGGAGGTGAGTGATGATGTGGGCTAAAGAGATAAGTGAGGGGCCCACGTGGGGACCACAACCCCCCACGGTGCGCCATGGTGGGTTGTGCCCACCAGGTGCACCCCCTCTGGTATTATTTGCACCAAATATTCTTAAATATTCAGAAAAAACGTATAAATTTTTCATGGCATTCTGAGAACTTTTATTTTTGGGTCATTTTTTTATTCTATGAAAAATTCAGGAAACAGACAAAACATGGCATTTTATTTTATTTAACTAATAACACAGAAAACAAAGAGTAGGGATAGAAAGTAGTGCTTACTAAATTCATCAACCTCATACCATTCAAAAATGATTCATTAATAAGGTTGATCAGGTCTGAACAACCACTTTCGATTAGCATGAAACCGAATAACTTTCGTAAATCACTAAGTTACCTCAATGGGGATATGCATCTCCCTAACAATAAGCATTTCATATTTCTTTTTGACAGTAGGTAGAGGTATTTGAAAACTTCCAATAGTGATTGTCGAAGATTTTTCAATAACATTAATACCATTCACTTGGAATTGTTTTTTCCGGAAAGTGCACCATATGCTCATTACCATTAATATGAAAAGTGGCCTTGCTTTTATTGCAATCAATAACAGCCCCTGCAGTATTCAAGAAGGGTCTACCAAGGATAATCGACATGTTGTCGTCCTCGGGCATCTCAAGTATAACAAAGTCAGTCGCAACAGTAACATTAGCAACAACAACGGGGACATCCTCATAGATACCGATAGGTATGGTAGTTGACTTGTCAACCATTTGGAAGGATATTTCAGTAGGTGTGAGTTTATTCAAGTCAAGTCTTTATATAAAGAGAAAGTCATAACACTAACACCAGCTCCTAAACCACACAAAGCCGTTTTCACAAAATTCTTTTTGCTGGAGCAAGGTATAGTTGGTATTCCCGGATCTCCAAGTTTTTTAGGTGCTCCAACCTTGAAAGTATAATTAGCAAGCATAGTGGATTTTAGCTTCCGGTATTTTTCTCTTATTGGTGATGATGTCTTTCATATACTTTACATAAGGAGTCATTTTCAGGATACAGTCAAGCGAGTACACAAAAAGACTGGCCTCAACATTTCAGCAAAGCATTCAAATTCTTCATCATCATTCGTTTTAGTTGACTTGGGTGGAAAAGGCATAGGTTTTTGAACCCACGGTTCTCTTTCTTTACCGTGTTTTATAGCAATGAAGTCTCTTTTATCATATCTTTTGTTTTTTGGTTGTGGTTTATCAAGATCAACAGGTTGTTCTATCTCAACATCATTATCTGGTTCTTTTTCATTATTTGGTTGAGCATCTTCATGAACATCAGCATTATCTTTTTCATTATCACTAGGTGATGTTCATTACCAGATTGAGTTTCAGCATCAGAGATAGAAGTTTCATTTTCATTATCAGGTGGTTTTTCTATTTCAGGTTCACTAGAAGCATGCAAAGTCATATCATTTTTCTTCTTCTTTTTCTTTTCAGAAGTACTAGGTGCACTAGTGTTGTTTCTTTGTGAATCTTGTATAATTCTTTTGGGGTGTCCCTCAGGATAAAGTGGTTCCAGAGTCATTTTACCTCCTCTAGTTGCAACTCTAACAACAAAGTCATGCATATTATTATTCATTTCATCAAGCAATTCTCTTTGAGATTTAGCAACTTGTTCTAACTGGGTTTGTACCATAGAAGCATGTTTCCCAACACCTCTAACATCATTTGAGATCCTAAATAACAAGTCACTCAAGCGAGCAATCATATCAAAATTATATTTTAATTGTTTCATAACATTTGCATTGAAGTGATCTTGTTTTCTAATGTTGTTTTCAAACTCATAAAGGCATTGGCTAGGTTGCATATTGTGAGGATTATCATTTTCATTGAACTTCATTAGAGAATTTACCTCTACCACCTTAGCCAGTGGTGGTGTATTAAGCCCATGTATTTCTTCAATAGGAGGTAAAAATTTAACATCCTCAGCTATAATACCATTTTCCTTCATTTCTTTGCCTCTTGCATATTGTCAGGACTGAAATATAATATATCCCTCTTATTCAAAGTGGTTTAGGCGGTGGTTCAGGAAGAGTCCAATCATCATAATTTTTTAATATGTTATTCAATAATTCTTCAGCTTGAGCAATAGTTTGTTCCCTGAAAACACAACCAACACAACTATCTAGGAAGTCCCTAGAAGCATCGGTTAGTCCATTATAGAAGATATCAAGTATTTCATTTTTCTTAAGAGGATGATCATGCAAAGCATTAAGTAACTGGCAAAGCCTCCCCAAAGATTGTGGGAGACTCTCTTCTTTAGTTTGCACAAAGTTAAATATTTCCTGTAAGGCGGCTTGTTTCTTATGAGCAGGAAAATATTTTTCAGAGAAGTAATAAATCATATCATGGGGACTACGCACACAACCAGGAGTAAGAGTATTGTACCAACCTTTAGCATCACCCTTTAATGAGAAAGGAAATAATTTGAGAATAAAGTAATAGCGAGTTTTCTCATCATGAGTAAAAAGGGCGGCTATATCATTCAACTTAGTAAGATGTGCCACAACAGTTTCAGTTTCATAACCATGGAAAGGATCAGATTCAACCAAAGTAATTAACTCTGGGTCAATAGGGAATTCATAATCCTTATCAGTAATACAGATAGGTGAAGTAGCAAACTTAGGATCACATTTCATTCTAGCATTTAGAGATTTTTCTTTATACTTGCATAGTAATTTCTCTAGATCATCTCTATCATTGCAAGCAAGAATATCTCTAGTTGCCTCCTCACTCATAACATAACCTTCCGGTACCTTAGGCAATTCATATCTAGGAAGGCTAGTTCTAGCAGGTGTTTCAGGAGTTTCAGTTTCAAGCTCATCAACAGATTCAACAACATCATGTTGTATAACTCTAGCAATTTGTTCATCAAGAAAATCACCAAGTGGCACATCATCATTATCAAGCAAGGTACTGGCATCATCATAAGCATCATTCATAGTGGAAGTACCATCATCAATAACTGGTGACATAGTAGAATTCATAGCATGTGGTGGTGTTGCAAGTTTACTCATAACAGATGGTGAATCTAAAGCAGAACTGGATGGCAGTTCCTTACCTCCCCTCGTCTTTGAGGGAAATATCTTAGTCTTTGGATCCTTCAGATTCTTCATAGTGATAGTATGATAATAATCCCAAGTGACTCAACAAATATTGCTATGCTCCACGGCAAGGGCGCCAGAAAAATGTCTTGATAACCCACAAGTATAGGGGATCGCAACAATTTTCGAGGGTAGAGTACTCAACCCGAATTTATAGATTCGACACAAGGGGAGGCAAAGAATATTTGAAGGTATTAGCAGCTGAGTTTTCAATTCAACCACACCTGGAGATTAATTATCTGAAGCAAAGTGATCAGTAGCACAGTAGTTTGATAGTTTTGATAGTAGTGACAGCAGCAATGGTAAGAGTAATAGTGATAGCAGTATTTTTTAGCAAGTGTAACAGTGATGATAGCAATAGTAACGCAGCAAGATCAATATAAATAAATTCATAGGCATTGGACCGGTGACTTGTTGGATGATATTCATCATGTGACAGTTATAACCTAGGGCGCTCCAGTTCATCGATATAATGTAGGCATGTATTCCGTAAATAGTCATACATGCTTTATTAAAAGAACTTGCATGACATCTTTTGTTCTACCCTCCCGTGGCAGCGGGGTCCATATTGGAAACTAAGGGATATTAAGGCCTCCTTTTAATAGAGAAACGGAACAAAGCATGAACACATAGTGAATACATGAACTCCTCAAACTATGGTCATCACCAGGAGTGGGCCCGGTTGTTGTCACTCCAGGGTTGCCGGATCATAACATGTAGTAGGTGACTATAACTTGCAAGATCGGATCTAAAACATGGATATAATGATGAATTCATAAACGGTTCAGATCCGAGTTCATGGCACGGGCCCAAAGTGACAAGCATTAAGCATAGTAAAGTCATAGCAACATCAATCTAAGAACATAGTGGATACTAGGGATCATGCCCTAACAAAACTAACTTGATTACATGATGAATCTCATCCAACTCCTCACCGACCAGTGAGCCTATGAAGGAATTACTCACTCCCAGTGGGGAGCATCATGGAATTAGCGATGGAGATTGGTTGGTGATGACGAAGAACGAAGATCCCCCTCTCCAGAGCCCCAAAGGGACTCCAGATCTGCCCTCTCGAGGAAGAACAGGGCTTGGCGGCGGCTCCGTCTCGTGAATAGCGATAATTCTTTCTCCCTGATTTTTTCTGGAAATATGTGAATTTATAGTTTCAGGGGGGTCGTCAGTGGGGCCACCTGGTGGGTACAACCCACCTGGGTGCGCCAGGAGAGGGGGCACGCCCTGGTGGGTTGTGCCCACCCAGGGGCCCCTCTCCGGTGGTTGTTGCCTCCAGAAATCTTCAGTTATTCCATAAAAAATCCTTGCAAAGTTTCACTTTATTCCGAGAACTTTTATTTCTGCACAAAAACAACACCATGGTAGTTCTGCTGAAAACAGTGTCAGTCCGGGGTTAGTTTCATTCAAACCATGCAAATTAGAGTCCAAAACAAGAGGAAAAGCGTGAGAAAAAGTAGATATATTGGAGACGTATCATGCTCATCATTCAAATATTTTGTTCCAAACATTTTATTGACTTCTTCTTCTAACAATTGAGCACAATTTTCCAATCCATCATTTTCACGAAAGACATTATAAAGATGATCAATAACATGATGCAACCTCAATTCCATTTTTATGTCGTTTTCTTTTATAAACCAAACTAGTGATGAAACAAGAAACTAAAAGATTCGATTGCAAGATCTCAAGATATACCTTCAAGCACTCACCTCCCCGACAATAGCGCCAGAAAAGAGCTTCGTTGACAGGATGTGAGTGCCTCTTACCTAACCTCCCCAACAACGACGCCAGAAAAGAGCTTGATGTCTACTATGCAACTTTATTCTTGTAGACTCATGTTGAGCCTCCAAGCGCTGAGTTTTGTAGGACAGTAGCAATTTTCCCTCAAGTGGATGGCCTAAGGTTTATCAATCCATGGGAGGTGTAGGAAGAAGATGGTCTCTCTCGAATAGCCCTGCAACCAAATACAAGAAATCTCTTGTGTCCCCAACACACCCAATACAATGGCAAATTGTATAGGTGCACTAGCTCGGCTAAGAGATGGTGATAAAAGTGTAATATTGTTGGTAGAAATATATTTTTAAAATCTGAATAAATAAAAACAGCAAGGAAGCAAATAGTAAACGGGCAGAAAAACGGTATTGCAATGCTTGAAAATGAGGCCTAGGGTCTGTACTTTCGCTAGTGCAACCTCTGAAAAGTGCTAATATAATTGGATCATATAACCACCCCTCAAAGTGCGATGAAGAATCACTCCAAATTTCCTATCTGAACATACGAATAAATTGTTTGTACGGTACAAAACCACCTCAAAGCTATTCTATCCGTTCGATCTATTCAAGAGTTCGTACTAAAATAACACAAAGCTATTCTTTCTATTCGATCTATTCTAGAGTTCATACTAAAATAACACCAAAGCAAATTCATATTCATAATACTCAATTTGACACAAAGAACTTCAAAGAGTGCCCCAAGATTTCTACCGAAGAAACAAAGACAAGAACGTGCATCAACCCCTATGCATAGATTACCCCAATGTCACCTCGGGAATCCGCGAGTTGAGTGCCAAAACATATATCAAGTGAATCAATACGATACCCCATTGTCACCATGAGTATTCATTTGCAAGACATATATCAAGTGTTCTCAAAATCCATAAAAGTATTCAATCCGATAACAACGAAATCTCAAAGGGAAAAACTCGATTCATCACAACAAGACAGAGAGGGGAAAACACCATATGATCCGACTATGTTAACAAAGCCCGCGATACATCAAGATCGTGACATGTCAAGAACACGAGAGAGAGAGAGAGAGAAAGAGACAGAGAGAGATATTAAACACATAGCTACTGGTACAAACCCTCAGCCCCGAGGGTGGACTACTCCCTCCTCATCATGGTGGCCGCCGGGATGATGAAGATGGCCACCGAAGATTATTCCCCCCTCCGGCAGGGTGCCGAAACGGGGTTTATATTGGTTTTCGGTGGCTACAGAGGCCTGCAGCAGCGGAACTTCTGATCTAGGTTAACCCCAAAGGGTTTCAGAATATTTGGGAATTTATAGTGCAAAAAGGGGGGTGCGGGAGGCCACCGAGGTGGGCACTACCCACTTGGGTGCGCCAGGGGTTGTGACCCCTCGGGTCACCCCCCAGGTACAGCTCTGGCCCATTGGAAGTGTTCTAGCCAATAAAAAATCGTCAAAAAGTTTCGCGGTGTTTGGACTCCTTTTGATATTGATTTCCTTCGATGTAAAAAACAAGCAAAAAACAGCAACTGGCACTGGGCATTGGGTCAATAGGTTAGTCCCAAAAAATGTTATAAAGTTGCTATAAAATGATTGTAAAACATCCAAGAAAGATAAAATAACAACATGAATACTTCATATATTATAGATACGTTTGAGACGTATCACCTCCACCTTACCAAAAGCCACATTTCCCCTGTTTTCTCTATCCTTTCCAAGTTGAAACCTTCACTCCTTGCTTGCAGCACCGCCTCCTCATCGGTGACCCTCCTTCACGCTGCTCGGCCTCGTCTATCCAGGCAGGTAATCCACACCCGACCCCCATCCTCCTCCTCCTTCCACATCCCACATGCCCCGATCGCCGGCGCGACACCTTCCACCCAAATCACCGACCCTCCACCAAATAAGCGCCACCCTAAGCCATGGTGCACGCAGTATAGCCAGGATCTCAAGGAGCATTTGGCAGCGGAGAAGCAAATCACGGCTACACGCGCAGATGAGGTCGCGATGACTTCCATTCGTGCCGACCCTCAGATCTTGGAGGAACACCTCGCCGTCGAGGCCACCGTCGACGCCTCGCGCGCTGATGTCGCTACGCGGTTGGCTGCTTTAAATGACAGTTCGTGGCGTTTTCTCGAGGCCACCGTCGGTGCCTTCGGTGAAGACTACGAGGTGTTTTCTCAGTGTGCATGTGCTTATCTCATCTTGAGAGCGAGCAAGTTGGTGCTTAGAGCGGCTCTGGCAACTCACCACTACGACGAGGGCACCCACGATGCAGAGGCCTCGCTCTCTTCCATGTCCAAGGAGCCAATCGTCATTGATATCTCTGACAATGAGGAGTAGCATGTCTTATTAGCTCACTATAAGGACCCATGTTCAGTTTGCTAGCTACTGCCTTTCCTTGACAAATTCTAGTGAATTGTGCTATCTACTTTTACCATGCAATCTTCTGCTCTAGAGTATATGTTGTATATGTCGTGCAATGTGGCGTTCAGTTAAGTGTTTGGTTCAATTCTGCAAATGTGATGTTCAATTCTTCAGGGTGCAATTTTCCAAGTTGTCAAGCATGCTTGGTTTGGTTAACTGTCTGATCTTCTATTAGGAGTATGTTATATTGTGCAATGTGGTGCTCAGTTAACGTTTGGTTCATTTATTGTGGTGTTTAGTTAACTGTTTGGTTCAATTCTGCAATGCGATGTTCAATTGTTGTGGGTGCATTCTGTTATTGTATACCATGTGAGAAATAAATCGAATTTGGCTGTACTAAATACATGAGAAACAAATACAATTGCTATATTTCCAAGTTGTTAAGCATGCTTGGTTTGGTTAACTGTCTGATCTTCTATTAGGAGTATGTTATATTGTGCAATGTGGTGCTCAGTTAACGTTTGGTTCATCTGTTGTGGTGTTTAGTTAACTTCTTGGTTTAATTCTTCAATACGATGTTCAATTGTTGTGGCTGCATTCTGTTATTGTATACCATGTGAGAAATAAATTGAATTTGGTTCTACTAAATACATGAGAAACAAATACAATTGCTATATTTCCAAGTTGTTAAGCATGCTTGGTTTGGTTAACTGTCTGATCTTCTATTAGGAGTATGTTATATTGTGCAATGTGGTGCCGAGTTAACGTTTGTTTCATTTGTTGTGGTGTTTAGTTAACTGCTTGGTTCAATTCTGCAATGTGATGTTCAATTCTTGTGGCTGCATTCTGTTATTTTATACCATGTGAGGAATAAATTGAATTTGGCTGCACTTAATACATGAGAAACATATACAAGTGCTATATTTCCTAGTTCTTAATCATGCTTTGTTTGGATAAATGGGTTTTCCATGTGGCTTGAATTAATCTGATGAATCTGCAATGTGCTTCTTTATCATCAACATATTTTACTGATAGCATGCGAACCCTTACTTAACCTGATGACTAACTGCCTTATATGTGTTGGAGGGCAACAATGGGAAGCCGTGAGGTTTACAAGATGGTACTAACTATAATACCTTGCCTTTTTCTATTCCTTTGCCCCATTTCCAATATAGAGAAGATATTTATGCACATCCTTGTTTTCAGGCCGTTCCAAAGCAGTTCACTGATGATTACCTCTCAAACCACCTCTGCGGTCAGGAGGCGAGGAAAGTTTTCATACAACATCCACGGTTCAATATTGAAGTTTTCCTGAAGAGATCGAAGGATGGACAGTCAATCATCTACAGGCACTGGCCTAAAGTTGCAAAAACCTTCAACATGAATGAAGGCTCAATATTCGCCTTCCGCTTCAGCATTTTTCCAGATGAGATGCTTCTGTCTATGTACCGTATATGATGCTAATTTTGAAAGGTTCTAGATGTTGCATGTGAAACTTGGTGCTGGTGCAGTTGTGTAATGGGGTAGCTGAGTGCTGAAGCTATATCATGTTGTACCCGGATGTATTTCAATTATGAAATCCTGCTTCCTTAATATGGAAATGAAATATATTATGTGCTTAATATGAATGTCAATTAGATTAGTAAATGGATTATTAATAATAGGTCAATTAGCCTGCTAATTGGCCAATTAGCTTGCTAATTGGGTTTTGCTATTGCAAATGGTTATTGAGAAAACACTGTGGGCGATGACCTCAGGCAACGCACATAGTTTCTAGGAATAAACCGTGTTGGATCAATGAACAATCACACACGACATTCTCTTGAAAACTGTTTGCGTTACGCCACCTTACGCAAACATTTTCCTTGGAGTGACTGTGTGGGATGTATATACGAACGGAAACGTTTAGCGGGGACTGACTATGTGGGATGTATTTACGACCGGAAACGATTTCGCCTGTATAATTGTATTTTTAGCACTACTGTACGTATAACCGTATTTGGTCGCTCACTGGTCTCACACGACCTCATTTTGCCGAGTGTGTGTGCCAGGAGGGCATATCCCCGACGGTTTCTGGGTCGTGTGGGAAGGACCCCCCTATCGCAGTCACTCACTAGGTGACGGTTCCGAATGCCGTCGCGGAAAGGGGTTAAAAACCGTTTGTATAGCACCTCGTTGTACCAGTGATAGGGCCATTCCGCTTCACCTTGTTCAGCAAGCAGAATGTTTGTCGCCTCTTTCTTTTCCATCTATAATAGTACAAGTATAGAACCATGGTTCATCATTCTTTATTTGGTGCTTATGTAATTCTTAAACAAATGTACCTGTGAATCTGAAGGAAATATGCCCTAGAGGCAATAATAAAGTTGTTATTTATATTTCCTTATATCATGATAAATGTTTATTATTCATGCTAGAATTGTATTAACCGGAAACTTAGTACTTGTGTGAATACATAGACAAAATAGAGTGTCCCTAGTATGCCTCTACTTGACTAGCTCGTTCATCAAAGATGGTTAAGTTTCCTGACCATAGACATGTGTTGTCATTTGATGAATGGGATCACATCATTAGAGAATGATGTGATGGACAAGATCCATCTGTTAGCTTAGCGTAATGATCGTTAAGTTTTATTGCTATTGCTTTCTTCATGACTTATACATATTCCTCTCACTATGAGATTATGCAACTCGAATACCGGAGGAACACCTTGTGTGCTATCAAAAGTCGCAATGTAACTGGGTGATTATAAAGATGCTCTACAGGTGTCTCCGAAGGTGTTTGTTGGGTTGGCATAGATCAAGATTAGGATTTGTCACTCCGAGTATCGGAGAGGTATCTCTGGGCCCTCTCGGTAATGCACATCACTATAAACCTTGCAAGCAATGTGACTAATGCGTTAGTTACGAGATGATGCTTTACAGAACAAGTAAAGAGACTTGCCGGTAATGAGATTGAACTAGGTATGATGATACTGACGATCGAATCTCGGGAAAGTAACATACCGATGACAGGGAATAACGTATGTTGTTATTGCGGTTTGACCGATAAAGATCTTCGTAGAATATGTAGGAACCAATATGAGCATCCAGGTTCGGCTGTTGGTTATTGGTCGGAGATGTGTCTCGGTCATGTATACATAGTTCTCAAACCAATAGGGTCCGCGTGCTTAATGTTCGATGACGATTTGTATTATGAGTTATGTGTTTTGGTGACCGAAGATTATTCGGCGTCCCAGATGAGATCACGGACATGACGAGGAGTCTCGAAATATTCGAGAGGTAAAGATTGATATATTGGACGAAGGTATTTAGACAACAGAATGATTTTGGGACATTTCGAATATTTATCGGGGTACCGAGGGGTTACCGGAACCCCCCGGGGAAGTAATGGGCCTTCATGGGCCATAGGGGTGAAAAGAGAGGGGAGCCCACAGGGTGGCGCACGCCCCCTCCAAGGGAGTCCGAATTGGACAAGGGGAGGGGGTGCAGCCCCCTTTCCTCTTTCCGTCTCCGTCTCCCTCTCCTTCCCTCTTTCCCCTCCATGAGAAAGGACAAAAGAGGGGGGGGCAAATCCTACTAGGAGTGGAGTCCTAGTAGGACTCCCCCCCTTGGCGCAACCCTTGGTGGCTGGCCTCCTCCTCCCCTCCTTTATATACGGGGGCAAGGGGGCACCCCAAAGCATAACAGTTATTCCCTTAGCCGTGTGCGGTGCCCCCTCCATAGTTTACTCCTCCGGTCATAGCGTGGTAATGCTTAGGCGAAGCCCTGCACGGATCACAACACCATCACTGTCACCACGCCGTCATGCTGACGAAACTCTTCCTCAAACCTCTGCTGGATCAAGAGTTCGAGGGACGTCATCGAGTTGAACGTGTGCTGAACTCGGAGGTGTCGTATGTTCGGTACTAGATCGGTTGGATTGTGAAGACGTTCGACTACATCAACCACGTTAACCTAACGCTTCCGCTTTTGGTCTATGAGGGTACGTGGACACACTGTCCCCCTTTCGTTGCTATGCATCTCCTAGATAGAGATAGATCTTGCATGATCATAGGATTTTTTTTGAAATTGCATGCTACGTTCCCCAACAGAATTGAATAATGCATTGCTTGTTTCAACCTGATGGATATGAATAAAGTTATAGCCTACTTTCAAGTCTAAATTAGGTACAATTTTAAATAGCAGCAATTAAACTAGGGCGAAATTAAGGTGTGCAGGTCATTACAATGCACACAGTTAATAAAGCACAACGTGTGCTATATACATCATAATCCGACACGGTTCACGAAGAGGAAACGTGTGTAACAATGCACATAGTTGCCGCTTGCAAAGCGTGTGTGATCTTAGACATTATCACATACGGTGCGGGAAAACTAAATGTGTGTGATTGTCTACCTATCATACACGGTTTATAATCATGAACTGTTTGTGATGTGCTAGGCATCCTAAACGTAGAGCCAGTTTGGTACGTACCTGGAAAACTCCCGTGCCTGGAATCTGCCTGGTTTTAGGTAAAACCACAAAACTCCAACTGCGATGGCAATGCGAGCACAAACAAGCAGCAAAGATGAAGCGTTTGGGATATTCGAGATATCAGAAATGGTTATATAGGGACAACTGTATGCATCAAGGCACCCTATCCCCGACGGTTTCTGGGTCGTGTGGAAAGGACCCTTGTATCGCCCACACTCACTTGGCGATGATTCCAAATGCCGTCGCAGAAAGGGGTTAAAAACCGTTTGTATAGCAATGACGCATACCAGTGCTACTTGGAATACAAAAAATAGAATATGACTATACTCATTTTGCTATATATAAGATCATACTCATTTTGCTCTATAGAACTACATGATAGCTTGTTAAGAACATATACATGATATTGTCCAGACTTGTCACTAACTTCAGAACATATACATGCTAACTAAGCAAGAAATTCCAGGAAATAGTAATAGAGGAATTAATGCAGACAAACTGTCAGCCTTCTAATTTTAGGTCTCGGTAGCTAAAGGCCTATCATAAATATATCATTATCTAACCATGTGAGCAATTGCTAGGATATTTTAAGACAACTCTAACTAAAATCATATCTACCATACCATCACTATACTACAAAAAAGACACTTCCGTGATGATACGTGTTTGTCACAGTAGGTCACATTTTCTGTCATGCATGTACATCCATGACAAATTTATGACAGAATCAAGATAGTCATACCTGTGCTGTCATAGAAGTGTTCCATGACATTACTAAAAATTATCATCACAGAAGTGTCCACTTCCATGATGATAAATCGCGCGTCATAGAAGTGCTTTCGTCAAGGGTGACCGACACGTGGCATCCATCGTAACGGGACACCATTAAGCTATCGGGTCCGGTTTTGGATCCGATAACCCGTTAACAGCCCGGACCAATGGGAATTTTCCACGTGTAAAATTCTCATTGGCCGAAGGAAACACGTGTCGGCTCAACATTCGGACACATGTCATCCACTCATTGGACAGGAGGCGCCTATTATACGTCGAGACGTGGCACATCCCAACAGAGGCCCATTGAAAAGGCCAGCCCGTTTGACTTGGTCAAAAGGTAACGGGCCGGCCCACAGAAAGCCTGTTAACGGCCTGTTCGTATATAGCCCATTTACGGCCCGCTTACTACCGAGCCTATCGGAATTAAGCCAAGTAGCTTCATCTGGGCCGTCCAATATGATTCCAGCCCATTGTAACTTCCGACCCATGTATGGCCCATGATGTCTTTCGGCCCATATGAGGCCCTTTGCAATTCTCGGCCCATTAAAGGCCCGGGATGAAACTGGCCCATAATGAATAGTGCATCGCTTTATACCCATTAACAGCCCATTATTCCGTCGGCCGTTTCCAGCCCGTGTTAACTTTCGGCCTTCTAAGGGCCCATTTATTCTTGGGCTTATTTCTAGAATTCGGTTAGATACGGTCCGTTACTGGCCTTTTACGTTTGTGGGCCAAATACAGCCCGTGGTTACATTCAGCCCATTTGTGGCCCGTTAACCGTTGGGCTATTTTCATAGCATTATCAAATACGGCCTTTTAATGGCCTGTTATGGTCCATGAATAGTACGACCCATGTTTGGTGAAATGATTATACGGCCCATAGAAGGCCAATGGATCCTACGGCCCGTGGAAGGCCCATGGATCATATGGCTCGTAAAAGGCCCATGGATCATACGGCCCGTAGAAAGTCCATGGATCCTACGGCCCGTAAAAGGCCCATGGATCCTACGGCCCATAGAAGGCCCACGAATCCTACAGCCCACAGGAGGCCCATGGTTACGACAGTCCGTGTGTTGCCACGATTATTGTGGCCTAGTTACCAAAACTAGTTTATTGTGGCCACTAAAAAACGCGGAAAAGGAACTGCAGTGACTACAAGCAAACAACTAAACAATACAGTAAGGAAATAAATAAGCAAGCAACTAAGGCTATCCTATTACAGCTATTGCACATATTACATCCACTAGGCATCAAAGTTCGCCACCAGTGAAAATATAGGGAACAAAGCAGCATATTACATACACTGACCGTCAAAATTGGCCACCAGTGCAAATAAATGCAGTAGCAAAACAAGTCCATAACTTCAGAAGAGCTCAAGAAACGTTATCCTGGGTATCCACCATGCAGGCAATAAGCTTAGCAAGCTTATTAGCTTTGTCCCGTTTGGCGCTAAAATCCTCCAACGCTTGCTGTTGCACCAGAAAGTATGCATCTGAATGCTCCAGGGACTTATGCAGTCCTTCTGCTTCTTGTCGCAGCACAGCTGATCGTTGTCTTTCAGCTTGTAGTTGAGACTCAAGAAACCGAACTGATTCATACATTGAGTTTGAATAGCTTGTGCAAGCGGTAGTGGCCAGTAACTGGAACAGTAAACCAAGACAGGACTTTGGGGTTGCCTCACTATCTTCAAGATAGTTTTCCTTAGCTGTTTTACAGCTTTGTTGGAGACCAACAAGGATGTATCACGAGCCTGAACCTTATCTGCATTACTCCTTTATCATTACTTAATAAGTCACTCTTCCCCAATATTCTGTCAACATTCTAAAAGAAGAAACAAGCAGACACATAACAGTTTTAGCATGTACTAGTATATGAAACTCATTTCAGTGAACCAGTTCATTAGTAAGGTGGACAAGATTAAACTACCAAGTCTTCTATTGCCAAGTAGTACATTATAAAAGCATCAAACAAACATATATCTATGTCCTATGGTCACTGCATTGTCTTGCCAAATCAAAATAGAGACACGGTTCAAATCATATCAGTTTAAGAGAAAGCAGCACTGAAAGAATACAAAGCATGGGAAACCAAATGGTACAATAAGATTTCAGATGGGTACCACGGGTCTACATGTACAACAACACTATTGGCCCTGTTATGATGCTAGTAATGTGCATGATATGAGAAGTCAACTATATACACAATTGAAATTGAAATCAACAGAGCTATTTATAAGAGCAAACTTGTAAAGAAACATGCGTAAACATACCTATTGTGCCATTGGATTTTCCATTGGATAGTTCAATTTAAAAATAAGTTTGTATGAGTAAATACAGTGATACAAGAGCAAAGCAGTATGCACGATAGCAATGGAATCTTAAATGAGAACAGTTGTTCTTCAGGTTTAAGCACTTGTTCTACATGAACAGAGTACAGTAAGACGCAACTATATAGTACTTAAAATAAAATGAGCTCATAGACCTTACCACATTCTTGGTTCGAGACCAGTAAGAACAAGGCGTTCCCAGTCATCGTCCAGTAAATGTGTCTCAGGAGAACGTATGGGAATTTGATGAGTTTCTTTGCCAGTGAAGTACATTTTCTTCAGGTAATTCTGATACTGCCACCAAGCATTCTTGAAGATAGCAGAGGTATTAGCACAGGTTACCTCATCCTAAGTTTCCAAATCGGTCCTTCTCTATAGAGAAAAATGGGAAAATTTGTTGTATTATAACCATCATGGAGGTAGAATGTATGGGACAAAGCAAAGTAATTGCCATGAATAACATTACTTACACATAAATCCTGGACAAACACCTGCAACTGGCATTTTCCTTCATCTTTAGTATAATATTTCCATGATGGGAAGATACGCACATAGGATTTAACAACATCAAATGCGATAGATGCTAAACTATGAATGGCTGGTGATACGTCTCCATCATATCTACTTTTCCAAACACTTTTGCCCTTGTTTTGGAGTCAAACTTGCATGATTTGAATGGAACTAACCCGAATTGACGCTGTTTTCAACAGAATTGCCATGGTGTTATTTATGTGCAGAAACAAAAGTTCTCAGAATGACCTGAAACTCCACGGAACTTATTTTTGGAAAATATTAAAAATACTGGATGGAGAATCCACGTCAGGGGGGCCTCCACCTGTCCACGAGGGTGGGAGCATGCCTGCCCCCCTAGGCGCGCCCCCTGCCTCGTGGGCCCCCTGTTGCTCCACCGACCTCAACGCCAACTCCATATATTCGTGTTCGGGGAGAAAAAAATCAGGGAGAAGGATTCATCGCGTTTTACGATACGGAGCCGCCGCCAAGCCCTAAACTCTCTCAGGAGGGCTGATCTAGAGTCCGTTCGGGGCTCCGTAGAGGGGAATCCGTCGCCGTCGTCATCATCAACCATCGTCCATCACCAATTTCATGATGTTCACCGCTGTGCGTGAGTAATTCCATTGTAGGCTTGCTGGACGGTGATGGGTTGGATGAGATTTATCATGTAATCGAGTGTTAGGGTTTGATCCCTAGTATCCACTATGTTCGGAGATTGATGTTGCTATGACTTTGCTATGCTTAATGCTTGTCATTAGGGTCCGAGTGCCATGATTTCAGATCTAAACCTATTATGTTTTCATGAATATATGTGAGTTCTTGATCCTATCTTGCAAGTCTATAGTCACCTACTATGTGTTATGATCCGGCAACCCCAAAGTGACAATAATTGGGACCACTCTCGGTGATGACCATAGTTTGAGGAGTTCATGTATTCACTATGTGTTAATGCTTTGGTCCGGTACTCTATTAAAAGGAGGCCTTAATATCCCTTAGTTTCCGCTAGGACCCCGCTGCCACAGGAGGGTAGGACAAAAGATGTCATGCAAGTTCTTTTCCATAACCACGTATGACTATATTCAGAATACATGCCTACATCACATTGATGAATTGGAGCTAGTTCTGTGTCACCCTATGTTATGATTATTGCATGATGAACCACATCCGACATAATTCTCCATCACCGATCCAATGCCTACGAGCTTTTCACATATTGTTTTCCGCTTATTTACTTTTCCGCTGCTACTATTACAATCACTACAAAACCCAAAAATATTACTTTTGCTATCGTTAGCGTTACTTCCATATTACTTTGCTACTAAATACTTTGCTGCAGATACTAAGTTATCCAGGTGTGGTTGAATTGACAACTCAACTACTAATACTTGAGAATATTCTTTGGCTCCCCTTGTGTCGAATCAATAAATTTGGGTTGAATACTCTACCCTCGAAAATTGTTGCGATCCCCTATACTTATGGGTTATCAAGACTATTTTCTGGCGCCGTTGCCGGGGAGCATAGCTCTATTCTTTGAGTCACTTGGGATTTATATCTGCTGGTCACTATGAAGAACTTGAAAGACGAGAAAACAAAAAATTATCCCTCAACTACGAGGGGAGGTAAGGAACTGCCATCTAGCTCTGCACTTGATTCTCCTTCTGTTTTGAGTAAGCTTGCGACACCTAAACCTGTTTCTGCTATTAATTCTGATATGTCGCATGTTATTGATGATGCCACTTCTTCTATGCATGATGCTTATGATGAAACTACTTCTATGCTTGATACTACTGTGCCACTTGGTGAATTTCTTGATGAACAACTTACTAGGGCTAGAGAGAATGAAATTATTGATAATATTGAAGATAGTGATGACGAAGGCTCTCCCCCTAATAAATATGTATTACCTATTGTTCCTGAGGGTTATGTTTTGGAGGAAGAAGCTGCTAGAGCTATTCTCGCTTGCAATGATAGATACGATCTTAAAAGATTATTAGCTAAATGGAAGCAGCAATCTCTTAATGCTAGAATGAAACATGGCCCTGCTTTTGCTACTTCACCTATCTGTGTTACAGATAAGGATTATGAATTCTCTGTTGATCCTAATATAATTACTTTGGTTGAATCTGATCCTTTTAATGGCTATGAATCTAAAATTGTTGTGGCACATCTTACTAAATTAAATGATATAGCCACTCTATTCATTAATGATGAGAGAACCCGCTACTTTTATATCCTTAAAATATTTTGTGACACTCCAAAAATTTTGATTTGGTTTTTTATCAAAATCTTTATTTGATTTTGAAGGAGGCTATTTAAAATTTTTCTTATAACCTCTCCTTCTCAAAACTTTTATGACAAATGTTTTGGTGCTATTCTTAACCTTGATTTTTGGTCTTGAGAGCTTTTCATTTTGTCTTGACTCTACACAAATTTATTTTTCAAATTCCTTCTATTAAAAAGAAACCCTAGGGATTATGGGTTTATTCCTTTCCCATTCAAAAATTTCCTCTTTTGCCATGTCACCTATTGACATTGCCTTCCAAAACCCATCCCTGCCTTGGATCAAGTCAAGACTCCCACCTCCAGCAAGTTTCAAACCAATTTTTATTTTTATTTTATTTATTTTCCCTCAAAACTATTTCTATGATTTATTTTGGACCTAGGTGACTTACAAAGGAACTACAAGTTTCCTTTTGAGATTTGGTCCCAAACAAACTCCTCTGACTAGTCCTTAGTACCCTCAACCTAGACCCATCAAGATCCACTTGTCCTCAGTTCAAAATTTTCAAAATTTGCCCACTGCAAGTTTGGACCAGAATTGCCATTTCTGGTGAAATTCATATTTTCCCTTTTCAAAAATTCTGAAAAAAATCAGGCAGCCCCCAGATGCATTGAGAGGTCACCTCACCGAAGATCAGCTCCAGAAAAATTTCCCATATGCCAAAAACATTTCATCGAACAGTTGGCAGGCATTGCTGCTGTTCATGTTCAGAGTTCAGTGTTTAAATTCAGACGACAGTGTCATTTTCTTCAGAGCTGGGCATCGATCTTGCCAGTGCTCGCACTGGCCTCTAGCTCATTGCTCCTCCTCCTTATCCAGAGCGCCTAAAGGTCGCTTGGCCGGGTGCGGGCGTCGGTGGCAACGTGTCTCGCCTGCGTCGGCGTCTTCCGCGGTGGCAGAACCACCCGTGGCGGCCAATAGTGGCCGGCCCTGCCTTTCGGCGCCGTCCAGCACCGCCCAAGTCACCCGGAGCTTCCGCGTGGCCATCCCCTCCTCTGCGCACACCACAACACCATCACCGTGGCCTGGCAAGCACAGAGCATGCTCTCTGCCGCTGACGGGCCCGCGAAGCACCGTTCCGTCGAAACCACGGAGCAGGTCTAATTCAACTGAGGTTAGCGTTTGAGTGGAGCCAGTGGATCATCATGAAGCTGCCCAATCACCGAAATTGCCCGTTCAACCTCTGCAACGTCGTAATCATCGCCGGAGTTATCCCGTTCTCGGGCACCGCCTAGGGCCGGCTATAAAAGGGGGCCTCGAGCTTGATCTCGACCAGGCATCACCCCTCCACCTCTCCAGTGCCACGCCCAGCCACTAGGGGGACCTCGAGGAGGTCTTCTTCTCCGTCTTCGGCCGCCCCGATCCGCTTCGGGCCCCGGCGCGATTCACTCTGGTGAGACCACCCCCACCTCCCAGACTGTGCCAGTCGTCCCCTACTACACCCAATACTCTAACCTGAGCCCCAATTCGACGCCTGCAGCTCTGCTCGACGAGAACCAACCTCGCCCGAACCACCGTCCGCCGGAGTTAAGGCCGCCATCGACGTGGTGCTCGCCGATGGCCAACTCCACCACCCATAGACGCAGAAGAGCGCCGTGAACCCGTAGGTACCCTCCGATCCCCCTGCCTCGCCGTGGATCGCCGCCGGCAACCATCGCGGCCCTCGGGCACCAGGCGCTCTGTTTTGGAAGATTCAAATCTGACGTGTGGGACCCCCATGTCAGCCTCTATTCTATTTATTCGAGCCATTTTCTGAAAACGCCTTCGGGCAAAATACGTCTCCCCTCCGGACTGGCGTGTTCATAACTGAAACATTTTCTATTTTTATAAAATAAACCCTGGAAACTTTCTGTTTCATTACACAAAGGTCCCTAGACTAAAAACCTTATAACTTTTAAACAAAAGATGATTTTGACTTGAATCTTTTTCTGTCATCTTTATTTTTCTGTCTAGTTTTTTGTCATATTTATTTGAAAAATATTTGGGATACTTTTTTGTGCACGCACGGTATTTATCAAGTATCCGATTTTCTTTTAATACATAGATACCGGAGGAGGTAAAGGAGACGCGAACTTCACCGAGCTAGATTCTGACTACTCCGAACCAGGCAAGCATGTTTGAACCTTTGATATGATAATTGTTTTGCATGTTTGCTCGAGTCAATTTTTTTTCATGGCATGTTTATATAGCATTAGTAAAATGTTATGTGTATTTGCAAACCTCTTTCCTTGTACACACCAAACAGAGGGACCGCGATGAGGGTTCCATGGCCCTGGATTAAAGCCCATCATCCGGTCAGGGGGCATGGGTATTTCCGGTTGGGACCGAGAGGGGGGCACCCCTTAGAGTGTGCGATATAAATTTGATCCCATGCTATTCGAGGTTGTGGCCTCCCCGTCTTAAGGTTTTTCTTGAATGTTGCCGAGGGTGATTCCTGGCAGCGGAATGTAGAATGGGTGTGTACCGGTTAGACGTGTTTCTTCTAAAACACCGTAAACGGAACTAGTCCTTGTGACTACTGAAATCCGTTGGCTGTGGCTAAAGAGTACAAACTCTGCAGAGTCAAAACCATTCGAGTATCCAGGTCCACGATCAAGGACTTGGACATCATCTCAGTGTCAGTGTCAGTCTCAGTATCGATCTCGGTATCAACACCAGTGTCAGTCTTCGGAGGTATAAGCAGGACAACCGAGAATGGTAAACCCGGTTGAACGTTATTCTCGTGATTGGACTAACCAATTGATTATTATGTGCTGAGTATTTCCTTGAGATGACTTAAATTTATGAACTGGTTGAATGTGAATGATGAAATATAAGCCCTTTATGTGATGTCGCTTAGACGTCCGACTGTGGCATTATTGTTATTTACTTTTGATATAAGCCCTTTATGTGATGTCGCTCAGACGTCCGACTGTGGCACTCTTGTCTTTTACTTTCAATATGAGCCCTTTATGTGATGTCGCTCAGACGTCCGACTGTGGCATTATTGTTATTTACTTTTGATATAAGCCCTTTATGTGATGTCGCTCAGACGTCCGACTGTGGCACTCTCGTTATTCACTTTCGATATAAGCCCTTTATGTGATGTCGCCCAGACGTCTGACTGTGGCATTCTTGTTATTTACTTTCATTATAAGCCCTTTTCGAGATGTCGCTTAGACGTCCGACTGTGGCACATTCTGTCATTTACTTTTCAATATAAGCCCTTTATGTGGCGTCGCTCCGACGCCTGACTGCGGCATGTCAATTTATTTTTACCTTTCGAGGCGTCGCTTCAGACACCCGATCGGTCTTTAGTTACTTTTATTGCGATTTCGGGAGGACTACCGCGTGACTTCCTTTTATTTATCGTGCAGTGGAAATCTATTATTTGATTGTGCATACTAATCTGCTCATGTGCATCATGTTTACATTTGTTATATCTTATGTCCGAACTGTCTTGCAAGTACATTCAAAGTACTCACCTGGCTTGTTGATTTGGCCAGATGTTGACGAAGGCGATCTTATGGATGAAGAGTTCGATAGCGAGTCCGACGCCTAGAGGAGTCCCAGTCAGTCACGTGCAACCCTGGAGTTGTTCACTTGTATTATATACGCTTTCGCTACCCGAATAAAATCATCAAGCCTCACTCCGACGCTTGATGAGTTGTAAGTTTTCAGATCATGTCACCCACTTCACTGTGACATACCCACCACCACCGTTATTACGAGTCAGTAGTTATGCCACCATACTCTTGTGTCATATCCGCCTTTATGTATAATATATGTGTGCTTGTAATAAATTGTTGAGCATCCTCAGCTCAACATGCATAATATTTAGTACTGCTGGATTTCTGTATCAAGGTTTTGTTTGCCAGTAAGAAGAATTCTTCTGTACTGGTCAACCCAAAGGTCGGCTTTTCAATAAATGTTTTATTGGAAAACCAATCCTGACAAACTTGGTATCAGAGCCAGGCTGACTGTAGGAAGCCACGAGGTGTGATCGCTAATTGGCTATTAGCTTATTTTATTATTCTGCATATTGTAGGAATTTTCTGTTAGTCATCATAAATTTATGATTTGACTATTCGGGATTTTGTCTACTTTTGTAGATGGCGAGCAACGATTGTGAGTCGCAGGTGTTTGCCAATGTTCCTGAGGGGTTTATCAAGCTCCTCATCTCCATCGCCAAGATCGCGATCGGGCCATCAGTCTGTCCAGAGTTCACACTCTACTGGCACAAGCTCAGTGACAGTTTGTCTATGTACCAGGCCGCAGTTCAGTTCAAGGGAGGACGCTCCGAGTTCCGCCGCTTCCGATTCATCGGGAGGGCCATGCCTACGGAGAGGCATGCCATGCAGATGGCTGCCCGTGAGGCAATAGCCCGCCTCCGGGATGTTCTTCCTTCAATGAAGACTCGTCGCTACCGCTACCTCCCATGCCACGTGCCATACACTTGCCACTATGCATCCGCTTGCGCTAGGGGAGAAAGAGACGAGGCTATTAAAATGCTTGTTGAGTACCTCAAGGCGCTTGAGGCAGCTTTCGACAACCTCGTGGTCGACCTCGTAGCTGCTTGTATGGATTCCATCCATGGCTGCTCCGCCAATAGGAGGGAGCTCCTCCATATGGCACCACCACTGACATTCGTCTCATCCTCAGCATCCTATACACCTGCCATATTAGCCACCGCTCGCCGCCTACCTACCACTGAGAAGTTTGACCAGGTCATTGCTCCTACCCCCTTCAGAGCTGCACCACCTACCGCACCTGCACCAGCTCCTCAACCCAGTACTTCGCGCCTTGAGCCTATTAGCGAGGAGGAGATTGAGTGTCCAGCACCATTGGTCTTACCCTCGGCGGGCCAAGGAAAGTTTTCACCATCTCCGACTGAGTACGCCTAGCAGCCGTGTGATGTACCAGCTTGTATGATATGTTTATATGTACATAGGTTTGGTGAGAAGTAGTTTGTGCGCGCATCATGTAGGATCTCGGAGAAGTGCACTAGCCTAAATAACATGCCAGGAATGTGTACGCACATCCTGAGTGATGTATTGTATAATTACGGCTTCCGTGTAAGATATGTACTGAGCGGTCCTTCTCCATGCGCAATCAAGTGTTTTCTTGAAAAATGTTGGAGTTCTTAAAATTTCCGCCTTTTTAAAATTATTTATTTTTGCCATTCAATTTTTCTCATGAGATTTCCAAAAATACCCCAGAGTGGAATATGTCTCGTCCCTGGACTCGTTCTATGCCAAGTCCGCCGGAAGAAAATTATGGTACCCACACAAGTAACAATTTCACACAGGGACAGTCAAGTCGCAAGGCAGTGAGACAACATTTTCTCAAGTATGCCGCCTTTATGAGCAAAGCCAGCAACAGCATCAAGAAATGATGAACCATGTTATCAATATGGGAAACCACCGTGAACCATATCAGCAGTGCTCCAAATTATCTGAATTACAGAAGACGCGTCCCCCAATGTTCTCTCACGCTGATAAACCTCTTGAGGCCGATGATTGGCTTCGAGTCGTTGAAAGGAAGTTAATTATTGCACAGTGTTCAAACCATGAGAAGGTACTTTATGCACCTCACTATCTCACGGGAGCAGCCGCATCATGGTGGGAGAATTTCCTACACATGCACCCCAATGAAAACAATATCACATGGGAAGATTTTAAAGAAGGATTTCGTGGGGCCCACAATCCCAGAAGCATTATGAAGATCAAGAAAAGGGAATTTGATGACCTCAAGTAGAGAAGCATGAAAGTGACTGATTACAATAGTCAGTTTACCCTATTATCTCGTTATGCCAACGAAGAGCATATGACGGAGAACAAAAAGATGGAGAAGTTTCTGGGCGGTCTGGCACCAGTACTTAAATGCCAGCTGGTCGTACACACCTTTCCGGACTTCAAAACACTTGTGGACAAGGCCATTACCTTGGAAAATGAGCGCCACAACTTGGAGGAAATTCGCAAGCGGAAAAGGGACAAGACTACTCATGCTTGCAACAACCGACACAAGACTGACCATCAGAAGATTGGACCAAACAGACCCACAACCATTGTTCCACGCCCAATCAAAAAATTTCATGCAAGGGACAAGGATTTTACATATCGCCCAGGTGTTACTTGCTACGCTTGTGGAGAGGAAGGACACTACGCTAAACAGTGCCCAAAGCCAAGAAACTCGGCCCCAAAGCTGAACAACAATAGTAACAATTCAGCACCCAAGCGTAACAACTTCAACCCCAATAACAATCACAAGAAGGGTCACCTGAACCATGTGACCAGGGAGGAAGCACAGAATGCCCTGGATATCGTACTCGGTACGTTCCCTGTCAACACAATACCTGCCACGGTTTTGTTTGAATCTGGAGCTTCTCACTCGTTCATTTCGAAGAGTTTTGCTTTGCAACATGATTTTTCGATGCTCCCTTTGGAAAAATCCATGATCATCAAGTCCCCCGGGAATAAGCAAATCACTCAGAGTTACTGCCAAGGTGTGGTTATTGAGTTTGAAGGACTAAAGTTTCAAGCAAACCTCATCGTATTGGAAAATAAAGGACTGGATGTTATCCTAGGAATGGATTGGTTAACCACCAACAAAGGATTTATCGATTGCTTCAATAGGACTGTAATCCTCACTCATCATCACGGGAAGACAATAAAAGTCGCAGCTCAAGAAAGACCAAGTTCACGACAACCAAGATTGAACAAGGTGGACACCTCAGAGTTAAGCAAAGTTCTAGTGGTGTGTGAGTTCCCTGATGTATTTCCCGAAGAACTACCAGGCATGCCGCCGGACCAGGAAATAGAGTTCAGCATTGAACTAGCACCTGGAACCACCCCCATCTACAAGAAACCCTATAGGATGGCACCCTCCGAGTTGGTAGAACTAAAGAAGCAAATAAAAGAATTACTGGACAAAGGATTTATACGAGCCAGCTCCTCACCTTGGGGTTCACCAGTATTATTTGCCAAGAAAAAGGATGGGACACTGAGATTATGCATAGACTATCGAGCACTTAACATGGTCACCATCAAAAATAAATATCCGATGCCACGGATAAATGATTTATTTGACCAGCTCGCACAAGCCAAAGTTTTCTCAAAAATTGATTTAAGGCCAGGATATCATCAATTAAAAGTCCGGACAGAAGATATCCCTAAGACAGCATTCACCTCCAGATACGGACTATATGAGTTTACAGTAATGCCGTTTGGACTAACAAACGCCCCCGCATATTTTGTCCACCTCATGAACAAAGTGTTTATGAAATTTATGGACAAATTTGTTGTGGTGTTCATTGATGATATTCTGTTATACTCTAAGATACCAGAAGAGCATGCAGAACATCTCAGGATTGTACTGGGAGAATTAAGGAAACACCAATTATACACCAAATTCAGCAAATGTGAATTTTGGTTAAGACAGGTTGGTTTTCTAGGCCACGTGTTGACCCAAGAAGGTGTTGCCGTGGACCCAGAAAAAGTCAAGGCCGTACTTGGCTGGAAACCACCAGCCAACGTAACAGATGTCCACAGTTTTCTGGGAATGGCTGGGTACTACCGAAGGTTTATTGAGGGGTTCTCCACCATAGCAAAACCAATGACACAGATACTCAAGAAGGATAAGAAATTTGTATGGACTGAAGCGTGCGAGAAAAGTTTCCAAGAACTCAAGAAAAAATTAACAACAGCACCAGTTTTGGTTATACCAGACATACACAAAAGTTTTGAAGTGTATTGTGATGCATCCCGGAAAGGCCTCGGATGCGTGGTGATGCAAGAAGGCAAGGTAGTCACATACGCTTCCAGACAACTTCGAAAGCATGAAGAAAATTATCCCACTCATGACTTAGAATTGGCAGCAGTCATTCATGCACTCAAAGAGTGGAGACACTTTCTGCTTGGGAATCATTGTGAAATATATACGGACCACAAAAGTCTCAAATATATTTTCACACAACCAGAGCTCAATTTACGGCAACGGCGCTGGTTGGAATTAGTAAAAGACTATGATGTTGGCATCCACTACCATCCAGGAAAAGCAAATGTAGTGGCCGATGCTCTTAGTCGAAACCCCAGCTCGGACAACGACAGTCTACAAAACTTGAGACCTGAGTTTCAACAGGAATTCGCCAAACTCAACTTGATGATGGTCACGGAAGGCACTGTGTCAAATTTGGAAATACAACCCACCCTTGTGGAGAAGATTAAGAAAGCTCAGCATGGACACCCCAGCATCAAAGGCATAAAAAGAAAAGTGAGTATGGGCAAAGCCTCAGAATTCATCATAGAGATGAGGGAATATTATGGTACGGAGACAGACTTTGCGTGCCAAATATAGAGGACCTCAAACAGCAAATCCTAACCGAAGGCCACACCGCTCCATATTCAATCCACCCTGGAGGAACCAAAATGTATAAGGACATCCAGGAAAGATTTTGGTGGCATAGTATGAAGAGGGATATAGCCACCTTCATTGCATGTTGCGATTCTTGTCAACACATAAAAGCCAAGCACCAAAAACCAGCCGGACTACTGCAGCCAAACAGGATACCTGACTGGAAATGGGATGAAATTGGGATGGATTTTATTGTCGGACTACCTCGGTCACAACACGGAAATGATGCCATATGGGTCGTCACCGATAGATTAACCAAGGTGGCACATTTCATCCCGGTGAAGACAACTCACACCACTCAGAAGCTGGCCAAGCTTTATCTCTCCCTTATAGTTTGTCTGCATGGAGTTCCAAAGACTATAATATCCGACAGAGGCAATCAATTCATCTCGAAATTCTGGGATCATTTACAACAGGCTCTGGGAACTCAACTAGCATTCAGTACAGCATACCACCCCCAGACTGATGGACAAACTGAACGCGTGAACCAAATCCTAGAGGACATGCTGAGAGCATGTGTCCTCACCTATGGAACCAGTTGGGAAGAAAGCTTGCCGTATGCCGAGTTCGCATACAACAACAGTTACCAATCCAGTCTACAAATGGCACCATTTGAAGCCTTGTACGGGCGGAGCTGTCGTACTCCATTAAATTGGTCAGAAATAGGAGACAACCGTATGTTCGGCCCAGACTTGCTCAAGGGAGCTGAAGAGAAAGTTAGACTCATCAGGGACCGACTCAAGACAGCGCAAAGCTGACAAAAGAGTTATTACGATCAGAAGCACCGTGAAGTCAGCTTTGAGCCCGAGGATGAAGCGACATGGGAAAGAGAGGACTCTCTCCGGGCAGAATACCCACACCTATTCGAGGATCAGCTGAAATCTCGGGGACGAGATTTTTCCTAAGGGGTAGGTCTTGTGACACTCCAAAAATTTTGATTTGGTTTTTATCGAAATCTTTATTTGATTTTGAAGGAGGCTATTTAAATTTTTTCTTATAACCTCTCCTTCTCAAAACTTTTATGACAAATGTTTTGGTGCTCTTCTCAACCTTGATTTTTCGTCTTGAGAGCTTTTCATTTTGTCCTGACTCTACACAAATTTATTTTTGAAATTCCTTCTATTAAAAAGAAACCCTAGGGATTATGGGTTTATTCCTTTCCCATTCAAAAATTTCCTCGTTTGCCATGTCACCTATTGACATTGCCTTCCAAAACCCATCCCTGCCTTGGATCAAGTCAAGACTCCCACCTCCAACAAGTTTCAAACCAATTTTTATTTTTATTTTATTTATTTTTCCCTCAAAACTATTTCTGTGATTTATTTTGGACCTAGGTGACTTACAAAGGAACTACAAGTTTCCTTTTGAGATTTGGTCCCAAACAAAATCCTCTGACTAGTCCTTAGTACCCTCAACCTAGACCCATCAAGATCCACTTGTGCTCAGTTCAAAATTTTCAAAATTTGCCCACTGCAAGTTTGGACCAGAATTGCCATTTCTGGTGAAATTCATATTTTCCCTTTTCCAAAAATTCTGATAAAAATCAGGCAGCCCCCAGATGCATTGAGAGGTCACCTCACCGAAGATCAGCTCCAGAAAAATTTCCCACATGCCAAAAACATTTCATCGAACAGTTGGCACGCACTGCTGCTGTTCATGTTCAGAGTTCAGTGTTTAAATTCAGACGACAGTGTCGTTTTCTTCAGAGCTGGGCATCGATCTCGCCAGTGCTCGCACTGGCCTCTAGCTCACTGCTCCTCCTCCTTATCCAAAGCGCCGCAAGGTCGCTTGGCTGGGCGCAGGCATCGATGGCAACATGTGTCGCCTGCGCCGGCGTCTTCCGCGGTGGTAGAACCACCCGTGGAGGCCAACAGTGGCCGGCCCCGCCTTTCGGCGCCGTCCAGCACCGCCTAAGCCACCCGGAGCCTCCACATGGCCATCCCCTCCTCTACGCACGCCGCAGCACCGTCGCCATGGCCTGGCAAGCACAGAGCATGCTCTCTGCCGCCGACGGGCCCGTGAAGCGTCGTTCCATCGAAACCACGGAGCAGGTCTAATTCAACTGAGGTTAGCATTTGAGTGGAGCCAGTGGATCATCACGAAGTTGCCCAATCACCAAAATCGCCCGTTCAATCTCTGCACCGCCGTAATCATCGCCGAAGTTATCCCGTTCTCAGGCACCGCCTCGGGCCGGCTATAAAAGGGGGCCTCAAGCTCGATCTCGATCAGGCATCACCCCTCCACCTCGCCAGAGCCACGCCCAGCCACTAGGAGGACCTCGAGGAGGTCTTCTTCTCCGTCTTCGGCCGCCCCGATCCGCTTCGGGCCCCGACGCGATTCACTCTGGTGAGACCACCCCCGCCTCCCACACCGTGCCAGTCGTCCCCTACTACACCCAATACTCTAACCCGAGCCCCAATTCGACGCCTGCAGCTCTCCTCGACGAGAACGAACCTCGCCCGAGCCACCTTCCACCGGAATTAAGGCCACCGTCGACGTGGTGCTTGCCGACGGCCATCTCCACCACCCATAGACGTGGAAGAGCGCCGTGAACCCGTAGGCACCCTCCGATCCCCCTGCCTCGCCGTAGATCGCCGCCGGTGACCACCGCGGCCCTCGGGCGCTAGGCGCTCTGTTTTGGAAGATTCAAACCTGACATGTGGGACCCCCACGTCAGCCTCTATTCTATTTATTCAAACCGTTTTCTGAAAACTCCTTCGGGCAAAATACGTCTCCCCTCTGGACTGGTGTATTCATAACTGAAACATTTTCTGTTTTTATAGAATAAACCCTGGAAACTTTCTGTTTCATTACAGAAAGGTCCCTGGACTAAAAACCTTATAACTTTTAAACAAAAGATCATTTTGACTTGAATGTTTTTCTGTCATCTTTATTTTTCTGTCTAGTTTTTTGTCATATTTATTTGAAAAATATTTGGGATACTTTTTTCTGCACGCATGGTATTCATGAAGTATCCGATTTTCTTTTAATACGTAGATACCGGAGGAGCTAAAGGAGACGCGAACTTCACCAAGCTAGATTCCGACTACTCCGAGCCAGGCAAGCATGTTTGAACCTTTGATATGATGATTGTTTTGCATGTTTGCTCGAGTCAATTTTTTTTCATGTCATGTTTATATAGCATTAGTAAAATGTTATGTGCATGCAAGGCAAGCTACAGGTGAGCTTCAAGGTTCGATGTGTCCTTATGATGATGAGATAACATGATCATGTGGTGGCATGATGGGTTGCAAGCTGGTATTGTTGAAGCATGCCAGTCTTAAGTCAACCGTATAACCCCAGTGCTAACATGGATCAAGTCTCGATCCCGTTCATTTTCCCCTTTGTGCTGCCACATGCTTTCTGCAAAGAGTGCGGTTTAGTAAGTTGCAAACCTCTTTCCTTGTACACACCAAACAGAGGGACCGCGATGAGGGTTCCATGGCCCTGGATTAAAACCCTTCATCCGGTCAGGGGGCATGGGTATTTCCGGTTGGGACCGAGAGGGGGGCACCCCTTAGAGTGTGCGATATAAATTTGATCCCATGCTATTCGAGGTTGTGGCCTCCCCGTCTTAAGGTTTTTCTTGAATGTTGCCGAGGGTGATTCCTGGCAGCAAAATGTAGAATGGGTGTATACCGGTTAGACGTGTTTCTTCTAAAACACCGTAAACGGAACTAGTCCTTGTGACTACTGAAATCCGTTGGCTGTGGCTAAAGAGTACAAACTCTGCAGAGTCAAAACCATTCGAGTATCCAGGTCCACGATCAAGGACTTGGACATCATCTCAGTGTCAGTGTCAGTCTCAGTATCGATCTCGGTATCAACACCAGTGTCAGTCTTCGGAGGTATAAGCAGGACAACCGAGAATGGTAAACCCGGTTGAACGTTATTCCCGTGATTGGACTAACCAATTGATTATTATGTGCTGAGTATTTCCTTGAGATGACTTAAATTTATGAACTGGTTGAATATGAATGATGAAATATAAGCCCTTTATGTGATGTCGCTCAGACATCCGACTGTGGCACTCTTGTCTTTTACTTTCAATGTGAGCCCTTTATGTGATGTCGCTCAGACGTCCGACTGTGGCATTATTATTATTTACTTTTGATATAAGCCCTTTATGTGATGTCGCTTAGACGTCCTACTATGGCACTCTCGTTAATCACTTTCGATATAAGCCCTTTATGTGATGTCACCCAGACGTCCGACTGTGGCATTCTTGTTATATACTTTCATTTTAAGCCCTTTTCGAGATGTCGCTTAGACGTCCGACTGTGGCACGTTCTGTCATTTACTTTTCAATATAAGCCCTTTATGTGGCGTCGCTCCGATGCCCGACTGCGGCATGTCAATTTATTTTTACCTTTCGAGGCGTCGCTTCAGACACCCGATCGGTCTTCACTTACTTTTATTGGGATTTCGGGAGGACTACCGCGTGACTTCCTTTTATTTATCGTGCAGTGCAAATCTATTATTTGATTGTGCATACTAATCTGCTCATGTGCATCATGTTTACATTTGTTATATCTTATGTCCGAACTGTCTTGCGAGTACATTCAAAGTACTCACCTGGCTTGTTGATTTGGCTAGATGTTGACGAAGGCGATCTTATGGATGAAGAGTTCGATAGCGAGTCTGACGCCTAGAGGAGTCCCAGTTAGTCACGTGCAACCCTGGAGTTGTTCACTTGTATTATATACGCTTCCGCTACCCGAATAAAATCATCAAGCCTCACTCCGATGCTTGATGAGCTGTAAGATTTCAGAGTCATGTCACCCACTTCACTGTGACATACCCACCACCACCGTTATTACGAGTCAGTAGTTATTCCACCATACTCTTGTGTCATATCCACCTTTATGTATAATATAGGTGTGCTTGTAATAAATTGTTGAGCATCCTCAGCTCAACCATGTATAATATTTAGTACCGCTGGATTTCTGTATCAAGGTTTTGTCTGCCAGTAAGAAGAATTCTTCTGTACTGGTCAACACAAAGGTCGGCTTTTCAATAAATGTTTTATTGGAAAACCGGTCCTGACATATTTCTGTTCTCATTAAAGGGTGATGCTAAGATATGGTTTAATTCTCTTGATCCTGGTTGTGTGCGTAGTCCCCAGGATATGATTTATTATTTCTCTGCTAAATATTTCCCTGCTCATAAGAAACAAGCTACTTTAAGGGATATATATATAATTTTGTGCAAACTGAAGAAGAGAGTCTCCCACAATCTTGGGGGAGGCTTCTTCAATTACTTAATGCTTTGCCTGATCATCGTCTTAAGAAAAATGAAATACTTGATATCTTTTATATGACTAACCGATGGTTCCAGAGATTACCTGGATAGCTGTGCTGGTTCTGTTTTCAGGGAAAGAACACCAGATGAAGCTAAAATTCTATTGAATAATATGTTGACAAATGAAAATAATTGGAAACTTCCTGAGCCAATTCCTGAGCCTATTCCTAAACCAACTCCGAAGAACAGGGGTGTTTTATTTCTCAGTCCTGAAGATATGCAAGAGGCAAAGAATCTATGAAAGAAAAAGGTATTAAAGCTGAAGATATTAAGAATTTACCTCCTATTGAAGAAATACATGGTCTTAATTTACCGCCTGTTGAAGAAATATATGATCCTAATCCATTACCTATTGAAGAAACTCATGGCCTTGATAACCCGACACAGGTAGTAAAGGTAAATTCTCTCTATAGATATGATGAAGCTAAAATCCCTCCTACTAAGTTTGCTAGCCAATGTTTGGATGAGTTTGATAACTTTATGGTTAAGCAAGAATATTTTAATGCTTATTTTGGTAGACAATTAAAACAAAATGCTTATATGATTGAACACTTGGGTGATTATATGTCTAGAGTTAAAGGTGAACTCAGACTCATTAGTAAACATGCTTCAATGGTCACCACTCAAGTAGAACAAGTACTTAAAGCTCAGAATGATTTGCTCAATGAATTAAATAGTAAGAATAATGATTATGCTGTTAGAGTGGCTACTAGAACTGGAAAAATGACTCAGGAACCTTTGTATCCTGAAGGCCATCCTAAGAGAATTCAGCAGGACTCTCAGAGAAATAATATTGATGCACCTAATCCTTCTAAAAAGAAGAAAAATAAAAACGATAGGACTTTGCATGCTTCTAGTGAACCTATTCCTGAACCACCTGAGAATCCAAATGATATTTCTATTTCTGATGCTGAAACACAATCTGGTAATGAACATGAACCTAGTGATAATGTTAATAATGATGTTCATGATGATGCTCAACCTAGCAATGATAATGATGTAGAAACTGAACCTGCTGTTGATCTTGATAACCCACAATCAAAGAATCAACATTATGATAAGAGAGACTTTGTTGCTAGGACGGTAAAGAAAGAGAACCTTGGGTTCATAAACCCATGCCTTTTCCTCCCAAACCATCCAAGAAAAAGGATGATGATGATTTTGAGTGCTTTGCTGAAATGATTAGACCTATCTTCTTGCGTATGCGATTAACTGATATGCTAAAAATGAATCCTTATGCTAAGTATATGAAAGAAATTGTTACTAATAAAAGAAAGATACCGGAAGCTGAAATTTCCACCATGCTAGCTAATTACACTTTCAAGGGTGGAATACCTAAGAAATTGGGAGATCCAGGAGTACCAACTATACCATGCTCCATTAAAAGAAACTATGTTAAAACTGCTTTATGTGATCTTGGAGCCAGTGTTAGTGTTATGCCTCTCTCTTTATATCATAGACTTGACTTGAATAAGTTGACACCTACTGAAATATCTTTGCAAATGGCTGATAAATAAACTGCTATACCTATCAGTATTTGTGAGGATGTGCCTGTTGTGGTTGCAAATGTTACTATTTTAACAGACTTTGTTATTCTTGATATTCCCGAGGACGATAGTATGTCTATTATTCTTGGAAGATCTTTTTTGAATACTGCAGGGGCTGTTATTGATTGCAACAAAGGCAATGTCACTTTTCATGTTAATGGTAATGAGCATACGGTATACTTTCCGAGGAAACAACCTCAAGTCCACAGTATCAATTCTATTGGAAAAATTCCATCGATTATTTTTGGAGGTTCTGAATTTCCTCTTCCTACTTTCAAGAAGAAATATGATATTCTTATTATTAGGGATGTGCATATCCCCGTTGAGGTAACATAGTGTTATTCGAAATTTCTCCGGTTCCATGTTATTCGGAATGAGTTCGTTAACAAGACTTGATCAACCTTGTTAGTGGATTCCTTTTGATGAGCATGAGATGGATGAAGTTAGAAAGCACAACCTTCTGTACCCTCCTTTTACTTTCTGTTATTTAGTTGAAATGAAGTAAAAATAGTATTTTTCTGTCTGTTTTCTGAATTATCCGTGCAATATAAAAATACCTCAAAAATAAAAGTTCTCCAAATGCCCTGCCAATTTAATATGATTTTTTCTGGAATATTTGAGAATATCTGGCACTGAGAGCACAGCAGGGGGAGCAAGCACCTCGCCACGAGGGTCCAGGGCGCGCCCTCCTGCCTCGTGGGCCCACGGTGGCTCCCCTCCACTTATTCCTGCACCCACACACTTCTTCTTCCTCCCCAAAAAATCACCATCCAGCTCAAGCACGAGTTCTAGCTCATTTTGCTGCGATTTTCGATCTCCTTGCTCAAAGCACCTCTCACAAAACTGCTTTGGGGGATTGTTCCTTAGTATGTGACTCCTTTAATGGTCCAATTAGTTTTTGTTCTAGTGCTTTATTCATTGCAAATTGGTGCTACCTAGGTGACCATGTTCTTGAGCTTGCATGTCAAATTTATATGGTTCCAAGTAGTTCTAATGCATAGTATCTAGGCACTTGTAGGAGTAGTTACTATTAATTTTGGTGAGCTTGGTTCACTTTTATTCGAAGTTACTAAAATTTTCAGAAATTTTTCTGAGGAAGAAATATGTGTAGGAAAATGTACCAAGGTGGTTCTTCAAGGAAGCAAGGACCCAGGCTTGCAATGCGTGATGCTGACGATGAACCACCAAGGGACGCTTCTGTGCGGCCTTGTGAATGGCCTTCAGAAGACTTCATGGATCGAGGAGGAATTAAGAAGAATTTAACACATATTTGCGTAATGCAGATCTTGTGAGCTTCGAGGCAGAAAAATGCCGTCAGTACCACTATCTCACTAGTTCCTTTGTGAGGAGGTTTGAATTTTCATCTTCACGCAATTCTCAAACTGTCCTGTTTGATCTCTATGAAAATTCTTATACTATGGACTTAGAGGATTTTACTACTGCTTGCAAACTTCCACAATGGGGTAGTACTAGTGAACCTCACAAATCTGAATTTAGAGATTTTCTTGCTAGTATAACTATGGGGGAATCTAGAGAGATAGCACAAGCTACCATAGGGAGCATTCATTTTCCTGCTATACATTATTTTGCTCTCTTCATAGGTAGGTGCATAAATGGTAAGGATGAAGCGTGTCACATGTGTGTCCCTGACCTCAGTATTCTTAGAGTGCTATGTTAGGAGATAAATCTTATAATTTGGGAGCCATTGTTGCACGTAGGTTGCATCATAATAGATTTAATGGAGATTTCTTTGGAGGAATTTATGCAACCCATATAGCTAATTTTCTTGAGGTACCTATACGTGAGTATGATGTTGAGATGCCTAATGTTTATTTAGATTATAATGCCATGGTTCATCATCGTTTTCTTGAGAGGAACGAGTAGTCCCTCTAGTATAGCTTAAGCTTTGACAGACATTGCACTGTCCATATTACTCTCCCTGCTCCTGCCTTCTTTGATTATCAGGCAAAAGGAAGATATGTTATTACCAGAGAGGAGGCAGATGAGTACGAGAGGAGGGCGGAGGCAGCTTGCCGCCACGCTGCAGCTCAGGAGGCAATAGCCGCTGCATCTCAGTATGACCCTGGTTACAACTTTGGATATCCGCCAGGCCATCCGTGGCAATAAACCAACTTAGGCCAAAAGCCTAAGCTTGGGGGAGTACGTATTTCCCACCGACATTACATTCCTGTCCACACACTCATTGCTAGATGTCGGTGCTCATACTTGTTCACTATAATATCCATGCTAGTTTATTTTATTTTTACGCCTTTTTCTTGTGTGTTTGATAAACCTTAAGAAAAACAAAAAAAAATTAGTTGTAGCTTTTAGCTAGTTTACTTTTCATGCTTGTAGTAGTAATTAAAAGAAATCCCAAAAAGATTTACCGTTCTTCTTTTGCTTGTTGGGAGCTTTCCCGTGTAAATAGTTTTATTTCTTTTCTTTGGGGGTCGATAGGAGAAGACCATGATGAAATTGTTGAAGTGGCTCTTATATGCATTATTGTTGATTTAACCAAGAGCCCATATTGCCTTGTCTTCTCCTATTTATTGAATGCTTGCAGATTCCAGCTTAGTCCAATGCATGTGCACTCTTATTATTTTCACATCGTTCGGTCGTGCAAGTGAAAAGGCAATTATGACGATATATGATGGACTGATTGAGATGAGAGAAGCTGGTATGAACTCGACCTCTCTTGTTTTTGTAAATATGATTAGTTCATCGTTCCTGATTTAGCCTATTATGAATAAACATGTTTGCAATGATAATTAGAGATTATAGTTGCTTATGCCATGCTTAATTAGCTATGAGTTATAATGGTTTACCTTGCGTGCCAACATGCTATTAAAATGGTTGTGATGTGGTATGATGGGGTGGTATCCTCCTTTGAATGATTTAAGTGACTTGACTTAGCACATGTTCACACATGTAGTTGAAACAAATCAACATAGCCTTCATGATATTTATGTTCATGGTGGATTATATCCTACTCATGCTTGCACTCAATGTTCATTAATTTTAATGCATGTTCGTGACTGTTGTCGCTCTCTAGTTGGTCGCTTCCCAGTCTTTTGCTAGCCTTCACTTATACTAAGCGGGAATACTGCTTGTGCATCCAATCCTTTAAACCCCAAAGTTATTCCATATGAGTCCACCATACCTTCCCATATGCGGTATCTACCTGCCGTTCCAAGTAAATTTGTATGTGCCAAACTCTAAACCTTCAAATGAAATTCTGTTTTGTATGCTCGAATAGCTCATGTATCAACTAGGGCTGTCCTTATCTTCCATGTTGGGTGGGTTATTCTCAAGAGGAGTGGACTCCGCTCCTCACTCACGAGAAAATGGCTGGTCACCGGGATGCCCAGTCCCATGCTTTATGCAAATCAAATCAAAATAATTGCAAACAAAACTCCCCCTGGGACTGTTGTTAGTTGGAGGCACTCGTTGTTTCGAGCAAGCCATGGATTGATGCTTGTTGGTGGAGGGGGAGTTTAAACTTTACCATTCTATTTGGGAACCGCCTATAATGTGTGTAGCACGGAAGATATCGCCATCTCTTGGTTGTTATGTTGACAATAAAAGTATGCCGCTCAAAATATTATTTATCTCTGCTTTAAAATCGAGCTCTGGCACCTCTACAAATCCCTTCTTCCCTCTGTGAAGGGCCTATCTATTTACTTTTATGTTGAGTCATCACCCTCTTATTAAAAAGCACCAGCTGGAGAGCACTGCTGTCATTTGCATTCATTATTGTTAATTTATATTGGGTATGACTATGACTGGATCTCTTTTACCATGAATTATAATGTCTAGGCAGTCCTTGATCTTTAAAGGTGCTCTGCATTTATGTTTTGCAGTCTCAGAAAGGGCTAGCGAGATACCATCTTGTTATATCATATTATGATTATTTTGAGAAAGTGTTTTCATCCAAGATTTATTATTATTGCTCGCTAGTTGATTATGCCATTGATATGAGTAAACATGAGACCTAAGAGTTATTGTGAATGTGGTTAGTTATAATCTTTGCTGAAAACTTGAATGTTGGCTTTACATATTTACAACAACAAGAGCAAACAGAGTTTGTAAAAGTTTTTTCTTTATCACTTTCAGTTTATCAACAGAATTGCTTGAGGACAAGCAAATGTTTAAGCTTGGGGGAGTTGATACGTCTTTGTCGTATCTACTTTTCTAAACACTTTTGCCCTTGTTTTGGACTCTAACTTGCATGATTTGAATGGAACTAACCCCGACTGACGCTGTTTTCAGCAGAATTGCCATGGTGTTATTTATGTGCTGAAACAAAAGTTATCGGAATGACCTGAAACTCCACGGAACTTATTTTTGGAAAATATTAAAAATACTGGAAGAAGAATCCACGTCAGGGGGCCTCCATCTGTCCACGAGGGTGGGTGCTACCTCTTGAGCTTGCGTTGGTTTTCCCCGAAGAGGTGAGGATGATGCAGCATAGTAGCGTAAGTATTTCCCTCAGTTTTTGAGAACCAAGGTATCAATCCAGTAGGAGGCCACGCTCAAGTCCCTCGTACCTGTACGAAATGATAGCTACTTGCAACCAATGCGATTAGGGGTTGTCAATCCCTTCACGGTCACTTACGAGAGTGAGATCTGATAGATTGTATTTTTGGTATTTTTGATATAGAGATGCAAAGTGAAAAGTAAAAGGCAAAGTAAAAAGCAAAGCAAGAATAAAGTGATGGAGATTGATATGATGAGAATGGACCCGGGGGCCATAAGTTTCACTAGAGGCTTCTCTCGAGAGCATAAGTATTCTACGGTGGGTGAACAAATTACTATTGAGCAATTGACAGAATTGAGCATAGTTATGAGAATATCTAGGCATGATCATGTATATAGGCATCACGTTCGTGACAAGTAGACCGAAACGATTCTGCATCTACTACTATTACTCCACTCATCGACCGCTATCCAGCATGCATCTAGAGTATTAAGTTAAAAATAGAGTAACGCTTTAAGCAAGATGACATGATGTAGAGAGATAAATTGATGCAATATGAAATAAACCCCATCTTGTTATCCTCGATGGCAACGATACAATATGTGCCTTGCTGCCCCTTCTGTCACTGGGAAAGGACACCGCAAGATCGAACCCAAAGCTAAGCACTTCTCCCATGGCAAGAACTACCAATCGGATAATTCGAAGAGACTTGCAAAGATAACCAATCATACATAAAAGAATTCACAGAAGATTCAAATATTATTCATAGATAGACTTGATCATAAACCCACAATTCATCGGTCTCAACAAACACACCACAAAAAGAAGAAGATTACATCGAATAGATCTCCACAAGAGAGGGGGAGAACTTTGTGTTGAGATCCAAAAAGAGAGAAGAAGCCATCTAGCTACTAACTATGGACCCGAAGGTCTGAGGTAAACTACTCACACTTCATCGGAGAGGCTATGATGATGTAGAAGCTCTCCGTGATGACGGCCCTCTCCGGCGGAGCTCCGGAACAGGCCCTAAGATGGGATCTCGTGGATACAGAAAGTTGCGGCGGTGGAATTAGGTTTTTGGCTCCTGTTCTGTTCGTTTGGGGGTACGTAGGTATATGTAGGAGGAAGAAGTACGTCGGTGGAGCTTTGGTGGGCCCACGAGGGTGGGGGGCGCGCCTGGGGGTATAGGGCGCGCCCCCTACCTCGTGCCCACCTCGAAGCTTCCTTGGCGTAGGGTCCAAGTCTCCTGGGTCATATTCGGGAAGAAAATCACGTTCCGGAAAGGTTTATTCCGTTTGGACTCCGTTTGATATTCCGTTTCTTCGAAACACTGAAATAGGGAAAAACAGCAATTCTAGGCTGGGCCTCCGATTAATAGGTTAGTCCCAAAAATAATATAGAAGTGGAAAATAAAGCCCAATATAGTCCAAAACAGTAGATAATATAGCATGGAGCAATCAAAAATTATAGATACGTTGGAGACGTATCAGGCATCCCCAAGCTTAATTCCTGCTCGTCCTCGAGTAGGTAAATGATAAAAAGAGAAGTTTTGATGCGGAGTGCTACTTGGCATAATTTCAATGCAAATCTTCTTAATTGTGGTATGAATATTCAGATTTGAAAGATTCAAGACAAAAGTTCATATTGACATAAAAATAATAATACTTCAAGCATACTAACAAAGCAATTATGTCTTCTCAAAATAACATGGCCAAAGAAAGTTATCCCTACTAAATCATATAGTCTGGCTATGCTCTATCTTCCCCACACAAAGTATTTAAATCATGCACAACCCCGATGACAAGCCAAGCAATTGTTTTATACTCTAACTTTTTCAAAACTTTTTCAATCTTCACGCAATACATGAGAGTGAGCCATGGATATAGCACTATATATGGGATAGAATGGTGGTTGTGGAGAAGACAAAAAGAGGGGAAGATAGTCTCACATCAACTAGGCGTATCAACGGGCTATGGAGATGCCCATCAATAGATATTAATGTGAGTGAGTAGGGACTGCCATGCAACAGATGCACTAGAGCTATAAGTATATGAAAGCTCATCAAAAGAAACTAAACGGGTGTGCATCCAACTCGCTTGCTCACGAAGACCTAGGGAAATTTGAGGAAGCCCATCATTGGAATATACAAGCCAAGTTCTATAATGAAAAATTCCCACTAGTATATGAAAGTGACATAACGAGAGACTCTCTATCATGAAGATCATGGTGCTACTTTGAAGCACAAGTGTGGTAAAAGGATAGTAACATTGTCCCTTCTCTCTTTTTCTCTCATTTTTTTATTTGGGCCTTTTCTCCTTTTTTATGGCCTCTTTTCTTTTCTTTTTTTTTATTTTTCGTTCGGAGTCTCATCCCGACTTATGGGGGAATCATAGTCTCCATCATTCTTTCCTCACTTGGGACAATGCTCTAAAAATGATGATCATCACACTTTTATTTTTCTTACAACTCAACAATTACAACTCGATACTTAGAACAAATATGACTCTATATGAATGCCTCCGGCGGTGTACCGGGACATGCAATGAATCAAGAGTGACATGTACGAAAGAATTATGAACGGTGGCTTTGCCACAAATACGATGTCAACTACATGATCATGCTAGCAATATGACAATGATGGAGCGTGTCATAATAAACGGAACGGTGGAAAGTTACATGGCAATATATCTCGGAATGGCTATGGAAATGCCATGATAGGTAGGTATGGTGGATGTTTTGAGGAAGGTATGTGGGGGGTGTATGATACCGGCGAAAAGTGCGCGGTATTAGAGAGGCTAGCAATGGTGGAAGGATGGGAAAAAGTGCATATAATCCATGGACTCAACATTAGTCATAAAGAACTCATATACTTATTGCAAAAATCTAGAAGTTATCAAAGCAAAGTATTACACGCATGCTCCTAGGGGCATAGATTGGTAGGAAAAGACCATCGCTCGTCCCCGACCGCCACTCATAAGGAAGACAATCAATAAATAAATTATGCTCCGACTTCATCACATAACGGTTCGCCATACGTGCATGCTACGGGAATCACAAACTTTAACACAAGTATTCTTTAAATTCACAACTACTCAACTATCATGACTCTAATATTATCACCTCCATATCTCAAAACAATTATCATGCTTCAATCTTTTCTTAGTATTCAACGCACTCAAAAGAAAGTTTCACAAATCTTGAATACCAAGCATGTTATTATTAAGCAATTTACCATGCTATTAAGACTCCCAAAATAATTTAAGTTAAGCATGAGAGATCAATAGTTTCTTTAAAACAAAACCACCACTGTTCTCTAAAAGATCTAAGTGAAGCACATAGAGCAAAATTATAATGCTCAAAAGATATAAGTGAAGCACATAGAGCAAAACTACTTAGCTCAAAAGATATAAGTGAAGCACATAGAGTATTCTATCAAATTCTAATTCATGTATGGCTCTCTCAAAAGGTGTGTACAGAAATTATGATTGTGGCACACTAGCAAACAAAGACACAAATAATACAAGACGCTCCAAGCAAAACACATATCATGTTGGTGAATAAAAATATAGCTCCAAGTAAATTACCGATGGAAGTGGACGAAAGAGGGGATGCCTTCCGGGGCATCCCCAAGCTTTGACTTTTTGGTGTCCTTGTATTATCTTGGGGGTGCCATGGGTATCCCCAAGCTTAGGCTCTTGCCACTCCTTGTTCCATAATCCATCAAAAGAATTCACCCAAAACTTGAAAACTTCACAACACAAAACTCAATAGAAATCTCGTGAGCTCCGTTAGAGAAAGAAAACAAAAGACCACTTCAAGGTACTGTAATAAACTCATTATTTATTTATATTGGTGTTAGACCTACTGTATTCCAACTTATCTATGGAATATAAACTATTTTACTAACCATAGATTCATCAAAATAAGCAAACAACACACGAAAAACAGAATCTGTCAAAAACAGAACAGTCTGTAGTAATCTGTAGCTAACGCAAACTTCTGGAACTCCAAAAAATCTACCAAAATTGGAAGAGCTAGACAATTTGTTTATTTATCAGCAGCAATTGGAATCAGTATTTTGTCACGTTCTGATGATTTTTAATAATTCGGGCACTAAACGCAAAGTTTCTGGAAATTACAGCAAGATCAAATAACTATCATCCAAGAAGATCCAATAGGTGTAACTTGGCACAAACAGTAATTAAAACACAAAACCACATCCAAACAGATGTAGATGGGTTATTTATTCCTAAACAGAAAGGAAATATATTGGGCTGTCTCCCAACAAGCGCTTTTCTTTAAAGCCTTTTAGCTAGGCATTGATAATTTTAATGATGCTCGCAAGAAAGACAAGAATTGAAGCACAAAGAGAGCATCATAAAACATGTGACAACCACATCTAAGTCTAACATACTTCCTATGTATATGCATATTATAGGCAAACAAATTATCATAGCAAGCAAAAACTAGCATATGCAAGGAAGCAGAAAGTAACAATAACAATCTCAACATAACGAGAGGTAATTTATTATCATGAAAATTTTTACGACCATATTTTCCTCTCTCATAATAATTACATGTGGGATCATAAGCAACTTCAATAAAATAGCTATTACATAAAATATTTTCAACACGATCCACATGCATGCAAAGTTGACACTTTTCCGAAATAGTGGGACTAACATTAACTAAAGTCATGACCTTTCCAAACCCACTTTTATCAAAACTTTCATAAGATTGAATATTCTCCAAATATGTGGGATATAAAGTTGACACTCTTCCAAACCAATTTTCAATATTATTGCAAACAATATTATCAATCTCATATTCATCATGGGGATTAGATAAATTTTCAAGATCATAATAAGAACTATCACCCCAATCATGATCATTGCAACAAGTAGAGGACATAGCAAAACTAGCATCCCCAAGCTTATGGTTATGCATATATTTAGCACAATTGACATCAATAGAATTTATAGTAAAATCATTGCAATCATGCTTTTTATTCAAAGATCTATTGTGAATCGCTTCATAAAGCACTTCATCACAATTTTCAGATTCACGAATTTCAGGCAAAACCTTATAAAGATAATCTAGTGCACTCAATTCACTAGCAATAGGTTCATCATAATTGGATCTCTTAAAGAGATTAGCAAGTGGATGAGGATCCATAAACTTTTAGCAAGCGAAGATGCAAGCAAAAAGAAGGCACATGGAACCGCAAGATTGAACGGAGGAAGGGCGAATAAAACGGCAAGGGTGAAGTGGGGGAGAGGAAAACGAGAGGCAAATGGCAACTAATGTAATGCGACAGATAGGGATTGTGATGGGTACTTGGTATGTTGACTTTTTGCGTAGACTCCCCGGCAACGGCGCCAGAAATTCTTCTTGCTACCTCTTGAGCTTGCGTTGGTTTTCCCCGAAGAGGAGAGGATGATGCAGCAGAGTAGCGTAAGTATTTCCCTCTGTTTTTGAGAACCAAGGTATCCATCCAGTAGGAGGCCACGCTGAAGTCCCTCGTACCTGCACAAAATGATAGCTACTCGCAACCAACGCGATTACGGGTTGTCAATCCCTTCACGGTCACTTACGAGAGTGAGATCTGATAGATAGTATTTTTTGGTATTTTTGATATAGAGATGCAAAGTGAAAAGTAAAAGGCAAAGTAAAAAGCAAAGCAAGATTAAAGTGATGGAGATTGATATGATGAGAATAGACCCGGGGGCCATAGGTTTCACTAGAGGCTTCTCTCGAGAGCATAAGTATTCTACGGTGGGTGAACAAATTACTGTTGAGCAATTGACAGAATTGAGCATAGTTATGAGAATATCTAGGCATGATCATGTATATAGGCATCACGTCCGTGACAAGTAGACCAAAACGATTCTGCATCTACTACTATTACTCCACTCATCGACCACTATCGAGCATGCATCTAGAGTATTAAGTTAAAAACAAAGTAACGCTTTAAGCAAGATGACATGATGTACAGAGATAAATTCATGCAATATGAAATGAACCCCATCTTGTTATCCTCGATGGCAACGATAAAATACGTGCCTTGCTGCCCCTTCTGCCACTGGGAAAGGACACCGCAAGATCGAACCAAAAGCTAAGCACTTCTCCCATGGCAAGAACTACCAATCGGATAATTCGAAGAGACTTGCAAAGATAACCAATCATACATAAAAGAATTTAGAGAAGATTCAAATATTATTCATAGATAGACTTGATCATAAACCCACAATTCATCGGTCTCAACAAACACACCGCAAAAAGAAGAAGATTACATCGAATAGATCTCCACAAGAGAGGGGGAGAACTTTGTATTGAAATCCAAAAAGAGAGAAGAAGCCATCTAGCTACTAACTATGGACCCGAAGGTCTGAGGTAAACTACTCACACTTCATCGGAGAGGCTATGATGATGTAGAAGCCCTCCGTGATGACGGCCCTCTCCGGCGGAGCTCCGGAACAGGCCCCAAGATGGGATCTCGTGGATACAGAAAGTTGCGGCGGTGGAATTAGGTTTTTGGCTCCTGTTCTGTTCGTTTGGGGGTATGTAGGTATATATAGGAGGAAGAAGTACGTCGGTGGAGCTTCGGTGGGCCCACGAGGGTGGGGGCGCGCCTGGGGGTATAGGGCGCGCCCCCTACCTCGTGCCCACCTCGAAGCTTCCTTGGCGTAGGGTCCAAGTCTCCGGGGTCATATTCGGGAAGAAAATCACGTTCCAAAAAGGTTTATTCCGTTTGGACTCCATTTGATATTTCGTTTCTTCGAAACACTGAAATAGGCAAAAAAAACAGCAATTCTGGGATGGGCCTCCAGTTAATAGGTTAGTCCCAAAAATAATATAGAAGTGGAAAATAAAGCCCAATATAGTCCAAAATAGTAGATAATATAGCATGGGGCAATAAAAAATTATAGATACGTTGGAGACGTATCAGTGGGGGGCGCGCCTGCCCGCCCTGGGTGCGCCCCCCTGCCTTGTGGGCCCCCTGTTGCTCCACCGACCTCAACTCCAACTCCATATATTCGTGTTCGGGGAGAAAAAAATCAGGGAGAAGGATTCATTGCGTTTTATGATACGGAGCCACCGCCAAGCCCTAAACTCTCTCGGGAGGGCTGATTTGGAGTCCGTTCGGGGCTCCGGAGAGGGGAATCCGTCGCCATCGTCATCATCAACCATCCTCCATCACCAATTTCATGATGCTCACCGCCGTGCGTGAGTAATTCCATCGTAGCCTTGCTGGACGGTGATGGGTTGGGTGAGATTTATCATGTAATCGAGTTTGTTTTGTTAGGGTTTGGTCCCTAGTATCCACTATGTTCTGAGATTGATGTTGCTATGACTTTGCTATGCTTAATGCTTGTCACTAGGGCCCGAGTGCCATGATTTCAGATTTGAACCTATTATGTTTTCATGAATATATCTGAGTTCTTGATCCTATCTTGCAAGTCTATAGTCACCTACTATGTGTTATGATCCGGCAACCCCGAAGTGACAATAGTCGGGACCATTCCCGGTGATGACCATAGTTTGAGGAGTTCATGTATTCACTATGTGTTAATGCTTTGGTCAGGTACTCTATTAAAAGGAGGCCTTAATATCCCTTAGTTTCCGCTAGGAACCCGCTGCCACGGGAGGGTAGGACAAAAGATGTCATGCAAGTTCTTTTCCATAAGCACGTATGACTATATTCAGAATACATGCCTACATTACATTTATAACGCCCCCGATGCGGCTATATCTCCTACATGTAGAAGCACGACTTAGAGGCATAACCGCATTGAAAGCAATGTCGCAAGTAAGGTAATCTTCACAACAACTGATGTAATAGATAATAGGGGAAAAAGGTACATAGTTGGCTTACACTCGCCACGTCACACAAATTCATAAATAACATTACAATCATCCAATACACTCATGGTCCGACTACGGCACCAAAATAAAAGATCAACCCCAACATGCGACACGGTCCCGATCGCCCCAACTAGGCACCACTACTGATCATCAGGGAAAGACACATAGTAACGGCGTGAGTCTTCGTCGAACTCCCATTTGAGCTCAAGCACATCATCTGGAACGGAATCATCGGTCCTTGCATCTGGTTTGGAAGTAATCTGTGAGTCACCGGGACTCAGCAATCTCGCACCCTCGCGATCAAGACTATTTAAGCTTATAGGTAAGGCAAGGTAATATGTGGAGCTGAGCAAGCGACTAGCATATATGGTGGCTAACCTGTTCGCAAAAGAGAGCAAGAAGAGAAGGAAAAGCACGAACGAAGAACTATAGGACAACCTACGGCAAACATTACTCCAACACCGTGTTCACTTCCCGGACTCCACCGAGAAGAGACCATCACGGTAACACACTCAGTTGATTCATTCAAATTAAGTTAAGGTTCATGTTATCTACAATCGGACATTAACAAATTCCCATCTGCCCATAACCGCGGGCATGGCTTTCGAAAGTTCAAATCCCTGTAGGGGAGTCCCAACTTAGCCCATCACAAGCTCTCACGGTCAACGAAGGATAAACCTTCTCTCGAGACATTCCGATCAGACTCGGTATCCCGGTTCTACAAGACAACTTCGACAATGGTAAAAACAAGTCCAGCAACACCGCCCGAATGTGCCGACAAATCCCGATAGGAGCTGCACATATCTCGTTCTCAGGGCACACTCAGATGAGCTCTCCATACAACTAAAACCAAACCTCGAGTTTTCCCGAGGGGGCGCTCCACAGGGCTCTAGTTTGGACCAACACTCAGAGGAGCACTGGCCGGGGGGGGGGGGCGTTAAATAAAGATGACCCTCGGGCTCCGGAAACCCAAGGGAAAAAGAGGCTAGGTAGGAAATGGTAAAACCAAGGTTGGGCATTGCTGGAGGAGTTTTATTCAAGGCAAACTGTCAAGGGGTTCCCATTATCACCCAACCGCGTAAGGAACGCAAAATCCAGGAACATAATACCGATATGACGGAAACTAAGGCTGCAAGAGTGGAACAAATCACTAGGCAAAAGGCCGAGCCTTCCACCCTTTACCAAGTATATAGATGCATTAAGATAACAAGATAATATAATGATATCCCAACAAATAAACAATGTTCCAACAAGGAACGATCTCCAATCTTCACCTGCAACTAGCAACGCTATAAGAGGGGCTGAGCAAAGCAATAACATGGACAATCAACGGTTTGCTAGGACATGGTGGGTTAGAGGTTTGGCATGGCAATTTGGGAGGCATGGTAAGCAAGTGGTAGGTATCATAGCATAGGCATAGCAAAAGAGCGAGCATCTAGCAAGCAAAGATAGAAGTGATTTCGAGGGTATGATCATCTTGCCTGCAAAGTTGTTAGAGTTAACTTGATCCTCGTAAGCAAACTCAACGGGCTCCTCGTTAGAGAAATCTTCTCCCGTCTCTATCCAAACAAGACAAACAAGAAAAAGGAACACAATCAACTACGTGCAAAGCTCAAACAAAATATGATGCAAACATGGTATGCTATGCGGGATGCGATATGTGATGTAAAAGCAAGATTTGACAAGGAATGATTGAACATGACCTCAACTTGGAAATCCAAGAGTGCCACTGGAAGGGTGAGGTGATTTCGGTTGAAAACAATATAAAGATCACCGGAATCGGATGCACGGTTTGGAAATGGCAAGCAGAACAAATATGGCAATGGTCTGCGATAAACAACAAGTAGCCATCTAAATGCATCAAGATAATTATGCTACAGCACTCAAACATGACCACAAAATACATGGGAGGGATCCATTCATGATGCTTGACAAAATATGAACACTGACCTACGGCCAATTCATCCATTAACAGGTTGAAACAAGCATGGCAAAAGTGCAAATGATAAACAGGTAGCACACTTTGGAGCATGAAAACTATATGCTACAGGAACTTAACATGGCAAAGCAAGGCATGACATGAAGCTACTCAAAGCACTTTACAAAAGTCCCTTAGCGACCTTGAGACAAAAGGGATCAGAAAATACAATTGCAAGCAAGTGAACATCGCAAAAACATAATCAGATTACAAACTTAGAGAAAAACTGGAACATGCAAATCTGTTAACGAATAGGCATGTTTACGAGCTCGATGCACTCACTACAGAGCAAGGCATGACAAACTAAGCATACACCCATCAAGAATACATACCATAGAAGCTATACATGGCAAGAACAACAACATAGCATGCACGGATCAACAACAACATCCTCGGCAAAATCGCTAATAAGTAAACAATCTGCCAGGATTCACGAAACAGCAAAAGTAGAGCTCGATTGACTCAAGCTAGGTTGCTCAATAATTGCAAACAAAGACATGGATGTATAGAGCACCACAATATTAGTAAATCATCCTTACTGATCATCCTCAAAAGAGGCACGGATCACTAGGAAATGGCATATTGATAAAATTAGATCAAGGACTTGGTGAAATTCTAAGACCCTAAAATCAACATTAACGAATGCACTACTTTGCAAACTTGTGCTAGTCACCACACATGTCACAAAAATACATGGTAAGCACCTTTGTAAATATGGCATGGCATATAACAAAACTCATGTAGATCTCAGGAGCATATCATGCACACAATAATCATGGCAAAAATGACAAATAGCTATTTGGTGCAGCAGATCTGACAATTATCTCAAATAGCTCTCTTCCAATAGCATTTAGGGAATCAAGATGAGCTTAAATGAAAATGATGCAATGAGATGAAATTATGTACTCTCAGAGACGAACATTTTGATATGCTACACGTCTAAAACGGAGTTACGGATGCGAAGTTATAGCATGATGAAAAACGCAAAATATCTAGGGTTTCGGGGATAAAAAGTCAACCGGGCCAAATCTCTAGATCCAGATCCGGCACGGTTTACGAGGTTCTCCAGGGTTTCGTCGTTCACCGGAGTCGGACTTGAAGCGGAGCGCGCGGGAGGAAGAAGAGGACGCCGAAGAAGAGGTCTGGCCCGGGGTACTTATCGGCGTTGAGGAAGGTGCGGCTCGCCGGCGAGAGGCGGGGCGCCGGGCGGAGGAGGGCGGCGGCCGGGCGCCGTGGAGGAGGAGGACGACGGCGTCTCGGGAGCCCTGGCGGCGCAGAGCTTTGGGCCCGCGGGGGCCCTACGAGAGCCGAGCGGGCCGGCGCGGCGAAGTGGGCGCGGCGGCTCGGCGAATAGGGAGGCTCCACGTGGCGCTGGTGGGCGGGTCGGACATGTCCGGCCGGTGAGATTTCGTCCGGCCGCGCGAGGAGAGGGAGAGGGTTAGGGTTTGACCCGGGAATTTCGGAGGGGGGGTCTATATATAGGCATAGGAGGAGCTAGGAGACTCCAAATGAGGTGCGGTTTTCGGCCACGCAATTGTGATCGAACGCTCTAGATGATGGAGAGGGTTTTGGTGGGTTTTGGGCCAAATTGGAAGGGTGTTGGGCTGCAACACACACGAGGCCTTCTCGGACCCTTGGTTAACCGTTAGAGTATCAAACGAAGTCGAAATGGCACGAAAGTTGACAGGCGGTCTACCGGTAGTAAACCAAGACCGCATGGCAAGTCTCGGTCCAATCCGGAAATGTTTAAGCCCCACACACGAAAAAGAGGTAGAAAGAACCACCGGAAGAGAGAGGAGCGCTGGAATGCAAAACGGACAACGGGGAAAATGCTCGGATGCATGAGACGAACACGGATGCAAATGCAATGCACATGATGACATGATATGAGATGCATGACAACGGCAACAACACACGGAGACAAAAACCCGAACCCGAGGAAATAAAATAACTTAGCGCCGGAAACGGCAAGAGTTGGAGTACATATTAGGTAAATTACATCTAGGGTGTTACAACAGTGATGGATTGGAGCTAGTTCTGTGTCACCCTATGTTATGATTGTTGCATGATTAACCGCATCCGGCATAATTCTCCATCACCAATCCAATGCGTACGAGCTTTTCACATATTGTTTTCCGCTTATTTACTTTTCCGTTGCTACTTTTACAATCACTACAAAACCCAAAAATATTACTTTTGCTATCATTACCGTTACTTCCATATTACTTTGCTACTAAATACTTTGCTGCAGATACTAAGTTATCCAGGTGTGGTTGAATTGACAACTCAACTGCTAATACTTGAGAATATTCTTTGGCTCCCCTTGTGTCGAATCAACAAATTTGGGTTGAATACTCTACCCTCAAAAACTTTTGTGATCCCCTATACTTGTGGGTTATCAGCTGGTTGTGCTTCCTCCACAGGAATAGGTGTACTAACTGGTGGAGTTGGGGTCCGCCATGGTAGTACTGGCGCTTTGGGCACTGGAGCTGCCATACTAACTACTCTTGTTTGGGAGCTCTGTGGTGGAGATGGTGTTGTGTCAACAGGACCTGGGTTACTATCTGCTGGGGTTGGGGTTAGATTCAGTGAAGCTGGTTCTCTGTCCATCACAGTAGGGGTAAGATCTGCGAGAGTCTGGGTTATGTGTGGTAGGGCTGGTTCTCGTGCATGTACAACCGGGGTGCTATCTCCACCAAGAGGTAGCACTGTTTTATTTGAAGACCGTGTTTTTACTCCGCTAGATACCGCCATCACCCGCTCCAATTCAAATGGCTGATAAACAGGATACATAATTGAATGTACAAACACTGTATGAGCGACAGATGCAATAGATAGTGTGGAAAAAAGAGGGCATTAAATAATTGACATGTATATTGTTTAACTAAAACGGATAGCATGACATAATTTCACATATATGATGTCTATCTAAACTAGATAGCATAGCATATAATAATTCAAAGATATGATGACTAACTAAACAGGATCGCATGACATAATTCACATACATGTTATCTAAGTAACCAGGATTGCATGATTTAATTCAGATATGTGATTTATATGCTAAGCGGAGGGCATTCGCATATATGATGTCTGAACTAAGAACATGGTGTTGAATATTGTGTATATGATGTCTAAATTATGCAATGCAAGACACCATATGCATGATATGAGCAGTAGAACCATGCCAAGTTAGAGCATACACCTCGGTGGGGGAATAGGACTAGTCATATGTCCTGAATCCATCTCCGAGGAGCTATCGGGGCCCAGCAAGAGATCTGCTTCGACAGGTAGCACTGTCTGCTCTGAAGGCCTTGTTTTCACTCCAGATTTTTCCATCACCCACTCAAATGGCTGATGCACAGGAAGAGTAGTTTAATGTACAAACATTATCGACAAATGGAAATTTAATGAAGAAAAGGATGGGCTAGATATCATTGAAATATATGATTCTTGGTTAAACAGGATGGCATTGCATAATTCTCATATATGATATTGAAACTAAACAGGTGGCATTACGGAACATGTCTAAACTAAGCAGATGACATTTATGATGTCGAAAGTAGGCACTGCAAGGCAACATATGCATGATATGACTAACATCATCATGCCAAGTTAGAGCAAACACCTTGGGGGTAAATAGGAGTGGTTAGTTGCGTCTGAATCCGCCTTAGAACAGATATCTTCCTCTGGATTACAATCTAAAGAGGGGGAGGGTTTGCCATTGAACCTACCATGGAGCAATGTGTGCATGACATTGTATTGCTGCGCAAAACTCTTCTCTTTTTGTCTACATGTTCAGCATGACTATGTACAATATCTGACATGCATACAAAAAAAATATAGTGAGATTATGTAAGGAGAGCATGCAGAAATCTAGAGTAATGGTAACAATCTAGAGTAATGGTAACAACCAGTGGATGGATCCAAAAATAATGATAACAGGCTGATGATTGCTTTAATTTAATAAAAAATAGATTATGATTGCTTTACTATTTGTTTCCCACCCAAGATGAACAACATAGGCATACCCTAGGTGAACCAGATATTAGATAGAGATACTATTCATTGCTGCCTCGATATGCACCCCACAACTATTGCTATGTTTTTCCGTTGAACCACAATAGCCCTAATGGATCGACATGAATGTAGAGTAATAAGTGATGCAACAAGTGTACAACCTCTTTGCCGTAGCCGTGTCAACCTCAACATCATTGGGTTGGTTGCTGAAGAAGTTGAGGCAGAGTTGGCTGTCGGAGGTGTGGAGGAAGATCTGAAGAATCTGTAGACGGCGTCCAGGGCACTACTCTGTTGTGATGGATCGTTTCGTCCTTGGAGCAACTCTGGTGAGCCGTAAGACGTCAAGGATGAAGCAGCAGAAGACAAACATTGTTAATCTCAAGTGGGATTCTAATAGCATCTCCAATAGATGATGTAAAATCCATTACCAAAAAGTGATAGATGTAAAATTTACATCACCAAAACCCACCTGACTACAACAGATGAGGTAAAAACTGTTGACTCTGAACTTAACTGTAGAAACTGAAATTTACTATGGAATCTGAATGTTACTGTCGAAACTGAACGCAATGGTAGCAGAGAGGCACTTCACATGGGATAGTTTAGTGAGGGCCTGCAGTTCATCTTCAACCTGCACCCCCCTGAGCCGCCAGCCACCACCGGCCGAACCCCGCGCCACCTTGCTGCCCCGAAACAACTCCCCACCGCCGGTACGCCACCGCCTAGCCGTCCCGAAACAACTCCCCACCGCCGATCCACTGCCGCCTCGCTGCCCTGAAACAACTTCCCAC